>NC_056731.1:1641013992-1641342485 GCF_019279795.1 Protopterus annectens | reverse complement strand
AACCTCTTCTGTGTTTAGTGGATTGCCACCTATATGGTAGCCTGGGGTTACCTTGTTTTTCCCGAAGGGTATGACTATACATTTTTTGGCGTTTAACTTCAGGCCATGGCTCTGGCACCAGCTGTTTGTTTCCGTGAATCCCTTCTGAAGGATATCCGTGTCCGATGCACTTTCCACTATGGCGCCCAGTTTGCAGTCGTCTGCAAACTTTGTCAGCCAAAGTCCTCCCATGTTGGCCTGTACTTCTGAGAAGTAGATGCCGAACAATAGGGAGCCAAGGACCGAGCCCTGTGGGACACCACTTGTGACCAGCTTGGAGTCTTACATAGCGCCAGCAACTCTAACCCTGTGGGTTCTGTCCTTAAGCCAGTTTGCAACCCGTCTTGTGACATATGGGTTTACATTTAAGCTGGTAAGTTTTCCCTTTTATGGATTTTGTTCTATCATGTAATAGCTTTCTCCTCTTATTGTAAAGTTTGTTAATGGCTGGGGTCCACCAGACTGGACGTTTGCCCTTTGTGGAAAGAGTCTTGGTTTTATTTGGGATTGCCTGATCCATGCAGTCCTGGAGGTGTTCATAGAAGCATTTGTAAGGGCTTCCACAGCTTGGGTTGTGGTTTCCACTGGCTCAGGGGCCTTGAAGGATACCACACCAGTCTTGAGTAGTGTGAAGTTTGCTTTAGAGAAGTTCTTCACTGTGGTCTTTTTTGTTCTCTTTTAATGTACGATCCGTTTTGCCAACATAAAATTTATTGCATATTAAACAGCTGGCTAAATAGACCACATGTGATGTATCACAGGTCACATTCACTCTAATATCAAATATATGCCCAGTATCCAGATATTTAAAATATAAGTCTTTGTTTATCCATGTACAAAAATTACATCTACCACACGGTTTTGTCCCATATACTTGTTTATTACTTATTTGATCTTTCATTGTACATAACCTTCTCTACAAGTTTTTCTTTTTTTTAAATGAAAATTGAGGCTTCAATCCCACTATATCTCTTATTTGATTATCAGTAACAAGAATGTTCCAATGTTCATTAATAATAGCTGCATACTTCTCAACATCCCACACTATATGGGACACGCATTCTAAGCTTGTTGTCATATACATGTCTATTTTTTTGTGGTCTCTCTGAAAAATAAGGTTTAGCTCTTGTCCCTCTTAATTTTTTAACTTGTGTAATATTATTTTGGATCATTACCTCTTCATAACCTCTTTCTGAGAGTTCACAGGCTGTTCCTATTATTTGCCTTTCATATTCATCATTCTTCACACTTAATCTGGAGGCTCTTACAAACTACATTTTTAAAAATATAATTGGGGTGCATGCTATCCCTACTCAGTAGTTAATTAACATGACATTCCTTTTTATACATCCTTGTAGTAATTCTATGCACATCATCTTTCTCTACAAACACATCTAAAAAATTGATGCCTTTAACTGAATTGGGGTTTGAAGTCAGAAAATAATGACAGACAGTTAAGTTTTAGATTTCATAACTTCAGAAAATACATGCTAATGCAAAACCGTATTTCTAAGTACTTTTTACGTTTGTAAGAGCAGTACTTAGTGTCCCTATTTTTGGGTATTTCTCCCCACATTATTTCTTGCTCGAAGAGGTTGAGGGGTATGTGTCCAAATTTATTGTGCGAGATTGAGTGGTATGGTCAAGAGGAACGTAAAGCTAATGGCAAACTTATTGACTTTTTATTTATTTATTTGACATTTTATTGTCCGGATTTGTCCAACTGGGCAGGCGCCCCTCTTCATCTAAGACTAGAGGAGAAAAGCTCCAATTTGTAATGCATGATAATTAATAGCAGAGAGAAAAGTACAAGATAATAACAGTTAAGATAATGTAATGACTTTTTGTGTTTATAAAAGCAATCAGTATTTAAAATCTGTCGCTATTATTTGTGGCCCTGTCCAGATTTATTGCATAAGAGGCTGAGGGGTATGGTCAAGAGGTATGTAAACCTCATTGCTGCTGCTACTGCCAGGGATCATTGTCACTCTTCTCACACAGACACACATACACACACACACACACACACACTCTCTCTCTCTCTCTCTCACACACGCACACACAGTCTCTTTTGCATACATTCACTCATACAAGTTCATTCTCACTCTCTCTCGTTCTCTCTCACACACGGTCTCTTCTGCTTTCATTCACACACTGACTTACACATGCAGACAAAAACACACAAAACACACACGCACACAATTTTCAGTTTCCTTGACATTTATTTTGCACAACCTGAACAGCAAAAGCACTGCTTATCGAGTGTAAAATAACAGATCGATCTCACTGCCCATTCTCTCTCATACATATAGTCTTTTCTTTCGCGCACATATACATTCTGCTTTCATGCATGGATTCACTCACACATGCAGACAGACACACAAATACACTCATATGCATACATACACACATTTAAATTTTCGTTTCAGTCTGTGCCTGGTGGCCTGGTACCAAATGATCCGTGGCCCAGTGGCTGGGGGACCACTGTTAAAGGACATGCTCTTGCCTAAGAAAAAAAGGTGCCCTTACATTATTTAAATCTTCACAATGACCATCATAATTTGTGTATTTTCTGTTTAGGCCTGGAGCATGCTACTGGTAGCTATAGGATATGTCAAGGGTTTATTGGAGACACTCTTAGGAGGAAGGAGTATTAACTGCAAAACTACTTGGTTAAAAGGCCTTGACTTGTTTTGTAATGGCAGCTTTCCAGTTAATCTATGACCTTGGATCACACCTCTCAATTTACAGGCACTGAAAGTCTATAAAGAAGCCCTTGAAAAATAGGTACATCCAGCCAAAAATCTGAACATCTAATTAACATAAAATTTGAATGCCAAGTAGCACATAACTCTTCCTGCTTCTAGTAAGAATGTGGAATACTTCTCAAAAATACAGGTTTAAAATAACAGAGTGACAATAATTATGGAAGAATATAAGCACACTATTAGAGACAGTGTAAAATCTACAGACTTTAATGAACTGTGTTGCAAAACTCTACTTCAAAAAGTCTTTTATTTTTTTCTTCTGAGAAAGGGATAGATATAAGATATGTGTCTTCTTTCATTAATGTTTTGATGCCACTAGTATGTTGATCATGTAGTTTGATTTTTATGCTCTAGACAGCTCCAAAAATCACACTTGCTGTGGGGAGAAGGGTTCGGAAAATTGTGTTAAGGAGTTAGTTGAAAATAGGGAATTAACTCAAAAATAAGTACACCATATGCAGAGGTAAAGCAGACATGAAAATAGGAATGTTCCTCCAAAATAGAGACAGTTGAGCAGTCTGCCATGGATTCTACCCCCCCCCCCCAAAGTGATTAGGCAAGCAGTCTAAGGGAGGAAGGTCCTAGGGACCCAGGTGATGTGGCATTGATGTCTGATTTCCCTGTTCATCATGGATTTCAGTGAGGTACATTTGCTGTGGCCCTTTTGTTTCTAAGAACTGATTCCATTGGTGAAGCCCCTTTAGATGCTTATTGATCAAGGTGTGTTCCACCAAGCTGGGAGCCCTTGCAAATAGTTTGGATCAGACATCCCATGTAGGATACTTCTGGCCAAAGTGTGTTTCGCCATCTGAGAAATACCAGATTGTTTAGCCACTGTTCTTGTCAATGAGGGAAAAAACATGGATAGCCCATGGAGGCCCTGCAATCCTGTCCACATCTCTAGTCATCCAGGACAGAAGACCAACTTAAGAGAGCTCAGAAGCTCAAACGCAGGATGCCTGACTCTGCTCCCTGCAGTTGCCTACACTTCAGGAAAGACGTGGGTCTCCTGCTCTTTGTCCCTACATACTAGGCTATTCCTCAGAAGTGAATCTCAAGTCCTACCAAGAGCAGATCAACCTTCAGTACCTGGTGACCCATTTGTCAAAACAAAGTGGAAGAATCCTGTTCAGAGAGGGATGATGACTCCTCAAACAGTGAGGGGGAAGAACTTGAATACTGTGCCCAGATTTCTTTCCCTTCAGATATGACACAGATACTGATTATGCTGTAATCATTAGTTTCACTCACACAGGGAATTTCATTTCAAGACTCACTTTTTGAAGGATGACTAAGATAAGAGAATGGAAGTACTGGATACACAGAAAAGGTCTTTTGGATTTTCTAAGTCTGGATGCTCCTAAACATGTGACATTTCTTCTGCTCTTGACAGCTCTAAAGGATGTATTCTTAGCAGCCTCTAAAGAACAAATCTGTTAGTTTGCCCCTAAGAGGTATAATAGGTTTTGTGGAGTCCAGTATCCTACAAGTTTTTTTAAGAGACACTGAGGTGGATCCACCAGTGTTGTGTATGAATCCAGAGAAGGTGATAACTGGTGACTGCTCTCGGCATCCTTTCCAGTGTTGAGGATGTTTAGGACCAGTTTAGGAAAGTTTAAGTAGTTGCCACTCTAGCCTTTAGAGCCTTTAATTGTTGTGAGACAAATTACTAAGTTTAAAATTAGTCCTAGATCAGATGGAGGAGAAGACTTGGAGGATGTGGAGATCAGAGGGCAAAGCAGTTGATCTCACCAGACAGTCAGACAGTGGTTAAACACTTCAAGTGGGACTATAATGCTGTGGATTCCCCATCCATGACATCATCTGTGGGATCTGTGATCAGGAGGCATTTCTGCCTGAGGATGCAACTCCTGACAGAGGATGTTAAAACGGGACTCTTTAGTACTTCCCTGCCTAGGTACCTGCATTATTTAAAAATAGAAGAAATGAGAAGACTGCATTTAACCCAGTAGTGTTCTGGGGCAATTGGGAAATAGGACTGCTTGCCTTATAACTACCTGTGAACAGCCTTCTCACTACCACATGCCTAAGTGTAATAGGAATTGCCCATCTATTTATGGGCCCTACTGTCACAGGCAAGAAAAAGGCAAGCAAAACAAAGGTGTAATCAGCCAATATGAGGAAAGATGTCAGGGAGACCAGACGGGGAATCTTGTGGGGCCCCCAGGGCTCTGTACTACCTAGGTAAAGCCCATGACTATACAGGAAGGGTGACCCCCTCCATAAGAAACTGGAAAGCATTACAAAAGACCAATGGGTGCTACAGATAGTATTTTAGGGTTACAAGGTACAGTTTATAAGAAAGCAGGAAATGTCAAGCATTCCACCCATACCAAGGGATCAAGTGCAGCTAATCCCTTCATCCTGCAAGAGGGTCCTACAAGTAGGAGTCATAGAACCTACAACAAAACAGGACCAGAACAAAGGGTTTTATTCAAGACTTAAAGTGCCCAGAAAGGTGGGCCAGTAGAGGCCATTCCTGGACCCATTAATCTTAAATACCTAGGTCATGTTCCCAAAAGTGCCACAAATCAGAATGTTGATACTGCAAGCCCACTTAAAATGACTGTTTCTTCATGCCCTGGTGGTTAACCTGGATACAAGGATGTATATCTTTATCTGCCTGTTCATGTGGGACCACAGGCACTTTCACACATTCAAGGTGGGAGACTCTTGCTGTCAGTTTATCTCCTTGTCCTTTGAATTGACATATGGTATTTTACATAGTGTCCGGCTTCAGTAATTGCCCATTGCAGAACTAAATAGCATTCATTGTTAACCCTACCTGATGGCTTTCTCATACAGGCACTGTCCTAGGTGGACGTTGAGATGGTCCTGCAGTCCAACATGGATGTCTTTCAAAACCTTGGATCTTCCTTCAGTAAACTCAAGTCAAAGCTCACCTCTTCCGTGAGAGTACTGTTTCTTGGGTCTTTACTGGATGTTGGCAACCAGAGGGCCTTCTCCCTCTCCAGACAGTGTGAAATCTCTAGCTAATTATTTCCAGCAGCTGACTCTACAAAACTGTTGCAGCCAGGGAGTTTCTAGATTTCATGGCATCCACAGTTTTAATTGCTCCCCTAGCCAGCCTGCATGAGATAAAACTGCTGTGGTACCCAAGAAATACCTAGAACCAGCATTTAGAGTTCCTGGAGGAGGTGATCCCTGTGCCATCCTTTGTCTCCCTAGAACTAGAATGGTGACTCTTTCAGCCAGATCAGGTTTGAATCAGAGGTGCCCTTCAGTCAAGAACCGTACAATTTGCTTGGAGGCTTCTGAACTAGCTCGGTAGTGCACATGCATGAGTCTCCAAAGCACCAAGGAGTTTGGGATGCATCTCAAAGGAGGAGGCACGTAAGTGTAGAGCTGATGACTATGATTCAGGCTTTCAGGTCCATCTGGCAGAAATGGGTCTGGCAGTTAACAAAATACAGCATCAGTGTAAAGCGGCATGTCAAGAAACAAGGGGAGTCTCCATCGTATTACTTGTATAGGCTAGCCATGAATGCCTGATGACTTTCAGGGCAGTCTGCATCCTAACCTAGTTCAAATCAGAGGTGAAGCAGCTAAAAATCCAAGAATGGATTTCTTTCTTTCTCTCTGCCTGACTTTCTCTTTGTTGACCAAGCCTAGTATGACTGAGCAGAAAGCCATTTTTCTTTCTTAGCCTGTGGAGAAAAGCTCCAGAAAGATGTCAGAAGTATCAAAGCTATACATGTCCAGTTATGTACATCTGTAAGAGATATACATGTTAGTAAAACAAAAACATGCAAGTTCAGTAACAAAGTACAAGGTAATACAAAAATAAGTACAACAAATGAAAGATGTTTTGCAGTAGTATTAAATGATATTAAAGAATACTTTCACAAAAAAAAGGAAAGATTATTTGAATGTTACACAGGGATTTTCAACAAGGTTATTTTTTCTATCACTCCTTAACCTGCTGCACAAGTTTGCATGCTTTAATGATTAAATTAATAGCATTTCTGTGGTCATCTTCATGCATTTCTTCATAATTTCAGTATTCTTCTTTATATAAAGCCTTCATATTTTTAATTATCCACCAACACCCACATCACACAACTTCTTGACCATTGTTTTGCATATATTGCTCCCTTATATGCCATTTGTTGTATATATTTTACTTCTTCCCTTCTTTAAAGGTCTCACCTCCATTTCTTTAATTTTTTTACAATGCTCAGTGCATCCTCTAAATTTTGTTTTATTTTATGTATTTGTTTATTTAGCATTTGTTTATCAGGTTTGTGGACTGCTCATTGACCCTTTTCAAACCATAACCCATACTTAGACAGCAAGAGTACATGCGTAATATAGACTGCAGAATGAGCATAGAAAATAAATTAAATGCAGTGCCCATTTGTTAACCAGGTAGGCCCAGAGGACACACAGTCCCTTTAGAGGGATGGCACTGGAGTAATGTCAGTTAAGTGGCTTACTCAAGGGGTTGAGGTAATCAAGCTCTGTACCACACAAACTACTACATGTCACAGTCTTAACCCTCTGCACTAATTGCCAGACAACTGTGTCATCTGAGCAAGGCAGGCAACGAACTTGTAGTCTCCTGATCCATAATCAGTTGCACTATCCATTATGCATCTGTCTCTGGTGGTACTTAATTAGGGAAACTGTAAGTACTAGTACATCGACAAAAACATTAATAAGTAAAAGTTATATATACAGTAGAGAAATAGCTGATATTTAGAGCACGTATGCAATGTTTGTTTGCATTGTTTGGGGAGGTGTTTAGTCCCATGCTTCATACATGCATGGCAGTACTCTGCAAGAGGTGCAGTATTCAAATGAGCTAAGTTGGAACAAGTGGCACTGATTTCAAAAGCTGCCAGCCCTGCAGTGAAATGCCCACAACAGTTCCCCGTATCTGAAGTGGCATAAAATAATAATTAGAAACCACTGTACATTAGAGTGGAAACCACTGTATGTTCGAGTAGGATAAGTCATATATATCGCTATATATACATACATATATATATATATGTATATATATATATATATATATGTATATATATATATATATATATATATATACAGATATATATATATATATATATATATATATATATGTAAATATGCTTAATTCACAAATGGTATCGGGCATTTTCTGCAGGAGTCTGTAGGTATGAGTCCGAGTAGATCTCTTGAGAACTTCCACCTACACCTGTGCTGAGCACTGCTGACCTGCATGTTACCCGAACTGCTTTAAGTTTTTTTTTTCTAGTCAGTGTGAGGGGTGTTCTTATATGAACACCCTGTTCAGGGTTTTATAAGGTTGGAAAGGAAGAGGGTGGGAAAGCGACAACAAGGAAAACACAAATGAAACACATTAAGATAATTGTGCTGGAGGAGGTGGGAGATGAAGATCACAATGTTTTCATGGGAATGTCACCCCCATTTTCCTTTTTTTTTTTATTTTTATAAGAGGGAAGTTGGGAATGGAGTAAGGGTACAGATTATAAGAGAGTGTCAGAGAAAATTTAAGGAAGACATAAACATAAAAGACAAACAGAAACATTATGGTGGGTTGAAAAGTCCTTTCTAGAGGACCTCCACTATTCCCACCAATGGACCTGGAAGGGGGACCGCAATTTTGCTAGCATGGAGCCCTAAGGTGGCTTGACAGACTGAGCTAACCAGGTCAAGTTAGTCTTGTACCCACTGGAGAAGAGATTGAAATGGTTGCAACTGCTTCTCCATAGCTCTTCTAGATGCAGACCCATCTAACTCCTGAAGGTTTTGGTGCTGGTTTACAAAACTCCCTATCACTTTGAGGGCAAAGACAAAAAAAGGAGGTGGGGGGAGAGAGAGAGACGAGACTGCCTGTCACTTTGAGGGCAAAGGCAGAGCAAAAAGGAGAGAGGGAGAGATGGGGAGACAAGAAATGATGGACACGTGTTGTAAAGCAATTGCATTTATTATAGTAACAGAAAATTAAGCATTTAATAATTGAATCAGAAAATGCAAATGTATTTTGCAGGTACTATTGGAAAGACTGAATTCTGACAACTTCTTGATGGTACTTGCTGTTACTGCTTTTTGTATGATGCAAATAACTGTTTTACGTTGTGAAGTGAGATGTCATAAACAAGCTGCAGTGAAGTGTTGCAGCAGGAAATAATGATAGTCTCCAACAGGTAATGATGTCACTGCCAATGTAGTCATGAGTGACATACTACATTTCCTTCACATTACTTGTTCAGTATAGTACAGTAACATTGATATCTCTGTTTTTATATACTACCTATTATTGATGATCTGACAGAAAAATGAATCTGTATTAATCAGTGGTACTTTATGATTAAGGTTATATATTTTTGTATTCATATTTAATATTCTGCTGGTGCTGGTCACAGTTGTAGCTGGTCTCTTATGGGGCTGTTAGAGATATGAGAAAAAACAGGAGAATAATAAAGTTGCTCAGTCATCTCATTTATATAAGCATTGTGGATACAAGCAGTGCAATATTTCAAATTTGTGTCATCATTATTAATAAAACTTATGATTGAGGTGAGCACCTCCCACCCCTTAGGTGCTTCATTTTTTAAAGCAATTCACTATCTTATTTTGAGGGTATATGCAGCATGTTACTGTGTAAATGTATGGACCTTGGGGAAGGTGGTGTTGTAAAAGTATTGCAAAGTTGAGAAGATATCCATCCAGAACAAGCTGTTTTGTGGTATATGCCTTTGCTGAAAGAAGGGTATTGGTGTTCAACTTTAAATCGTTACACCCAGTACTGAACATCCCTGAGATGATACATTCAGAGGCACCACAGTGTCATGGGACGGTGGTATCTCTGTATTGATATATCTACATCTGAATGTTATGCTTCCACGGCACCACCTCAGCAGATAGTTGATTTCAGGATGGTCACATTCCTACAGGCATTGCTAACCTTGCAAACAATTTCAAAGTGACCAATCTAAATTGCAAGGACTTATTGCTAATGCTGTTCAGCTCTCTATACATGTCTATATAACTAGCATTAGTTCTGTGCTATGGCAATGATATCTTCATTATTATGACTGTTATTAAGCTGGCTGTAAGCATGGCAATTTTCACAAATGCAAATCTGATATGTAGTATTCATTTGAGCAATTCTGCACAGCTCTCCCTCTGACCTGCCTGCAGTTGCTTCTATAAAAGTGGCTACACATGTATGCTGTGATATAGCTGATAGAGCTTAGCAGGGCTGAGTCTCATCTGCATAAGGACTTCTCAAATTAGCTCCACCATCGCCAGCCTACTGCAGTTCACCATTTTAAGCATCACTGAGCTCTGAGCTTCAGCAAAAAGTCCATGAAAAGCGTAAATAATCTAAAATGGTTTATTACAAGAAGGGATAACCTGGAAATATTAGGAAAAGACACTTTATCATTGTAATTTAGTGTGATATGCTCAACATTAGTCTGATTTTGCCAGTAAGGCATGACATTTTATAGTATTTGTTTGATTACTCATGAACTACTTGGGAATGGGTAGGGTAGACTTTTCAAGGCTGCCAATATCTGTCAAATAGCTTATTGTAGACAGTGGTCACTGGCAGTGACTAATGGACAAGACCAGACTACAGGCCACCATCATTAAATTAAGTATCGACATGCATGGGCTATTATTTAATACACAGTGTATCACACCCTCACTTTAAACACATACTGACATATATGTTAATGTTGCAGCAGAGGAATACATAACACAGACAGTATTTCCAAGAAAATTTGAAGTCACAATTAATTCAATAAGCTTCTCCCACATTTTTGTTATGCATTGGTTTGCATGATCAGTATTTACTTAAAGTATCATATAAGGGAGGCAGTTGTCAAATGTATGCTTGTAGGTCACAAAATGATGCAGCAGTAAGCACGACACAGGAGATGCAGCATCAGGCCTAAGAGTTGCATTCTCATGGATGCTGTGGGAACATGTAGAAATCGCCTTTTTGGAAAAGGAGTCCTCATGGATGCTGTGAGAATATATAGAAATTGCCTTTTTGGAAAAGGTGCACTGAAACAGGCAGAGAGAGCTGAGGTATAGAATCATGTAGTGAATGAAGTAAATGCTGTAGGGGGAAAAATGCACCTTGAAATGGTGCCAAAAGAGTGAATGACATATTGGGATGTGCCAGGACAAAAGCTAGGCAGAATGTAGATGCCATAGCAGCACTGTTGATGGCCATTCCACACTCCAACCTTTAACTCTAGATGAGGAGTGCCTTCCTGTATAAGTGGTGATAACTTTGATGCAGAGGATTAATGCTGCTGGAATTGTGGTGTGAACATCGGTACTTTCAGATTGCTGCAACAATCACAATCTACCATTGTGGAGGGTTAGTATGTAGCTTATTTCAGTACATTAATCTGGGATGTGGACATGGCATCTGCGTGCGTGTCAACATTAAGTACAAATCACATTCTACAGATAGTGTATGGTGAATATGGGCATCCTACGATTTATATAAAAATAATGCTGCCTGCAATGGAGCACGTTAACGCAACCTTGACATATTTATTACAGGGTCAGTACCAGAAACTACCACATCCTAGGCCTTAGCACAGCAGGCTGGTGTTGATAGCAGAATGGCTGTCAGCACTGATGCCGTAATGCACTACTCCTATCACAACCTGACGTTAGTTGCAAAGTGTACTTAAAGGGCCCCCCTAAACCACGGCAGATGGGTAATACTGTAGGCAGTGGAATGGGCTCAGACATTCAGCAGAATGAGTAAATGAGGGCAAGCAGCATGCAGCTGAACACCTGCTTCTTGTGCACAGCATGAACCCTTTGATGAAAAGACTGCCCTTTCAGACGTCACAGTACACATTGTTATAGCTGTAAGCAGAGGTGTCAAGTGAAGTCCTGTTTCACAGTTAGATGCAGAAGCATACAAGACCATAGATGCCCAGCACCTGATATGCCCTGACACAGTTTAGGCAAAGGATGCTGCTACTTAGAGTCAGGCAGAGATGATTAGAGTATTGCAGGGTATACGCGAGGAATTTCACCAGTACATGGGAAGAATTTCAGGAAAAAGAAAGTCAAACCACTGAAGGTAGTCTAAATCCAGAACAACTTAAAAACAGACAGTTGAACATACCACCGTGAACAGAGCACAGATTTCACATAAAAACTTTAATGCAATAACGCCAATAAAATAGGCAAGCAGGACAAGCACTTTCAGCCTTAGCCTTCTTCAAATCCTGTTTACTGGGCCTAAAACTGAATGTTTAAAAACTTGGATAGACCAATCACTGTCTTTTGAAAACCATTGTATCACTTCCTATAGTTGTCACTCAGAGGAGCACTTCTTCAGTTTACATCACTTCCTCATAGTAGCTATGAAGCATTCCCCATAGTAGATGTCACTCAGATGAACTCTCCCTTATTTTGGGCCAGTGGTGTTGAAGCCGTTGCTGTCTCCTCCCATTTAGACCACGTTCTTTCAGAATTTGTTTCAGTGGTACAATTCCATTCAAGCCTGGAGGGCTATCTGCCCTTAGGTCTATTATCCATTTTAGTTCTTCTACCTCCATTCTATTCTGCAAGTCACCTCCTCTTGATATTTCTTTTATAGTAGAGATGACCATAAACTTGAACTCGTGGGTGTTATTAAGCTTAATACGTGAATAGAGGGGATTTGTATCTACTTTATTCCTTATATCAGATAAATGCCGTAAGATAACACTCTTTTAGCATTCTGTTTGTTTTGCCTATATAATAGGCTGAGCAAAGAGAGCATGTAGTGATATAAATCACATTTCTGGTGGTACACGTAGCCCATCTTTGTAAACTATCACATTTTCCTGTTTTTTGATGTTTGAAAACGTTACATGTATTAATCAAATAACAAGCCTTACAGCAGCTACATTTCCAGTTGCTTCTGTGTTTGTATCCAATATTATTTGCTCCTTTATTAATGCCGTCCTTGTGGCATAACAGTCTCCAAGTTTTTCTTATTTCTGAAAGCAGATCTGGGGTTATCACCAAGGATTTCTTTTATTTTGGCATCAGATGTCAATACTGGCCAATATTTTTTAACAACATCACATATCATCTTTTTGTCAGTACTATAAGCTAGAGTGCATCTTACTTTATTTGTAGTAGGTACTGTTGAACTTGTTTTCTCATATTTTTGTTGGAATCGAATCTAATGAAGCTGGAGAGTTTACAAAATAAATTGGACATCTATATTAAAAAGTATAAAAAGCCACAAATTATCCAAAGACTATAAAGATTTCAAAAATGGCCATGTTTTTGAATGGCCTAAGGAACAGCTTACTAATAGTGGTATCAGTAATAACAATAGTGACAATAATAAGATGCAACCCCATTTGAGGGCTATAGAAGAGAAGCAAGCATATGCATCATATAAGAAAATGGATAATCAACATCAGCTTATAGTACAAGCAGAGATGCATTCTAATGAAATGTCTAACCCAAGTCAAGGAGTTTTAAATGGCAGTGTGCGACAACAGAAGTAACAAATGATAAACTAGAAGTAACAGCTGATCCAGTGACTGTAATAGGAACTGTACCTAAGAAGGGAGCCACTCATTTACCCATCTTCCAACAGCTTCCTTTTTTAATTCAAGCGAACAATTCCCGAGCTCCCAGATCTGTGAGCAGAGGCAGGGAAAAGAAAAAAAAGAAAGTGTTTTGAATGAGAATGCTAGTTCTATAGTAATAAATATCTCTGATAGTCGACTAATGAAGAACTAAATGAGTATTGTTGAGAGAGGTTTGAATTTCATACCATCTATCTGGCCTTGTTTGAAAGAACTTGCAATAGATCTCAAATGCTTTGCAAGGAATGTTACTTTAAAACATACATTTGGCAATGAGATAGTGGAAACATCAAGCAATAGGAAACAGTATAAAAAAAGTGTACGTTTGTGCCATTCAGCTACCCTACAGTAGACATCTTTACGCTTACGTGAGAATGAATAGCTGCTCAGAGAGAAGAAGGAACCACCAAACATTTCTATAATTTAAGTTATGGTGAACGTCTTCCATTGGATGAACTACAGAAAAGGACAGATCTAATAATAAAACCAGCAGACAAAGGTGTTGCACTGGTGGTGGTGAATTTGTATGATTATGTTAGGAAAATGGAAGAAATGTTGAGTGATAGGAATATGTATACTGTGATCAACAAAAAGGATGTAGATAAACTGGTGCTAAATGTACAAGATACATTATATAAGAAATTGCTGAGTAGATGCATCAACAAAGCTATATGATTTTTTTGAAGTAGCTTTCCCCACTGTACCCATCATAAGTGGATTACCAAAGATCCATAAAAATTGCTTTGATCCACCCATGCGCCCTATAGTGACAGGTAGAGGGTGGATAACTGAGCCACTTTCCATCTGTATGGAAGGTGATCTTAAAAAATAACCTGCAGCAAAGACTGTCATAAAAGACTCAGCACAATTGTAAAGGCAACTGTTTGGCATAATGGAACTGAATGAGTCCTGTAAAGGGCTCTTATTGGTCACAATGGATTTGAACAGTTTATTCACATGTATTCCAAATGAGTATGAAATAGAGGCCATAAGAGACTATGCTGATCGTGAACTGGTGGATGTTGATCTTTTTTGTAGCCTTTTAGAGCTAGTGTAGAGAACAATGTCTCCATATATGGAAATAAACACTACTGGCAGAAATGCGGGGTACCTATGGGCACCCCCTGTGCAAACACCTATGCGAACCTTGTTTTTGTGCAATGGGAAGAGCAATGGCTTGCAGATGAGAGAAACAGATGGAAAAGCCAACTATTTTACAGTAGATTTGTGGACAATGTTTTTCCTCTGTGGGAAGGGAGCAAAGCTACGCTAAATGAGTTTGTTGATTTCTTACTGAGTACGACCACATTTCTGAAGTTTGATGTTAAGTCATCTGATAGAGATTGAGTACTTAGATGTGAAGGTATATCTGGGTTCCACAGGCATTAATACTGCATTGTACAGAAAACCTATGTGGTGCAACCATATGTTGTATTCCACCAGCATGCATCCCAGGCATATTTTCAGGAACATAGTGGATAAAAATACGTATCTCGAAGTTTTGTACCAAAAAGGAAACCTGCCTGAAGTTACATAAGGCACTATTAAAAAACTTCAAGGAGAGAGGTTATACTGAAAAAGCCAGTAGGATGAATGCTATGAAAACAAGTGAGTTGAGATTTACTAAAGGAAGACCCTACTATTCCAAGCATCAAAGTTATGAGCAAAGAAGTTCAACAGTACCTACTGCAAATAAAGAAAGATGCACTCTTATAGTACTGACAGCAAGATATGTGATGTCGTTCAAAAATATTGGCCAGTATTGACATCTGATGCCAAAATAAAAGAAATAGTGATAACCCCAACTTTGCTTTCAAAAATAAGAAAAACTAGAAGAGGCTGATGTTCATCATCTCACATTGCTGCAGTCCTTACATATGGGTAGTCCGCTGTCCTCGGTCGGCCCGAATACCAAAGTATTAGGCTGACGTCGGTCATGGGCGCTCAGATCTGACATCAGAGCGTCAGGGTATTAAAGCGCATGACCGACGTCATATCCTCAGTCTTTTTTGCCGCATGGTCTGATGCAGAAGCAGCGTTTGCAAGTGCCGTTCTGAAATTTTCGTGTTCTGAGTTTCAGACCGAAACCAAGTTGGGCTAAGTACCCCGTTGGGGAATATTTTTGTTTTTTCTTGCCTCAGTTAATTCCGGATGTCAGAAAAAGTGAATAATTGTATTTCTTGTGGGAAACAGATACCGCATAGGGATTACCACTCTCTTTGTATTCCTTGTTTGGGACCTGAGCACGACGTAGTCGGGTGTCGCTTTTGTGCTAGGTTTAATAAGCGCACCATTAAGCGTAGGTTAGATTGCGCTAGGCTTGTCTTCGTAAGCGGTGTAATTATAATATGCCGCCGGATCCTCCGGCGCCGCTACCGAAGAAGCGCAAAGAAAAATCTTTAAAGTCCAGGCAGGATGAGTCGTCCGTTCCGGACGCCGGTTCTTTAGAAACTACGGTGGAATCTGTGGATCCAGCCGAGGTTTCAGTTGAGTCTCAGGGGGAGGCTTTAATTTTGCAAGATGTGGCCTCTCAGGAGTCAGGTCAGGCTGAGGGGCCTCTCAGGTTGCTGTTCTCCCTTCCTTGCCTAAGGTGGTTAGGCCTTCTCCTTCTGTCTCTAAGGCTCCTTCCAAAGGCAGGCCTGGTTTGCCTTCCACGGGTGTCAGTCCTAGTTCTGCAGGTTCTGTGCCTAAAAAACACATGCTTAAAATGGCAGAAGATTTAATTTCTTTAATCAGAGGTTCTATTCCCCCTCCTGATAAGAGACCTAGGGTGGAGCCAGAGGTGGAAAGTTTGGAGCAGGCTTCAGATTACTCAGAGTCTTCGACTGAAGACATTCAGGATTTTCCTCCTTATTCTGATTCAGACGCAGAGGATTCCACTCCTTCTGCTTCTCCTCCAGAGGATTTTTCTTTTTCAGAAACCCTGCAGTCTATGAGGGAGCATTTTAAATGGGAAGGTCAGGATTTCTCAGATTCCCGAAAGAGGCTTAGGGAATTTTTTTTTTACCACAACATAGGCCCTTGGCTATACCTCCTGTTTTGGATGTTGTTCAAGACGTTTTCTCCGAGGCTTCCCTTAATCCAGACTCTCTGCCTCCTGCGCCAGTTAAGCCAGACAGGTATTACAGGGTACCTGAGGCTCATAAATATCTGTATAAGAGTCCAAGGGCTGACCCAGAAACTATTAGCCAGGGACCTAAGGGTGTCAGGGCTTCTGTTGTAAAGAATCCAGTTCCTATGGATAAAGATGCTAGAGCTTTGGATAGATGGGGTAAGAAAGTGTATACCTCTTCCACTTTAGCAATGAGGGCTTTGAATTGCCAGTTTCATATGTTGAAGTATCAGAATTTTCTCCTTACTCAACTAAAATCTAAAGTGGATGCTTTGGCAGAGGGCATAGAGTGTAAAGAATTACAGGATTTGGTACATGCCTCTGAACAGGTGGGTAAGCATTCTTTGCAGTGTGGTTTCGATGCTTTACAGGCTTCTTCCAGGGTGGCTGCCACTGGTTCAGTTATTCGCAGGCACGCCTGGCTTAAGGATCAGAATTTGTCAGAGCATGTTAAAACTAGAATTTTGGATGCTCCTTTACAGTCTGAAGTTTTGTTTGGTTCTCCTGTGGAGTCTGTCTTAAAGAAAATGGAAGACAAGGCTAAGTCTATGTAGACTGTTAAAGATTTTTTGCAGGTGCAGCCTCCTAAGTTTAGCAGGAATTGGCCTACTAAGGGATGGGCTTATCCTTCTTCTGATTCACAGTCTAGGGGTAGATCTAGACGTGGTAGGGGCAGAGCTCAGAGTACTTTCAGGCCTAGAACATGGAGTTCACCTGCACAATCTACAGGTGAGGGCAGGGGCCAGTCCTTTCGTAAACAGGCCCAATGACCTGCATTTTCAGCTGCCAGATTCTTCCTGTCTGGCAGCTCCTTTGGGAGGAAAGTTGGCACTCTTCAAGCAAAACTGGCTTTTAGTCACCCAGGACAAATGGGTGTTGGACATTATAGACCGAGGCTACAAGTTTTATTTCCATACATTGCCTCCTTTCAAAGGCACGTCAGACGTTCCTCCTCAGCAAAGGGTAGAGGCTCACAAGCAGATTTCTTTACTTCTTCAAATGGGGGCTATACAGCAGGTCCCTCTGTCAGAAGTGGGCCTAGGATTTTATTCTCGCCTGTTTCTAGTACCAAAGAAAGGAAACACTTGGAGGCCGATTTTGGATTTATCTATCCTCAACACATACCTGGACATTCCAAAATTCAAAATGTTGACGTTGCAACAACTTCTACCTCTGTTGGGCAAAGATCACTGGATGGTAACTCTGGATCCCAAAGAGGCTTATCTTCATGTTCCTATCAGGCCCAGTTGCAGGAGGTACCTGCGTTTTCGGGCTGGGACTTTACATTATCAGTTCTCTGCATTGCCCTTTGGCTTATCTACTGCGCCCAGGGTGTTCACAAAGGTTCTGGCTCCAGTGATAGCCTTTTTTACGGTTAAGAGGAATACAAATTTATCCTTATTTGGATGATTGCCTGATTCTTGCTCAAGACAAGTACGAACTTCTTCATCATCTACAGTATGTGATGGCAGTGTTAAGGTGCCTAGGGTATTCTGTGAACGAAACAAAGTCCAGTCTAGTACCCTCTCAGGAAATGTGCTTTCTGGGTGTGAGACTGAATACAGCTTCCCAGATGGCTTTTTTGACCCCGGACAAGCAAAAGAACCTTACTCTTTACTTCCATCAATTGTCTCTACGGTCCAGGCTGACTGCAAGGACAGTCCTTCAAGCCTTGGGGTTCATGGCATCTTGTATTTTGGTGCTTCCCAATGCCAAACTGCATATGAGGAAGCTACAATGGTATCTCAAAAATGTATGGACACAACACTGCCAAGATCTGGACACTGTCATTCAAATAATACCTTGCATTCAAAAGGAATTTTTGTGGTGGGCTCAGGAATGTCACCTAAACAAGGGACTCTCTGTGACCCGACCAGAGGCGAGTCAGATTTTAATGACAGATGCCTCGGACAAGGCTTGGGGAGCACACCTCAATGGAAAATGGGTTCAAGACACGTGGCCTGCCAGACTTCAACATTTACATATCAACTTGAAGGAGATGTTAGCAGTCCAATTTGCATTGATGGCTTTCAAGGATTTACTTCACCCAGGGCAAGTGTTGATTCAAACAGACAACACAACTGTCATGTGGTACATCAACAAGCAAGGGGGAACCCATTCGTACCCTCTTTGCAGGCAAGCAATGATTTTGTGGGAGACTGCTCTCAGTTTACACCTCAATCTTCAGGCAAGGTTTCTACCAGGAGCACAGAACTCCTTAGCAGATGTTTTGAGCAGACAGATAGTGGATCCACGAGTGGAAATTGGATCCTCATGTATTTGAAAATTGACAGTGATATGGGGAACTCCAGACATAGATCTGTTCGCTTCTCCACTAAATTTCCAGTTGCCAAAGTTTTGCACAAAATGTTTCATCCCACAGCTTGGAAAGTGGATGCTCTATCATTCAGTTGGAGCAATCTTCACATCTATGCCTTTCCGCCTCTGCCTCTCCTCCCAAGGTACTCTTGAAGGTCAGACAAGACAAGCCCTCCATGATTCTAATAGCTCCAGATTGGCCTCGACAGCACTGGTACCCTCTGCTGAGGAGTTTAGTACGGAGCCTCCATGGCCTTTGCCTTCGATTCCGCACCTTTTGTCACAGGAGGGCAATCATTTCCTCAATGTCAGGATTCAGTCCCTGCATCTAACAGCCTGGCATATTCTGTTCTAGAACCTGGAGGGTCGCAGCTTCCACAACAAGTTTTGAATGTTATTTTGGAGGCCAGAAGGCCTAGTACAAGGAAAGTTTATGCTGATAAATGGAGGAGATTTTTAATTTGGAGCAAAACAAAGGGCTTTGATGTTTCCAGGCCTGATTTAAGTGTTTCTCTTCAATATCTTACAGAATTATTAGACAAGGGTTTGTCTTTCTCCTCTATAAAAGTTCATGCTGCAGCCATTTCTGCTCACTATGACTGTGACCCTCCATTATTCTCTCATCCTTTGTTTAAGCAATTTCTTAGAGGGGCAAAGAACATAAGACCCCCACGTAGAGCTCCTACTCCTGCCTGGGATCTCAATTTTGTGTTGGAAAAACTTACTTTACCTCCTTTTGAACCTGCAGCTACTGCTGAGTTAAAGTTTTTGTCTTGGAAGACTGCTTTTTTGTTGGCCATTACGTCTGCTAGAAGGGTTTCTGAATTACAGGCTCTAATGGCAGTTGAACCCTTCCTAATTTTTCATAAGGATAGGGTATCTCTAGCACTAATCCTACTTTTATGCCTAAAGTGGTTTCAAATGTGGCCTTGAACCAATCAATTCATTTGCCTACTTTTTGTGCAGATCCCCAAAATAAAGGGGAGGAAATTTTGCACACTTTGGATATTCACAGGCAGTTGCGTTATTATTTGAGCAGGACTAAAGGGTTCAGACAGTCTCAGCAGTTGTTTGTTTCTTTTGCTTTGGGTTCTCAGGGGAAACCTGTTTCAAAACAAACTATTTCTAAGTAGATTGGCTTTTGTATTGCTTTTTGTTATTCTCATCGTGGTAAGGAGATTCCGGCTGGAATCAGACCTCACTCCACTAGGGCTACTGCCACTTCTACAGCTTTTTTAAGGGGAGTAGCTACTAAAGATATTTTGGAAGCAGCTACTTGGAGTTCAGTGCATACTTTTTCTAAACATTACCACCTTCCTCTTTATTCCAAATCTAGGGCTGGATTTGCCACTGCAATCTTACAGGGCATTTTGGCAGCTCCCAATGCTTTATGATTTTGCCAGCCTCCCTTTACCTCTGCTTTGGGATTCTACCCATATGTAAGGACTGCAGCAATGTGAGATGAAGAGCATAGTACAGTTTTGTACCTACCATAAATGTAGATGTTCGAAGATCCACATTGCTGCAGTCCAATTTACCCTCCCTCCTTCCCCTCTGTAGTTTGGAATGGTTGTATGGTTTGGGTGGTAGCTGTTATTTGTACATGCCTTTTGGGAAGTATTCTATTTTTGGCTGTGGCCTTTCTTTTTAGGGCCTTCTGACATCTGGGGCAAGAAAAGACTGAGGATATGACGTCGGTCATGCGCTTTAATACCCTGACGCTCTGATGTCAGATCTGAGCGCCCATGACCGACGTCAGCCTAATACTTTGGTATTCGGGCCGACCGAGGACGGCAGACTACCCATATGTAAGGACTGCAGCAATGTGGATCTTCGAACATCTACATTTATGGTAGGTACAAAACTGTACTTTATGCCACAAGGACAGCATTAATAAAGGAGCAAATAATATTGCATATACACGTAGAGGCACTTGGAAATGTGGCTGCTGTATGGCTCGTCATTTGATTAATACGAGTAACGTTTTCAAACGTCCGAAAACAGGAAAATGCTGTAGTTTACAAAGTTGGGCTACTTGTACCACCAAAAATGTGATTTATATTGCTACATGCTCTCTTTGCTATTTATTTTGGCATCAGATGTCAATACTGGCCAATATTTTTGAACGACATCACATATCATCTTGTTGTCAGTACTATAAGCTAGAGTGCATCTTACTGTATTTGTAGTAGGTACTGTTGAACTTGTTTTCTCATATTTTTGTTGGAATCGAATCTAATGAAGCTGGAGAGTTTACAAAATAAATTGGACATCTATATTAAAAAGTATAAAAAGCCACAAATTATCCAAAGACTATAAAGATTTCAAAAATGGCCATGTTTTTGAATGGCCTAAGGAACAGCTTACTAATAGTGGTATCAGTAATAACAATAGTGACAATAATAAGATGCAACCCCATTTGAGGGCTATAGAAGAGAAGCAAGCATATGCATCATATAAGAAAATGGATAATCAACATCAGCTTATAGTACAAGCAGAGATGCATTCTAATGAAATGTCTAACCCAAGTCAAGGAGTTTTAAATGGCAGTGTGCGACAACAGAAGTAACAAATGATAAACTAGAAGTAACAGCTGATCCAGTGACTGTAATAGGAACTGTACCTAAGAAGGGAGCCACTCATTTACCCATCTTCCAACAGCTTCCTTTTTTAATTCAAGCGAACAATTCCCGAGCTCCCAGATCTGTGAGCAGAGGCAGGGAAAAGAAAAAAAAGAAAGTGTTTTGAATGAGAATGCTAGTTCTATAGTAATAAATATCTCTGATAGTCGACTAATGAAGAACTAAATGAGTATTGTTGAGAGAGGTTTGAATTTCATACCATCTATCTGGCCTTGTTTGAATGAACTTGCAATAGATCTCAAATGCTTTGCAAGGAATGTTACTTTAAAACATACATTCGGCAATGAGATAGTGGAAACATCAAGCAATAGGAAACAGTATAAAAAAAGTGTACGTTTGTGCCATTTAGCTACCCTACAGTAGACATCTTTACGCTTATGTGAGAATGAATAGCTGCTCAGAGAGAAGAAGGAACCACCAAACATTTCTATAATTTAAGTTATGGTGAACGTCTTCCATTGGATGAACTACAGAAAAGGACAGATCTAATAATAAAACCAGCAGACAAAGGTGTTGCACTGGTGGTGGTGAATTTGTATGATTATGTTAGGAAAATGGAAGAAATGTTGAGTGATAGGAATATGTATGCTGTGATCAACAAAAAGGATGTAGATAAACTGGTGCTAAATGTACAAGATACATTATATAAGAAATTGCTGAGTAGATGCATCAACAAAGCTATATGATTTTTTTGAAGTAGCTTTCCCCACTGTACCCGTCATAAGTGGATTACCAAAGATCCATAAAGATTGCTTTGATCCACCCATGCGCCCTATAGTGACAGGTAGAGGGTGGATAACTGAGCCACTTTCCATCTGTATGGAAGGTGATCTTAAAAAATAACCTGCAGCAAAGACGGTCATAAAAGACTCAGCACAATTGTTAAGGCAACTGTTTGGCATAATGGAACTGAATGAGTCCTGTAAAGGGCTCTTATTGGTCACAATGGATTTGAACAGTTTATTCACATGTATTCCAAATGAGTATGAAATAGAGGCCATAAGAGACTATGCTGATCGTGAACTGGTGGATGTTGATCTTTTTTGTAGCCTTTTAGAGCTAGTGTAGAGAACAATGTCTCCATATATGGAAATAAACACTACTGGCAGAAATGCGGGGTACCTATGGGCACCCCCTGTGCACACAGAGCATTCATGTCAACCTCCGTGTGCACACTTGTAAACTTGCTAGACACACAATTGGGAACACAGATGTGGACAGGGAACTGTCCACATATGTGATGAATGAGTTGTCCAAGCACCATGTATGTATCAGAATATGCTGAAGGCATTCCTGAGGATTAACCCGAGAAGAAGGCAGCCATACCTTGTTAGGCTTCCACAACATGTGGTAGAAACTCATTCAAGGTCTAGATTCCACAGTACAGTTAGGGCAATGTCAAGACGTTCCCCTGCATCCAGGAAATCCTGTCATTGGAGCAATTCAACATCAAGCTCAAATATCAGTTCTTGCAAACGATCTATGGGACCATCACCCACATTTTTCTTACCCAGCAGTTATTTCCAGACATGGCCACGGCTGCATTTCTTCTTCATATCTAAATAAAAACAGTAAACGGGCAATAGTACAGGAAAGGAAAACATTTTTTTTTTTCAATGCAAGTAATTTATGCAAAGTAAAACAGAATCTTAGACTGTTTACCCTGCTTGGATTCTTTCTGAATACCTAATAGAGTTGCTAATTCTGTATAATATTAATAATATTTTAAAATAAGTTTTTATTTTTTGATTTAGGACATTTTTATGTTTACTTCTACTCCCATTTTTTCTGATTTTTAATATGTAGTGATTAATTAGACACACTGGAATTGAAAAACTTCCACACAGCTGTTTTGTGCCCAATATTGCCTATATAGTGGGTTGTTTAAGACTTAAGGGATACCGCATATATTGCTTGTTTCTTATTCTAACAATTTAAACACTTTTGAGATTATTGTCAAAATATCTACATAACAGAATGTTTTCCAGGTGCATGTGTATTATATAAATACTTGATCTCCTTTTCTGTAAGATTTCCATTTTTAATCTGACAGCTGTTTAAATATTTCCTGATTCCATTCTCGGGTAGTTCCTTCTTCCTCATTTCTGTTGTATTTTTGAAATCCATTTTCAGTTTGTCTGAAGCTACCCCTATGGGGCAGTTTGTCTGCTCTAGAAGCTCTCAGTTTTAACTATTATTCGTTATTTTAGTTATTCTTTTTTTATTAATCATGGAGAAGTACATCTGTATGTCTCCTTTATTTTCCTGTACAAGCAGTCCCTGAGTTAAGGATGAGATCTGTTTTTCAGTCTAAGTCAAATTTTTATGCAAGTCAAAACGTACATGAAATGTTCTACTGTACTATACTGCAGTACAGTATAGTACAGTAGAACTTTCCATACAAAAACATGTTAAACTTACCTCTTTTTAAGCTTCACTTCACATTTGTGTGCTACATGCATCACCCACAAATGTTTTCCACTCTTTCTTGAACTTTCAGACCACTGCCAGACCTCCTGTCGCCTAGACCCTAGTGAGCCGCAATGTCATTTGCCCATTCTTTTGTACAGTACAGTAATTGCTTCAATACTGTGTACTGTACAAGCCAGCAGTCTTGAGACCAATCAGATTGCCAACATAGCGATCTCTTAACCAATCGGATCACTTGTTCTCTGTGAGGGCGGAAGTAGCTGCTCTATCAAGATGCAAGCAGCTTCACAAATGAGGAAAACTGGGAAAAGGAAAGTACAACAGAATTCTTCATTTTAAGGTAAGATTTGGGAAACTTTAAAGATTTTTATTTATTTTCATGTTATTTCTGATATTGCAGCAGCCTATTCTTATCTATGCGTCATCCACAAGTCTGATGTCTGTAACTCGGAGACTGCCTGTACTGCACCTTTATCCTCACATGTGGTATGGTCAAATAACAAGTATTGGACAAGTCTTAATACTTAGAATCAAGTGAAAATGCTCCTGTGAGATGCATCTTTCTAGATATATCTGTGTAAATAGATTCCCTCGCCAGCCTGTCCTATTTACTATATCTGCACGAATATATAAATTCTGTTTTATTTCCTGCTATTGAACCAATGTCAGTCATACCAAATACTTTCATATACATCTTTAAAAATCTGCCCTATGTAGTTGCACTATTTTTTCTAGATCTTGATAAATACTGTCCATTACATATCAAATTCCAGATACTACCCGTAATTAAAATACCTTGTGGTAAACTCATTTCCCCAGAATTCTTCTCAGCTGGAATATGTCCTCCAAAAGGGGATATAAACACATGACAAAACAAGCCTCCTTCCTTGGCAGTAGTGCATCACTGCCACAAATTTAATATTATTGTCTTTTTTTTCTTTCACTATTTGTGCTTCTGTCAATACTAGTGTAATTAATCCCCTCCTCCTTTGTCCCTAGTGTTCATTTGAGTATCCGCCATGAAACCCTTGCTTTGTCAAGGTCATGTGCTCATTCCTGTCCATATACTTATGTTGTAGCATTGCCGTTTTCATCATGTACTTCTTAATGGAAGTCATTAACATTCTCCTTTTTTCTGTCCTGGAAACGTCATTTACATTCCATGTTAACAGTACAGCCATTTTAACAAGTGAACATTGCTATCACTAAAAATTCCTTGCATCTATCACTGTGGCAGTGTTTGAATTTACAGGTTAATAGTCCCCCCACTCTTTGTTTTTTTTTTACATTTCATTTTCCCTTCTAGGAAGGTCCATGTCATTGCCATTTTGAACTCAAGTTATCTGTCCTGAAGAGCTACCAAAAAGGTCACTTAGAACATATGGTCCTGTCAGTTTTGTCTTATCTTCAGTGTATCTGGTAGCAGAGGTCATCTAAGCTTAACATTTATCATAGTTTTTAACGTCCTCTTATTTTAAGATATTTAGCATAGAAAAAGTACAGTTTTGTACCTACCATAAATGTAGATGTTCGAGGATTCCATTGCTGCAGTCCTGACTATTGGGTATAGTCCGCGTCCCAGTCGGCCCGAATACCAGAGTATAAGGCTGACGTCGGTCAGGGCGCATTAGACTGATGTCAGTACGTCAGGGTACTAATGCGCATGACCGACGTCATATCCTCAGTCTTTTCTTGCCCCAGATGTCAGAAGACCCAAAAAGACAAGTCCCAAAACAACCTGCACCAAAACATGTATAATATATACAACAATATATATATATATATAAAATATAAGCATGTAAACTCACCTACACAACCACCCCTAAACACAGAGGGAAGGAGGGAGGTAAATTGGACTGCAGCAATGGAATCCTCGAACATCTACATTTATGGTAGGTACAAAACTGTACTATGTTCTTCGTCTTCCATTGCTGCAGTCCTGACTATTGGGTAGAATCCCAAAGCAGAGGTAAGGGAGGCTGGCAAACTATAAAGCAGCAGGAGCTGACAACATGCCTTGTAAAACAGCTGTGGCAAAACCAGCCCTAGTCTTAGAGTATATAGGAAGGTGATAATGCCTAGAGAAAGTATGCACTGAACTCCAAGTAGCTGCTTCCAGAATATCCTTAGTTGCCACCCCCTTAGAAATGCTGTTGAAGTGGCAGTAGCCCTAGTGGAATGAGGCCTAATCCCAGCTGGAATCTCCCTTGCCATGATGGGAATAACAAAATGCAATGCAAAAGCCAATCCACCTAGAAATAGTTTGTTTTGACACAGGCTTGCCCTGTGAACTCAAAAGCAAAAGAAACAAGTAACTGCTGAGACTGCCTAAAATTCTTAGTCCTGCTCAAATAATAACGCAATTGCCTGTGTACATCTAAAGTGTGCAAAATCTTTTCCCCTTTATTTTGAGGATCTGCAAAAACATAGGCAAATGAATAGTTTGGTTTAAAGCCACACTAGAAACCACCTTAGGCATAAAGGAAGGATTAGCACGTAATGATACCCTGTCCTTATGGAAAATCAAAAAGGGCTCTACTGCCATAAGGGCCTGCAACTCAGACACCCTTCTTGCAGAAGTAATAGCCAACAGAAAAGCAGTCTTCCATGACAAATATTTCAATTCAGCAGTAGCTGCAGGCTCATTAGGTTGTAGAGTAAGTTTTTCCAACACAAAATTGAGATCCCAAGCAGGAGTAGGAGCTCTACGTGGGGGTCTTATATTCTTTGCCCCTCTAAGAAACTGCGTGAACAAAGGATGCGAAAACAAAGGTGGGTCACAATCATAGTGAGCTGAAATTGCTGCAGCATGAATCTTTATGGAAGAGAAGGACAAACCTTTGTCCAATAATTCAGTAAGATATTGAAGAGCCACACTCAAATTAGGCTCTGAAATCTCCAAATTCTTTGCTGTACTCCAAAATAAAAATCTCTTCCATTTTTCTGCGTACACTCTCCTAGTACTAGGCCTTCTAGCTTCCATAATCACATTTAAAACTTGTTGAGGAAGTTGAGACCTGCTGTGTTTCAACACAGAATATGCCAGGCTGTGAGATGAAGAGATTGAAGCTTGACATTGAGCAGATGACCCGTCCTTCTGAGATAACAGATGAGGAATCAGAGGTAAAGGCCATGGAGGCTTCTTTACCAGACTCCGTGAAGTGGGTACCAGTGTTGCGAGGCCAATCTGGAGCTATCAGAATCATCCTTGGCCTGTCTTGTCTGACCTTTAATAGTACCTTTGGAAGAAGCGGTAGAGGTGGAAAGGCATACACATGAAGGTTTTTCCAACCGAAAGACAGAGCATCCACTTTCCAAGCTGTGTGATGAAACCCCTTTGTGCAATACTTTGGCAGCTGGTGGTTTAGTGGAGAAGCGAACAGATCTATGTCTGGAGTTCCCCATGACACTGTCAGTTTCTGAAATACATGAAGATCCAATTTCCACTCGTGGGGATCCATGAGTTGTCTGCTTAACACATCTGCTAAGGAGTTCTGTGCTCCTGGCAGAAACCTTGCCTGAAGAGTTAGTTGCAAGCTTAGCGCAGTCTCCCATAAAATCATTGCTTGCCTGCATAGAGGATAAGAATGTGTTCCCCCTTGCTTGTTGATGTACCACATGACAGTTGTGTTGTCTGTTAGAATCAACACCTGCCCTGGAAGGAGTAACTCCTTGAAAGCCATTAATGCAAACTGGACTGCTAACATCTCCTTCATGTTGATATGTAGATGCTGTAGTCTGGCAGGCCACTTGTCTTGTATCCACTTTCCATTTAGATGAGCTCCCCAAGCAATGTCCGAGGCATCTGTCGTTAGAATCTGACTTGCCTCTGGCCGGGTCACAGAGAGTCCCTTGTTTAGGTGACATTCCTGAGCCCACCACAAAATTCCTTTTGAATGCAAGGTATTATTTGAATGACAGTGTCCAAATCCTGGCAGTGCTGTGTCCATACATTTTTGAGATACCATTGTAGCTTCCTCATATGCAGTTTGGCATTGGGAAGCACCAGAATACAAGATGCCATGAACCCTAATGCTTGAAGGACTGTCCTTGCAGTCAGCACGGACTGATGAGATAGTTGATGGAAGTAAAGTGACAGACTCTTTTGTTTGTCCGGGGTTAAAAAGGCCATCTGGGCTGCTGTATTCAGTCTTACACCCAGAAAGCACATGTCTTGAGAGGGTACTAGACTGGACTTTATTTCGTTCACAGAATACCCTAGGCATCTTAGCACTGCTATAACATATTCCAGATGCTGTAGAAGGTCTTCCTTTTCTTGAGCCAGAATCAGGCAGTCGTCCAAGTAAGGATAGATTTGAATTCCTTTTAGCCTGAAGTAAGCTATCACTGGAGCCAGAACCTTTGTGAATACTCTGGGGGCAGTAGATAAGCCAAAGGGCAATGCAGAGAACTGATAATGAGAATTTCCAGCTCGAAACCGCAGATACTTTCTGCAACTTAGCCTTATAGGCACATGAAGGTAAGCTTCCTTGAGATCTAAAGTTACCATCCAGTGATCTTTGCCCAGCAGAGGTAAAAGCTGTTGTAACGTCAACATCTTGAACTTGGGAATGTCCAAAAACGTGTTGAGGAGAGATAAATCCAAAATTGGTCTCCACGTGTTCCCCTTCTTTGGTACAAGGAACAGGCGAGAATAAAATCCGAGGCCCCTCTCTGACACAGGGACTGGCTGAATGGCCCCTATGTGAAGTAACTGTAAAACTTGCTTGTGAGCCTCTTTTCTTTGTAGAGGAGGAACGTCTGGCATGCCTTTGAAAGGGGGCATTGTATGGAAATAAAATCTGTAACCGTGGTGAATGATATCCAACACCCATTTGTCTTGAGTAATTAAATCCCAATTTTCTTTGAAAAGAGACAGTCTTCCCCAAAGGAGCTGCCAGACGTGAATCTGCTGGCAGCTGAAGAAACAGGTCCTTGGGTCTGTTTACGAAAGGACTGACCCCTGCCCTCACCAGAAGTCTGAGCAGGTGAACTCCCTGTTCTAGGCCTAAAAGAACTTTGAACCCTGCCCCTACCACGTCTAGACCTACCCCTAGACTGGGAATCATAAGCAGGATATGTCCACCCCTTAGCAGGCCAATTTCTACTAAACTTCGGTGGCTGCACCTGCAAAAAATCTTTAACAGTTTGCATAGACTTAGCTTTGTCCTCCATTTTCTTTAAAACAGCTTCCACAGGCGAACCAAACAACACATCAGACTGTAAAGGAGCATCCAAAATCCTTGTCTTAACATGCTCAGCTAAATTCTGATCCTTCAACCAGGCATG
Organism: Protopterus annectens; assembly: GCF_019279795.1. Classification (NCBI taxonomy): domain Eukaryota; kingdom Metazoa; phylum Chordata; order Ceratodontiformes; family Protopteridae; genus Protopterus; species Protopterus annectens. The sequence goes on along the minus strand of NC_056731.1, from coordinate 1,641,313,267 downwards.
CCTGCGAAGAACAGAGCTGGTAGCAGCCACCCTCGAGGAGGCCTGTACAGCATCAAAACCACATTGCAAAGAATGCTTACCCACTTGTTCGGACACATGAACCAAATCCAGCAACTCTTTACACTCAATACCTTCCGCCAAAGCATCCACCTTAGATTTCAATTGTGAAAGAAGGTAATTCTGATATTTTAACATGTGAAACTGACAATTCAAAGCTCTCATGGCTAGAGTGGAAGAAGTATACACTTTCTTTCCCCACCTATCCAAAGCCCTCGCCTCTTTATCAGTGGGGACAGGATTTTTAACCACAGAAGCTTTTACACCCTTAGGCCCCTGGGAAATAGTTTCTGGGTCGCCCTAGGACTCTTAAACAAATATTTATGAGCTTGGGCACCCTATAATACCTATCAGGCTTAACAGGAGCAGGAGGCAAAGAGTCAGGGTTCAGGGAAGCCTCTGCAAAAACATCTTCCACCACATTCAACACAGGAGGAATAGCTAAAGGCCTATGCTGGGGTAAAAACAAGGACTCCCTAAGCCTTTGCCTGAGTCAGAGTAATCCTGGCCTTCCCATTTAAAGTGCTCCCTCATGGAATGCAAAGTCTCTGAAAATGAGAAATCCTCAGGTGGAGACGCTGTAGGAGTGGAATCATCCACATCAGAATCAGAATAGGGAGGATACTCCTGCAAATCTTCCACAGAAGATTCTGAAGCCTCAGAACACTGTTCAAAACTCTCAAACTCAGAGTCCACCCTAGGCCTCTTATCAGGCGGGGGCATAGAACCCCTAATCATAGTAATCAAATCTTCTGCCATCTTAAGCATATGTTTCTTAGGTACAGAACCTGAAATGGTAGGAGAAGCCCCCACTGAAGCTGAAGTAGGCCTCACTGTTTTATCCTTGCGCTTCTTAGAGGAAGCGGGCGTCGGAGCATCCGACGGCATTTTATAATTGCAACGCTTCCCAAACACTAACCTGGCACAGTCTAACCTCCTCTTAATAGTGCGTTTGTTAAACCTAGCACAAGAGCGGCAACCAACAACGTCGTGCTCAGGCCCTAAACAAGGTATACACAAGGTATGATAATCCCTATGAGGTATCTGTTTCCCACAAGAAATACAGTTATTCACTTTTTCTGACATCCGGTAAAATACTGAGGCAAGAAAAAACCAAAATGTTCTAGCAACGGGTACTTAGCCAACTCTGTTTGGTCTGAAACTCCGGTGTCGGAAATATTTCAGTGCGCCAACCTGCACTCGCAAAATTGCTTCTGCATCGGACCATGCGGCAAAAAAGACTGAGGATATGACGTCGGTCATGCGCATTAGTACCCTGACGTACTGACGTCAGTCTAATGCGCCCTGACCGACGTCAGCCTTATACTCTGGTATTCGGGCCGACTGGGACGCGGACTATACCCAATAGTCAGGACTGCAGCAATGGAAGACGAAGAACATCCGGACCTCTTGGCTAAATGTCTATATGGTAAACAATTTGTTTCTGTATTTATATAAATTGTTCCTAATACTTTGATAGTTTGCATTTGACCTGCTCAATACATTGTAACAAAGTCGCCATAGACAGTTTTGCACAGCACTTTTGTAACTTTTCCTAACCTGTATACAGTGCAAGTCTTGGCTTGCTATGTACTTAACTAACTACTTTCATGCCCACATTTTACTTAGTTAAGGTAACAAGCATTCAAAGCATTCTCCCCATGACACAGGACCATTGCAGTACTGATGTCTGTTAGTCAGTACACAAGATTAAGGCAGTGAACTGCGAATGAGCTTTGCCATATACCCCAGGATTTTATTCCCTCGGTCTACATTTGCATTTGTGACCCTGAGTAAGTCACTTACGAAGATTGTGTTATGGGTCGACCTCTAAAAACAGGTTTATGTCTTGTAGTTTTACCCAGTTAAAAAATAAATAAATACATATTTTAAAAAGGTGCATGAGCCCAAAAGAAGTGCAGAGAACAAAATTCCACAAAGTTTCCTGCACTCAAAGTTCAGTAATCAGGAATTTATTTCCACAACTGTTCAAAAAACACAATTGTTATTCCAAGAAGGCATCATCATCATCAGTGTCACCTAAGCAAAAGCACTAATTTGGATGTGTGTTTACCAGCAGCAGTATCACATGGATGAAAATCCAGTATTTGGAAAAATGTAAGTGCTCATTTAAAAATAAATCATTAAAAATTAACCAGCAGTAAAAGATATATTGTAAGAGTACTGTTTGTTTTATAAACTAGTAATATGATATAAAACACAATTGAAAAACTCACTCTAGTGGATATTTTAGATATATATAATTCAGAGCCAAACAACATAGGAAATAAGTTGCATATAATAAATTTAGAGAAAATGTAGAAAAAAGGGGGACAATACATGTAATATATGTGAAATGTTTATAAATGTTCATTTGGTCCAGGGGAGACGTAATGTTTCCAAGATAATTATCCAATATTTTTTTAATCTAAAATAGAGTGCTACATGTTCCTGTGTGGTACAGTAGTTACTAATTTATTAGTGACTTTGTAAATAAAACAGCTCCTTAATGTTTTTGAGTATGTTTATAAAGTGGACTGTGTTCACGTTGGCAATTAATTTAACTGACATGTAAACTAGCATGCTGTTTTAAGTGCTGTAGAAATGTGTCCAACATAGTCTTTTTTATAGGTCTTTCTGTCGTGTAAATAACCCATACAGCTCCAGGTGATAAGCTGTCTAATAATAAATATCTTGTTGGCATTACTTGATGTAAAAAAATGGTGTCCTGCATTCCCTGAAATGGTGTGTACAACGGCCACACTAATAACCATAATAGGGATTGGTACTGGGCCTTAGTAATTGAAAGGGTCTCTTATACCCATTCAGTGGTTTTACTAGTAGTGCATCCTCTACCAAAACAGTAATCACATTTGTTGAGAAGATATTCATTAAAAAAGGAATCCTCTTTAATGATGTGCCAAAATGCATCTATCACTTGCTTAATTTTAGGAAAACAGTACCATATGTGGTAACCAAGCACAAAACATGTTGGGTAGAAGTAGTCCTATCACTGTGATTTACCAAGTGCATTATTTTTATTGTACTGATTGTTTAGAAGGTACTAAGACATTAAAATTATAGCCTTTAGCCAAATGTTTATAATCTAACTTGGTAAAATGATTATCCAAGTCAGCCTGTTCATTAGAAATGCGTTTAGGTCTAATATACTGGGACTTGGGCAGGTCCTTAATTTGTCTATAATGACAGATAGAAGCATTTTGTAATGAATTGCTTGAAAATGGTTTACTGTATGTGGTGGAACCATATGCCATCTATAGCTTTGGTGACATTAACATCTAAAAAAAATCTATATATGCAGACTATACCTCATAATAAATTTGGTAGTCCAAATATTATTGTTCAAATACTTTTTAACAGTTGTTTCAGAGTTTGTAAAGGGCCAGCCCACAAAGCTCAACATTCTTCAATATAACTTTTCCAAGAAGACAAATGTCAGATATTCACTTGGTAAGTCTTCATAAAGATATTTGTGTTCTAAATACATTTTGAACAAATCAGCATATACTGGTGAAAAATCAGCATCTATAGCTGTCCCTTTTAGCTACATACAACAGTCACCATTACAATAAAATGCATTCATCTTAAGAACGTGTTTCAGTAGTAAAATATTTTTTTTAAATTGGCCACATCCTTTCTCGGGCAAAATCCAACAGCTTCTAATCCCAGTTATTGTGGGGGTTAGAAGCCACAAATACCTTTACTTATGTGGGCCTATGTGTTTGTTCCTTAATGTTGGTAGTGTTTTGGGTGTAACGCTGACAACCTGGTTTGTATTTTTCATGTGCTAAAAATTATACGAGGGTTACACTTTCCATGGACCTGAGTCTTATTTGTGACTCTAACAGAACTTGCTGGAGAGACAGATTTATATCCCAAAGGCTACCTTGTCCATGGCATAAACTTCCCATCTTTGTAAAACAAAATCTGTGTCACTCTCTCCAGAAAGAATTTGTATAAACAGATGGGGAACTGAAAATTCACTTTTGAGGTACTACATGTGTCCCTTATATACATAGGCAGTCTGTAAAATGACTCAGGGCTCCAACACCCAAATTCACGCTACCCCCATCCAGTATCTGAGGAATTAAGATATAATGTTGTCATATCCCAAGTATTATTGATTGGCTAGGCTTGTAAAGGCTCTTGCGCCATTAGCCAAGTAATACACTATGAACCTTTGCTGTAAAAATATACAAAGATATAACATCCATTGTAACCATATAAGTAGATGAATTTGCCTGTGCATTATTTAATTCTCTCAAAAAGTGTGCGGTATCCTGTTTTATAGAAGAAATAAAATTCAGTAAAGTTTTTAAAACATTTTCAAAGTAAATTGAAATAGATTCAAGATCACCTGGGTGGGTTGATAGTAGTTTTATGGATCTTGGGCAGAGTATAAAACATTTCTGGTCTAGGTACATCAGTTGTAAGTTCAAATAGTAAGCATGATGAAATAGTTCCCTCTTCGTGCTCCAGGATCTAATAAATTTATGGACACTGTCAGTACTGCTGATTTGAAGTTGTCTTCATTTAGTCTTCAACCCGTGGGTTCCTGGATCAGTCTCTAAAATAACTTGGCTGCATATCCAGCATCTGATGCTGCTGTCTCCTTCATCCCCTCAGATCTCATTTGCCGTGCTTCATGTCTGCATTGTAATCCATGGGGTCTGTTGTAAAAGTTGTGGTAAGTGCGTGTTTTGGTAAAAATCTTCTCTTTTCTTCTCTGTTCTATTTCTCTGCTTTCTACCTCCCGTCGCGCTTTTCCATCAATTTGTAAAAAAGAAAAGAAAAAAAAAATATCTCCCTCTAGCTTTCCTCTTGTGTCCGTGGACTGTGTGACTGTGTGCTGGGCCTAAGGTTGGGACAATGTCAGAAGCCCCCAAACCCGGCTTCAGAAAATGTACAGAGTGTGGCTATACCCAGATCACATGGCTTCAGCCAGCCCACCAGCCAAAGTTAGGTCAGCTCTGATGCCGGAGTCTCCCTGGCTCCGTTCCCCTCTGTTCTCTCCAAAGCCGGAGGAACTCTGGACCCAGTCGCTGGCTCAGGCTTCTCCTCACTGCCCCTCCAGGCCAGTGTCGGTCACCTCTTTCTCCTGTTCCACCTGTAGCCTTAGCGAAGAGGAGATGGATAGGATGATGCGAAAGCTCAAACGCACTTAGATGCAGATGGGAGTCTTGCCTGCCCCCCACTCCCTCTGGAACGGGAAGCATGCAGCCCTTTTTCAGTCCTATTACTTCTTCTCTGATCTGACCTCCTGTTTTGGAGCCTTTGGATCTGAGGACACACTGTGTCGCGGGGCAGGTGCCGATTGTACCTTGTACCTCAACATCGGCCATGACCTTGAGCAGGCCAGATCCGGAGCGGTCTCAATGATGGATCCGAGGGGTTGGTGTCGGCTGCTAGTTTGCCAGAGCGGAGCTTTCCCTTTGGTATCACGGCACCTGGAGGTTTGGCTCTGACTCCCCTGTCGGGTCAGAGGGTGACTGCTCCTCCTATTGTCCTTTCAGCATGGTGGAGAGGGTTCTCTGAATTTCTTTGAGACCCTTGACTACCTCATCTTCAGATTTCACCCCAGCTCTCTCTGTTTCTAGCATGGATCTGGCCATTCTGTCATCTCAGGGACAGCTTGCTGCCTCTTTGCCTCAGGACGCACCCTCTTGGGAACAGCAAGATGATGGCAAGTCCTCCCCAGAGATCCCTACTGAGGAGGTCCCCCGTAAATGTGCGTGCAAAAGGAGGCACTTAGACTTCCCACCAGAGTTTCTCACCAAAGATGCCAATTTGGAGGAAAGGGAAGGTTCCCCCCAGTCACCCCCTGAGGATGTGACCTAAAGGGACATCATGGAAGGTGGTCTGCCCAAAAACCCACTTTGGATGAATCAGAGTTCCTGGAGGCATTTGATACAAGACCCTTCCTGCGTGTCCCCTCCTGCAGATCCCTTAGTGGATCTCATTGCATCTCAGGCATGGAAGGAACCGGACACGGTAGAGCCCATTCCCAAATGCCCGGACAAGATTTTGAGTCCCCCTTCAGACAGATCATACTGACAAAAGGGATCCCCGGTTGATGCCATGGTGGTGGCAGCTGCCACTAGGAAGGAGCTCGCTCAGGCGAGCTCTAGAGTCCACACTCCTTACCAAGAATCAAGGACGATGGATCATTTTGGGAAGCGGGTGTACACTTCAGCAACCTTCTCTGTACGGGTGCTGAATTACATGGCACATGTGATTCAGCTGCAGTGAGACCGGGTGAAGGACATCACTGAGTCGACCCCTGGGTCCATGTTGGCAGAGTTTTCCACTCGTATAGCCACTCTAAACTCAGTTGCGAATACCTCTATGCATCTCCTATCTCACACAATCGAGGGAGCCTCTAGAGTTGCTGGTACAGGCATTGCCATCAGGCGACACACCTGGCTCTGGCTCTGTCAGTTTTCAGAACCCTTTAAGGCATCATTTACCAATGCCCCATATGACGGTTCTTCACTTTTTGGGAAGTCAGTACGTAACACATTAGTTCAGAGTGAGAAGGACGGGAAGTCTCTGCCATTGGGATCCGCTTTTTGGCCTCTCAACGATCCTTCTCTAGGAATCAGCGAGGGACCAAGAAGATGTGGTTCTGGAAATCTCAGAGTTTTCCCCAGGACACTCAGGACTCACCTTCCCCTTGTGACAGAGGGGGATTTGATAGATGCTGCCTAGACACAGAGGGGGTCCGAGAAATTACGGTTCTCGAGAGTCTTTATCAGACAGACCCACCCAGCAACCCTAAAGGGTTGTCTGGCTGCTCATCTCTGGAGGCAGTCGGGGGCTGTCTCTTGCTACATCTAACAGAGTGGGAGTCCATCACAAAAGATCATTGGGTGTTGCAAATTATATCCAGAGGCTATTCAGTCCCCATTCTAGAGCCACCTCCACCTTCCAAGCACCTCCCGGACATCCTACCCACACACAGGGAGGATGCAGCACTGGAAATTGCAAAGCTGCTAAGGAAGCAAGTCATCCAACCTGTCCCCTAGACCACTCTGGATCAGGCATTTATTCCAGGTTCTTTTTTGGTGCCAAAGAAGGCGGTGGACCTAAGACTCATTTTGGATCTCTCCACCTTGAACCTGTCAGTGGCCAAGACGACGTTCCGGATGATCACCCTCCAGTCTATCCTGCCCGTACTGCAGGAGAACAATTTGGATGTGCTCTGTTGACCTCTAGGATGTCTACTATCACATCAGAATGGGCAGGCACTCTGAGGTTTCTCCACTTCCAGCTAGGAGCCAATCATTATCAGTTCAGAGCGCTCCCCTTTGGTCTCACCACAGTCCCCAGGGTGTTTACCAAAGTGATGTCAGTAGTAGCGGCTCACCTGAGACTCCAGGGTGTACATATATTCCCCTACCTGGACAATTGGCTCCTCGCTGCCACTTCTAGGCATTAACTTTGTCAAGTGAGGGATTCCTTTTTTCTCCTAACCCAGAAATTAGGCATTACCATCAATCTCAACAAATCATCTCTGGCCCCAGTCCAAATGTTAGACTTCATTGGGGTGCGTTTAGGCACAATTCAAACCAAAGTTTTTCTTACTCAAGACAGGATATGCACTCTGAAGCTACATGTTCTTTGCTTTCTTCAAACTTAGTTCCTAACAGAGGAGATAATATTAAGGGAATTGGGGTCCATGGTGGCCACGATCAATATCTTACCCTTGGCGCACACATGCAGATTCTTCAGTGGACCCTTGCAGTACAATGGTCCTTGTTAGATCTTCCATTGACTCACCCTGTCTGAATCTCATGTGTGTGCAGGGACTCCCTTATGTGGTGGATTCATTCCTCAGACCTTGTTCGGGGTCATTCCTTTCTTCCACCTTTCCCCACTGCCATGGTGACTATGGATGCCTCCCAGCTGGGGGGGGCTTTGTTCGGGAAGGACAGTTCAAGGGTACATGGTCCCCCTACGAGACCAGATTGCATATCAACGTCCTGGAGATGAGGGCGGTGCTTCTAGCTTTGTAGGCTCTCCACGCCCATCTTCCCTCAGGAACAACTGCTGTCTAGATGGACAATATGTCTGTGGTCTGGTACATCAACAAGTAGGGGGGAGCCAGATCTTATCCTTTGTCTCAAGGCTATGAGAGTGGGCAATCTCCACCGGCCATTTTCTGGTGGCAACACACATCCCGGGAGGTCCAACATTCTAGCGGTCAGGCTCAGCAGATCTATTCTGATGCCTTACAAGTGGTCTCTGAATCTTTCAGTAGCAGAGTGGATCTTTCACAAGTGGGGTCAACCTTGCTACGATCTCTATGCTTCTCCTTCCAGCACGAAATGCAGTGAGTTCTTCGCTGTGAACACCCAAGCCCCCAGAGATGCTCTGATTCTTGCTTGGCCCTCCAGTCTTCTGTATGCTTATCCTCCTCTTACCTTAATACCACAATTCCTTCAGAAAGCTCACAGGCAGGGGAGCCTAGTAATCCTCATTGCCCCATTCTGGCCTTGCCAAGTATGGTTTCCTTCTCTGTGATCTCATCTGGTGTCTCCACCATGGACGTTGGATCCAGTTCTGGATCTCATCTCTCATCCCTCAGGGATTTCCCATCTAGACCTAGACAGTGTAAAGCTCACTGCTTGACTGCTCCAGTTCCCTTGATAGTCGGGACTCCCAGCTTATACTCTCCTGTCAAAAGAATCCTGGTGGCGACCCGTACATCTAACACCAGAAAGGTATACTCCAGCAAATGGAAACATTTTTCAATCTGGGCTTCACAGTGTGCACTAGATCCTCTCACTGCCCCTTTTTTCATGGTACTGGAATTTTTCAACAAGGTGTCAGTTTTTACACAGTCAAAGTTCAACTTGCTGCAATTTCTAATTATGTGGGAGACCTCATGGAACTCCTTTGCTAGCGTGGAGGGTGGTCTGCCCAAAAACCTACCTCGGACGAATCAGTGTTCCTGGAGGCATTTGGCACAGGACCATCTACTTGCCGAGTGTCCCCTCCCGCAGATCCCTTAGTGGATCTCATTACATCTCGGGCATGGAAGGAACCGGACACAGTGGAGCCCATTCCCAAATGCCCGGATAAGGTTTTGAGCCCCCCCTTCACACAGATCATACTGACATAAGGGATCCCCAATTGATGCCATGGTGGTGGCAGCTACCACTAGGAAGGAGCTCAATCAGGAGAGCTCTAGGGTCCACCCTCCTTACCAAGAGTCAAGGGCAATGGACCATTTTGGGAAGCAGGTGTACGCTTCAGCGACCTTCTCTGTATGGGCGCTGAATTACATGTTACATGTGATTCGGCCGCAGTGAGACCTGATGAAGGAGATCACTGAGTTGACCTCTGGGTCCATGTTGGCGGAGGGCAATTAGGTGTTTTCCGCTTGTATGGCCATGTGAATACCTCTGTGCGTCTCCTCTCCCACACAACCGAGGGAGCCACTAGAGTTGCTGGTACAGGCATTGCCATCAGGCGACATGCCTGGCTCTGGCTCTGTCAGTTTTCAGAACCCTTTAAGGCATCATTTATCAATGCCCTGTATGATGGTTCCTATCTTTTTTGGAAGTCAGTACGTGACACATTAGTTCAGAGTAAGAAAGGTGGGAAGACTGTGTCTGCTGTCGGGATCCTCTTTTCGGCCCCACAATGATCCTTCTCTAGGAATCAGCAAGGGACCAAGAAGATGTGGTTCCGGAAATCTCAGAGTTTTCCCCGAGACACTTAGGACTCACCTTCCACCAGGGGCAGAGGGGGATTTGATAGACGCCGCCCTAGAGCCAGAGAGGGTTCGAGAAATTACTGGTCTCTAGAGCCTTTCTCGGATAGGCTCGTTTGCAACCCTGAAGGGTTGCCCAGCTGCTTGTCTCTGGAGGCAGTCAGAGGCGATCTCTCACAACACCTAACAGAGTGGGAGTCCCATCACAAAGGATTGTTTGGTGTTGCAAATTATATTCAGAGGCTATTCAATCCACTTTCTAGAGCCACCTCAACCTTCCAAACATCTCACGAACAGGAGAGCTCTCAGGAGAGGTGCCAGTTTTTCCACACAGTTCAACTTGCTGCAATTTCTAATTATCATGTGGGAGATAAGATGGTTTCCTTAGCATCTTCAAAACTTTGCAAGGCCTTCCTCAAAGGTACCATCTGAAGTTGTTAATCTTCTTCCTATTCATCACTGATGGGTTCAGTTCCGAGCCTTCGGAACCGAGTCGGCCTTATACCAAGCTTGCATGCACCAAAAACTCTTGAGCTAAGCTGCTACCCATAAGGCCCTTTACTCAGTTACCTCATCTCGTTTGCTGCACAGCCATATAGCAGTATTTCACTGAGCTCTCCAGCTAAGTGATTTATCTTATATATTTACAAGTTTTTGTAAAAGTTTTTTCTCGTTTATTGCTTGATGTTCTTCGTGTTTCACTGTTGCAGTCATAACTGTAGGGTGCTCCTGCCGGCAGGAAGCCCGAGGTCGGCCAGAATCCCAAAGTCAGGGTCCGGCGTCGGCTGTATAAGCTAGTATCCTGACGTCAGTACGCCTTGGTACATAGCCCTCAGCCGACGCCATCTTCTCCAGTCTTTCTTGCCGTGCAGTGGAAAGCAGCTCGCAAAACGTTGGTTGGCGATTTTCGAACAGCGTATTTGGTTGTTGTCGGTCCAAAGTTATTACTTCTCTTCTCAAAGCTAAGTACCCGTTGGGAATCTTTTCTTGTTCCTCCGATGTCAGAAAAAGTTAATAATTGTATAGCGTGGGAAACAAATACCTCATAAAGATTTCCACTCTTACTGTCTACCTTGCTTAGGCCCTGACCACGGCGTTTCTTGTTGTCGGTTCTGTGCCAGGTTCAACTCTCGTACTATCAAGCACAGTGCGATTGGGCTTTAAATTATTTTGGCAGACGCTTCAATTATAGAATGTCGGACACTACCGGAGTTCAAAAGAAGCGCAAAGACAAAGACAGGCCTCGAGGTCCAAACAGGACTCGTTGCAGCTGGAGCCAGCGTCCGGTTCGGCTGTCGTCAGTGAGGCGCTTTTGCAGCCCCTGTCGTCCGCCACTTCTGAACCGATGGCGATACGGACTCCCATGGGGAGCCATCAAGGCCCACTATTTTAACTGCTGCAGGACCTTCGGACGTCGCTCCTTCAGATGGGTCCGGAACCGCTGTGCAGGTACCGGCTTCTGAGGCGGTTTTCAGGCCTACTCACATCACTATTTCAAAGGCAAAGGCAAAGACAAAGACTCCTACTAAGTCTAAAGTTCCAGCTCAAGCTGCTTCTGAATCCACTCCCAAGACACAAAAACAATTATTGAGGATGGCTGAAGATTTACTTACAATGATTAGGGGTTCTCACCCCCCTCCTGAGAAAAGGCCTCGACAGGATGTTACTCTGGATTCCTCTGACCAGGCTTCTGTATCTTCTGTTTCCTCCTCTGATCAGGACTATTCCTTTCCCCCTTATGAGGATTCGGATGCTGAGGATTCTTTGCCCTCGGCCTCTCCGCCTGAGGATTTTTCTTTTGGGGAAACCTTGCATGAGATGAGGGAACATTTTCATTGGGAAGGACAGGAATATTCTGCTTCCAAAAAGAGGCTTAGAGAATTTCTTCTTCTTCCTCAGCATAGGCCTTTAGCTATCCCTCCTGTCTTGGACATTGTAGATAATGCTTTTTCTGATGCTAATTTGAATCCTGATTCCATGCCTCCTGCTCCTTCTAAGCCTGATAGATTTTATAGGGTTCCTGACTCTCATGTATTTTTATTTAAAACCCTTCTGCAGATCCTGAAACTATTTCTCAGGGCTCTAAGGCTGCTAAGGTTGCTACTTCTAAAAATCCTATTCCCTCTGAGAAGGATTCTCGTGCTTTAGACAGGTGGGGAAAAAGGTATATACTTCTGCTACCCTGTCTGTAAGGGCTTTAAATTGCCAGTTTCATATGTTTAAATATCAGCAATTTCTTTTGTCTGTTTTAAAGCAAAAGCTTGCTTCCCTTCCTGCTTGTGCAGAGGATAAGGAACTTCAGGATGTTTTGCATGCTACTGAACAGGTTAACAAGCATAGCTTACATTGTGGTTTTGATGCTTTGGATGCTTCCTGCAGGGCTGCTGCCTCTGGTACTGTGATTAGGAGACATGCCTGGCCGTGAACAAAGTTTACCTGAACAGGTTAAGGCTAAGTTATTAGATGCCCCTGTTCAACAAGATGTTCTTTTGGTTCTAAGGCTGAGGAAGTTATTAAAAGATGGAAGAAAAGGCAAAGTCCATGCAGACTGTAAAAGATTTCTTGCAAGTTCAGCCTCCTAGATTTTCCAGGAATTGGCCCTCTAAAAATTGGTCCTTTCCCACGTCTGACAGGCCTCAAAGGGGAAGATATAGACACTCCAGAGGTCGTGGTCAAGGCCAGACCTCTTACAGATCTAGACAATGGACTGCTTCTTCACCTAGAAGGGGAGAAGACAGATCCCAATCTCAAAGAAAGCAAACTCAATGACTCTCTCGGTTGGGCTTCAGGACCCCTTTACCTGGACGCCCCTCTCGGAGGAAAACTGTCTCTTTTTTACAGAAATTGGACTCATATTACCCAGGACAGATGGGTATTGGACATGATTTTAAAAGGTTACAAGTTCCATTTTCACACTTTGCCAAGGACTCACGGTTGGCCAGATCTGCCAAAACTTCAATGGTCAGAGGCCTTAACTCAAGTGGATGCTCTTCTGGCCATGAGAGCCATAGAGCCTGTTCCACTCGGAAATGGGAAAAGGTTTTATTCAAGGCTGTTTCTGGTTCCCAGAAAACAAAACTCATGGAGACCTATTCTGGACCTTTCTGTGTTAAACACCTTTTGGAAATTCCAAAGTTCAAGATGCTTACTCTGCAACAGCTAATTCCAATGCTCTCTCAGGACGCCTGGATGGTGACATTGGACTTAAAGGAAGCCTATTTGCATATCCCTATCAGACAAGAACGCAGGAAATTCCTCAGGTTCAAGGCAGGTTCGAGGCACTTTCAATTCTCTGTTCTGCCCTTTGGTTTATCTACTGCGCCCAGAGTCTTCACCAAGTGCCTGGCACCAGTAGTGGCTTACTGCAGACTTCAGGGGATCCAGATTTACCCCTATTTGGATGACTGCCTTATTCAGGCAGACAGCAAAGATCTTCTGCTTCAACATCTAGACTTTGTTCAACGTCTTCTTCTACTACTGGGATTCTCAGTGAACATAAAAAAGTCACATTTGATCCCTTCTCAACAAATGGTATTCTTGGGAGCCCTCTTAAATACAACCTTACAAAGGGCCTACCTCACTCCAGAAAAACAAACTCAGCTGGCTTCTACTTTCAACACCTTGGCAACTCTATCTCAGCTCACTGCAAGGAAATTCCTGCAGGCTCTGGGCTACATGGCTTCCTGTATTCTGTTGATTCCAAACGCAAGGCTTCACATGAGAAAGCTTCAATGGTATCTGAAAAGTGTATGGTCACAGCATTACCACGATCTGGATATTCTGATTCCTCTGATCCCCTGCCTCCAGAAGGAGTTCCTCTGGTGGTCCAGGGCATGCACTTTAAACGAAGGAAAACCTTTTCGTCTCCCTCAACCTACTCAAATCCTAACCACGGACGCCTCGGATTATGCTTGGGGAGCACACTTTCTAGACAATTGCCAGCAGGGAACCTGGACAAAGGACCATCTTCACTGGCACATTTTAGCCTTCAAAAACCTTTTACAACCAGGCCCTCTGCTAATTCGCACAGACAACACCACGGTCATGTGGTACATCAACAAGCAGGGGGGTTCTCATTCATACCCCCTTTGCAGACTAGCTATGGGTTTATGGGACACAGCTCTAAATTTGAATCTGCATCTCCAGGCTCAATTCATTCCAGGGAAACAGAATCTCTTAGCAGACAGCCTGAGCAGAAACATTTCAGATCCTCACGAATGGATGCTAGACACCAACTTGTTCAACAGGATTACTGCAGTTTGGGGATGTCCCCAGATAGATCTGTTTGCATCACATCTCAATCATCAGCTGCCTCGCTTTTGCACCAGGTCCTTCCACAAAACAGCATGGAGAGTGGATGCCCTGTCCTTCAGCTGGAGAAGCCTTTCAGCATATGCCTTCCCTCCTCTTCCTCTACTGCCTCGGGTTCTACTGAAGATAAAGCAGGACAAGCCCAAGTTCCTCATCTTGATTGCTCCAAATTGGCCTCGACAGTTTTGGTATCCAACCTTAAAGCTCCTGTTCTCGGGGCCTCCTTGGATTCTTCCACTGAACCCTTCGCTTCTGTCCCAGCATCAGGGTCAGTTACTACATTCCAATCTCAAGACCCTTTGCTTGGCAGCTTGGCTCTTCAAAGGAATTTGATTTCCTCTAGTCTTCCCAAACAAGTTTTGGATGTTCTTTTGGAAGCTAGGCGGCCTAGCACTAGGAAATCCTATGCCTCTAAATGGAAGAGGTTTTCTATTTGGATGCAGGACCGAGGCTCTGATCCTCAGGTTCCTGATCTCTCTTCTATTTTGCTTTACCTTTCGAACTTTTATCTAAAGGACTTTCCTTTTCTTCCAGTAAGATTCATGCTTCTGCTATCTCTGCATTTCAGTTCTGATCCTCCTGTTTTTCACATCCTTTGGTGAAGCAGTTCTTGAGAGGGGCTAAAATTTGGCCTCCAAGGACCCCTCCTGTCCCTGCCTGGGATCTTAATTATGTTTTAGAAAAACTTACTTTGCCTCCTTTTGAGCCTGCTGCATCTTCAGATATTAAGTTTCTATCCTGGAAGACTGTTCTTTTGTTAGCATTGACCTCTGCCAGAAGGGTCTCAGAGTTGCAAGCTCTCATGGCTGTGGAACCATACCTTATTTTCCATCAGGACAGAGTATCCTTGAGGACCAATCCTACTTTCATGCCTAAGGTGATTTCGAAAGTGGCTTTGAATCAGACAATTCACCTTCCTACTTTCTTTCCAAATCCTCAAAATAAAGGGGAAAGGATTTTGCATTCATTGGATGTGCACAGACAGTTACGATTTTACTTGGACAAGACTAAAGATTTCAGAAAGTCTAACCAATTGATTGTTTCCTTTGCCTCCAGTTCTCTTGGAAAACCTATTTCTAAACAAACTATTTCCAAATGGATTGCTTATGGAATCAGATTTTGTTACACTCATCATGGGAAACAGTTTCCAGGGACCATTAGAAGTCATTCTACTAGAGCAGCTGCTACTTCTACAGCTTTCCTCAGAGGAGTCCCTACCAAGGATATCTTGGAAGCTGTCACTTGGAGTTCTGTGCATACTTTTTCCAAGCACTACAATCTCCGCTTGTTTTCTAAGTCTAGGGCAGGTCTTGCCTCTGCTGTCTTGCAGGGTATTCTTGCCTCCCTTCTTCTGTCTAAAGCCTCCTCCCTCTACACTGCTTTGGGATTCCACCCTACAGTTATGACTGCAACAGTGAAACACGAAGAACATAGTACAGTTGTGCACACCTACCATAAATGTAGATGTTCGAGTGTCTTCACTGTTGCAGTCGGGTTCCTCCCTCCTATCCCTCTTTCTCTCATATTTGTGGTGTATTTGTGTTTCCTTGTTGGATTCATTTTTGATTTGTTGGGGACTTCTGACATCTAGGGCAAGAAAGGCTGGAGAAGATGGCGTCGGCTGAGGGCTATGTACCAAGGCGTACTGACGTCAGGATACTAGCTTATACAGCCGACGCCGGACCCAGACTTTGGGATTCTGGCCGACCTCGGGCTGCCTGCCGGCAGGAGCACCCTACAGTTATGACTGCAACAGTGAAGACACTCGAACATCTACATTTATGGTAGGTGTACACAACTGTACTTTCTTTGATATCTCTATATACTCAGCTCTACCCACAGGTATCCCTTTCGTACCATTGTTGGTATTTTGAACTTCCTACCTTTGTGGTGTCTTATTACCATTGTTGGTATTTCCTCTCTCTTTACTTTCTTCATTTTCACCACTTTCCTCAATCTTTTCCTTTTGTGTGAGAGTGTGTACTGTTATGTCTGCGAAGGGAACTGCAGGGATTAAACACTGCTCTTCTTGCAGTGGTAAACTTCCGAATCACAACCTTCATGAAGAGTGTCCGTACTGTTTGGGGTTCTGCATTTGTCGGCGAACCCCCCATGTGATATTTGTTCTAGCTTCAGTCAGCGGACGCTGAATGAATGTCGGAATAAATTGATTCTGAAGGGCCTGCTTGCATCGCCTTTTTTCAGAGGCTATTTCTGCAATGGAGGTCTTATCCCCTCCTTCTTATGGACAAGAAACATCCTTGCTCAGACCTCTCTTCACTGGCTGGTGACAGAGGTAAAAGGGGTCTATATTGAAACATCGAATGCTGAAAACGACGAACGATGTTTCATCGACACATTTTCAGCGAAAGCTGAAAATGAAACTACAGAACAGCGATTTCTTTCCTAGGGAAAGAAATCACTGTTCCAACCAAAAAAAAACGTTAAACACTTCCAAACAAATACACATGTACCCTAACTGTACCCCCCCCCCCAAACAAAATAGCAAAAAACTCAATACACATATACACGTAATCCAACCATACATCTAATGGAAAAAATAAAAGTAAACATTTTAAAACATATGCACTTACCTTAACCCGCACCGTAACCCTAAGGTCAGTAACTCTTGCACATTCAAGTAAACAGTTCCAAACACATACACACTTAACTTAACCCTAATTCTACCCCCCAAAACAAAAGTAAATACTTCAAACACAAGCACACGTAACTCAACCATACACCTAATGCAAAAAAAAAAAAAAAAACAATAAACACTTTCATACATATGCACTTACCTTAACCTGCACCCTAACCCTAAGGTCAGTAACTGTTGCACATTCACACTCAGGAGCTATACCCAACAAGGGGCCACACTACACTGCAGAACACGACAAAGCAATGAAGCGGTCAAGTGATTTCTTTCCCAGGGAAAGAATTCGCTGAACAGCCGCTTCGTTGTTTTGCCTGTTCGCTCTGTATGTGTTGACGAAAATGCATTCGACAAAATGCGTTTTTGTCATTCTAATAGGAACCTAGGTAAAAGCCATAAGCACAAGGTCCAAAAGTCTTCCTCCGAGCACTGTACTGCCTCCTCGGTTCTGACTACATTGGTTCCGAGTTTGGCTCTAGCTAAGCTTACCGAGGTGCCTGGTCGGCACCTACCCCGGCACTGATGACTATGGCGCCATCTACTACCTCGGTTCCGATCAGTTTGTCTGTCTCTTTTTTGGCACCGTCACCCTCTGCTCCGATGTCGGTTCCGACAACAACTTCGGAGCCAATTTTGACATCCACCCCTGTTGTGACTTCGACTCTGAGCCCATTCTCAGCTCCAACCATACCGTTGTTGCCGGTTTCTAAGTTGGAATCGTCAGTGCCGTTCTGTGATGCACCACGGACGCGATAGTTGTCATCTGTGGACCCGTTTGCCAGACAAGCCTGCAGCCCCTTTTTGGACCAGCCTGATTCCCCCTCAGAGGCATCGGTAAGATCCACCAGGAGCCTTTCAGAATTGGATGTGGTGCGCCTTTTTGAATAGCTGCCGACTGCCAGGGGAATTTCAAATTTGCCTAGCCCTTATCCCACTCCAGGCTTTGGGTCTATTTACTCCGGTTGACCCCTACATACCTTTCTCCCTTGAATCCCTCAGTTCCAAGGCTCATATATCTGATGTTTTCTAGAGGACCCCCTTCCTCTTCACCGACAGCGTTTGAGGCCCCGTGGCCGCTTTGGGTGTCGGTTCCATTGGAACCCATCCTCCCTCACTCTCATGCTTGGGGGGGGGGGTGGAACCTCCGGTTCTGGTCTCTGTTCTGACTGTGTTGTCGGTCCCGGCTTCAGATCTGAGGTGACTACCGCTCTGAGTTTGCTTGAGGCTCACACCGTGTGGAGCGGGGTGTGACCCCGGTTCCAATTTTGTCTTCTTCGATTCTGGTATCCCACTCCTCTTCAAGTGGCCCCTCTTTCTGGGTGATGGAGAGGCTGCTTGCTTCTAGCAGTTCTCCTACGTCGGTTATCCCCCCAGTTCCTTCTGAGCCGCAGCTGTCAAAGGCCACCCTCCCAGGACTCTGAGAGCACAAGGCCCAGGAAACCCCTGTCCAAGGTATTTCCCTTTCTGAGTCTTCTTCGGATGCTTCCACCAAAGCGCCCCCTCAGAAACGGGCATGTAAGAAGAAACACATGGACTCCCCAGAGGAAGTCCATCATGGAAGATATGGACTACGATGAAGGGGAAGGATCCCCACGGTCACCCCTTGATGATGTCTCCTTTGAAGACATAATGGAAATTTTGAAACAGGGGGTGACTGGAAGCCCTCCAGTCCTTCCTCAGAGGAATCCGTATTCCTGCAGGCCTTTCGCTCTCGGCCGTCTACTTCTTGGGTGACACCCCCCCCCCCCTGCCAATGAGTTGGTTAAGCTCATTGGGCATGGAAGAACTCACCCACCCAACAGAGAGTCCCAGGCAGTAGACAGGTTAGGGAAGTGAGTTTTTGCGTCAGCAACCTTTGCAGTTAGGTCTCTGAACTTTTTGGCATATTTTACGAGGCTGCAGAGAGAGATCTTATCTCCGAACTCTCCAGAACCCTTGCGGGCCAAGTATCGGATGGAGCAAAAGATAAAGTTGCTTCCCAACTTGCCACCCTAGAGTCAATATCCAATTCATCCATGAGGTTGCTGTCACACGCAACTGAAGGAGCGGCTAGAGCTGCGGGTGTAGGCGTAGTCATGAGACGCCACACCTGGATGCGCATTTGTGACCTTGTGTACTCCTTCGTCTTACTTTTTAAATGCCCCTATTGAACCATTAGTTCTGTTCATTGCTAAGGTCAAGGATACATTAGCCAGGTGCGAGCAAGACGGGAAGACCTTGTCTGCCATTGGCCTACCCTTTTCCAAACCTCAGCGTTCCTTCTCCAGGAATCGGAGGAGCGGGAAGATGTGACACAAGAAGTCTCAAGGTCCTTTCCGTGATGCACGTGGTGAGGACTCCTCCAGAGGTAGAGGTGGTTCCAATAATGGAAGACACCCCTTTTGGGGCAGAGGGGGTCCCCGGAACCAAGGCTCCAGAGCTTTCTACTCGGGTAGACCGTATCAGCACTCCTGAAGTGCTGCCCGATTGCTTTCCTCTGGAAGCAGTCTGGGCGTGGTTTTCTCTGCACCAAGCTTCCTGGCTCTCTATTACAAATGATCAGTGGGTGGATCCACCCAGTCAAAGGGAGGAGGCAGCTTCTAAAATACGAAAGCTATGTCAAAAATGAGCCATCCAACAGGTCACCCCAGATCAGTGCGGATCAGGGTTCTACTCAAGATTTTTTTTGGTGCCAAAGAAGACTGGGGACTGGAGGCCCATTCTGGATCTCGGCCAACTAAACAAATCAGTAGCTCTGCATGGTCACAATTCAATCCATCCTTCCCTTTCTGCGGGAGGGTGTGTGGATGTGCTCATTAGATGTCCGGGATTCGTATTACCGTATCAAGATGGAAAAGCGCTCCAGGAGCCTCCTTCGCTTCCAGTTGGGAGCCAGTCACTACCAATTCAGAGCCCTGCCTTTCTCTCTCTCGATGACCCCGAGTGTGCATGAATGCCTTGCAGTGGTAACAGCTCATCTGAGACTTCACGGATTCCAGGTGTTTCCATACCTAGACGATTGGCTCCTCTCCGCCCCCAAGCGTCTACTAGTCAGGGCCCTCCACTACACCCTGGTTCTAGCAGAATCACTGGGCATCACCATACATTGGGAGAAATCCAACCTACAACCCTCACAACAATTGGAATTCCTAGGGGCAATATTCAACACCAAGTCAAGCCTGATCTCACTTCCTCTTCACAGGCGTCAGAGCTTAAGGGCACAGGTTCAAGTGATACTCTGTCGAAGAAAGGTGTCTGCAAGGGAAGTTCTCCGAGCTCTGGGGTTTATGGCTGCAGCCATCCCTTTTGTTCCCTTAGCCAGACTGCACATGAGATTACTACAGTGGCTCCTTCCGGCCCAGTGGATACACAGTCTTCACCCCATGAGCTCTCGGATTCTCATCACCAACACTTGCAAACAAGATCTCCTCTAGTGGATGAGTGCAGACGAAAATCTTTGGTGTCACCCTTTCCAGGCTCCCCAGCCCAGTGCCACAGTGACCACTGATGCTTCCCTGATGGGGTGGGGGGGGCACTTCCATTGAAAGTCTGTCCAAGGCACGTGGTCCGATGTAGAGGTCAACTTGCATATCAGTGTTCTGGAGCCAAGAGTGGTGATATTGGCGTTGCAAGCTTTCCATCCACCTGGAACGATTGCTGTCCAGTCGGACAACATGTCTGTGGTCAGGTACATAAACAGGGAGGGACCAAATCCTACCGCCTATGTCGTGAAGCCATTAGAATCTGGCAGTGGGCGATAGCTTCCAACCACTTTTTAATCGCAATGCATATCCCGGAAGCCTCAACGTGATTGTGGACAGGCTAAGCAGATGCATTCTCCATCCTCACGAGTGGTCTCTCAACCCGAGTGTGGCGGCAGAAATTTTCAGCCGATGGGGCCAGCCATGCTGCGACCTTTTCGCTTCCCCCCAAACACAAAAGGCAGCAGCTACTTTGCCCTCTTTCCCCCTCCGTGGGAGTCAACGAGAGATGCTTTGGTTCACGATTAGCCCACGGGTCTCCTTTATGCTTATCCTCCGATTCCTCTGATCCCCCTTGTTCTAAGGAAAGTGATTCGGTTGAGAAGCAAAGAGATCCTCATTGCCTCATTCTGGCCTCGTCAAGTATGGTTTCCCTTCCTCCGACCTCATCTGTTACAACCTCCTTGGATCCTAGACACTCATCAGGACCTCATATCTCACCCACAAGGGCTGACTCCCTGAATCTGTCCACTCTCAAGCTGACAGCTTGGTTTCTCCACTTCCTTTAGTTGCCAGACAGGAAACCCTCTTTTCACCCATACATGATATTATCTTGACCTCTCATAAACCATCCACCAGGAAACTTTACAGGGACAAATGGAAAAGATTCTCTATTTGGTCACATAATCAGAAGCTAGACCCGTTCTCAGCCCTCGTAGCCACTATTCTTCATTACCTGGCTGAACTGTTCGATAATGGGGCGTCAGCTTCCACCATTTGTGTCCATCTAGCAGCTGTTTCCAACTTCCATAACGGTTCAGATGGAGTCACGCTTATTTCTTCTTGCCTTTGCAAGACTTTCCTCAAGGGTATTTTCCACAGCAGGCCTCCCATCAGGCAGCTGTTGGAGGCATGGAATTTGTCTTGGGTTCTGCAGTCTCTTTCTGTGCCCCCTTCTGAGCTGGCTGCAACATGTGATCTAAAATTCTTGCCATGTAAATCCTTATTTCTAGTGGCTATAACCTCAGCCAGACGAATTTCTGAATTACAAGCATTATGTATCAAGAGCCCTTATCTAATCTTTCATAAGGACTGAGTATCATTTCGTTCTAACCCATCCTTTCTCCCCAAAGTGGTTTCTGACTTTTCGATTAACCAGTCCATTGAGCTCCTTGTGTTCTTCCCAAATTACTCTAACAAGGGAGAATACTGCCTACATTCCTTGGATGTTTATAGACAGTTAAATTTCTGTCTGGACAGAACTAAATCCTTTCAGAAGTCGGACCAGCTTTTCATCTCCTTTGCGGGTCCTAAAATGGGAGGTGCAGTATCGAAAGTTACTTTGTCTAAATGGCTCAGGGATTGCATTGCCTTCACATATTCACTTATGGAGGGATCTAAGCCTGGCCAAATCAAAGCTCAGTCAACTAGGGCTATTGGAGCATCTGTTGCCTTCCACTCTAGGGCCTCCATGGATGACATTTGTGCAGCTGCCATTTGGGCTAAGCCCCACACCTTCATCAAACATTACAAATTGGATCTGATCTCCAGGGGAAGAGCTGCTTTTGGTTCAGTGGTTCTCAGGAATGTTCTTCCATAAGGGCCACCCAGGTTCTCCAAGTAGCTGGGGACTCGGTCCCATCAGTGATGAATAGGAAAAAGATTAACAACTTCAGATAAAGAAGTTATGTCTTACCATAATGTTCCATCTGAGTTGTTGATCTTCTTCCAGTCATCACACTTTCCCACCAACCCCCTCCAAAGGTTCCTGGCGGATCTCCTGGGTCTTTGTGGTGTCTTAGGGTTTCTGCGCAGCAATGGCCTCTGACTTATTTCTTCTTCTATATGTTGCATGCAAACTCGATCTGAGGTAACTGAGTAAAGGGCATTGTGGGTAGCAGCTTAGCTCGAGAGGTTTTGGTGCACGCAAGCTTGGTATAAGGCCAACTTGATTCCGAGGGCTCGGAACCAAACCCATCAGTGATGACTGGAAGATCAACAACTCAGATGGAACGTTATGGTAAAACATAACTTCTTTTTTCTTCTTCAACCCCCGGTGAAGGACCCTACACCACCATGTAATCTTGCGTTAGTGCTACTGGCCTTAGTTTCGATCCCCTTTGAACCTGCAGCTTCAGTTAATCTGCAATTTCTGTCCTGGAAGACTGCATTCTTAGTTCCCATTACTTCTGCCAGGAGAGTTTCAGAACTTCAGGCTTTGTCGGTCGAAACTCCTTATATGATTTTTCATAAGGACAAGGTGTCCTTGTGCACTAATCCATCTTTTCTTCCTAAAGTAGCTACAGAGGCCTACATTAATCAGGTAAGCAAAACTCCCAGTCTTTCCAAATTTTCAAATAAGGGAGAATGCAAATTGCATTTATTGGATGTGCACAGACAGTGACATTTCTGCCTGCACAGGACAGAAACCTTTCGTAAATCTGACCAACTTTTCATTCCTTACTCCAAACCCTTTTTAGGGAAACCAATATCTAAAGTTACTGTTGTCCGTTGGATTTCCCAGTGCATCGTTCAGACGTATTCTGTCAGGGGGATTTCCATGCCAAGTCATGTGAAAGCACATTCCACCAGATCTATGGCCACTTCAGTGGCTTTTTTGTCCATAGTTTTGTTAGACAATATTTGTTCTGCGGCTACTTGATTCTCATGTCTTACCTTCATCTCACATTATAAATTGGACATTGTATCCAGAAACAGGGCATCCTTTGGCTCCGAAATATCCTTCCATGAGGGCCTCCCAGGTGTTTAGTAGCTGGGGACTCTGTCCCACAGGTTGAAGACCAAATGAAGGCAACAACTTCAGATAAAGAAGTTATGTACTCACCATAACATTCCATCTGAGTTGTTCTTCGTTTGTCTTCAACTGTCCCTCCCTCTTTCCCCCAGACTTATATGAACTGTTTGTTACTCCTACGACTACAGGAAGTGGTCACCGTAAAGGTGCCTCTTATCTTTATCCTTGTTTATGGTTTTTCGTAGGGACAAGGTTCTATTGGTCGGGTGAGAATACTAGATTCGGCAGCAAACTCGATCTGAAGGGAGGAAGGAGATAGGAGTATTATGGTTAAGGGGAGGAGCTTTGAACTCTGATCAGATGCTGGATATGCGGCCGAGTTGGATCTGAGATGGATCCGGGAAACCACAGATTGAAGACAAATGAAGAA
The DNA here is from genome assembly GCF_019279795.1 of Protopterus annectens. Taxonomy (NCBI): domain Eukaryota; kingdom Metazoa; phylum Chordata; order Ceratodontiformes; family Protopteridae; genus Protopterus; species Protopterus annectens. Next base: position 1,641,289,642 of record NC_056731.1, on the reverse strand, counting down.
CAACTCAGATGGAACATTATGGTGAGTACATAACTTCTTTTTTTGGTCGTGTATGTGCACACACACACACACACACACACACACACACACACACGCCATAACATCCTAACTCTCACTAGTACAGTGCACCTAACTTCAGAGCCTGCCACATCTATTCTTCCTCTTGAATAGTTCAGATAACATTCTTGGTTTATCATTGTTGATTGTTATCCTGTTCTGGACAGCTTTTTGAAATGCAAGTGTGATGAGGGAACTATTTCATTCAAAGAAGAGTTGGTGTTTAGATGTGTCTATGACACTTGGTTACTGCCACCTGTCTTGTCCTTAGTTGGCTTCATGTGGAGGGAATGGCATATCTCTACCCACTCATCTGCTTCTGTACCTGGCTAGAAGGCAGAGTCTTGTTTTTCCTCCTAGAAGACAAATTACTGCCCTGCTGTACCTTCAGCCCCTGCCCACATGAAATGTCCCTCGATGCTCCTTGGGACTTTATCCTCAGCCTGCTCTGTTCTTAGTATTTTTTAAAGAAATGTGGAGGATCACCTGAGGGTATGGAGGTGCACAGTACACAAATTACTGCACACTGTAATGTACCCTCAGGATAAGAAGTGTTCCCATAATCATGGCTACAAACTGCAGCTCTGCAAATCATTATCATTAAGACCAAAGTTATGTTCTTTATGCAGTCAGAAATTGGGGACTGTAAGTCACCAATACCACAAATATCAGCAGTCCTATAATGTGAAACAGATTATTTTATCCACTAAAATATTTCAGCTTACACTACCAGATCATATTTTTTATAACTGAGAAAACTTGATTGGTTAAAATTCAAACAATACCAAATACTTGTAAGTGGCATACAGGTTGATATCTGGAAACTTTTAATGTTAGTCTCATTTAAAGGGATTCACATTTCATTGGCAATAACAGCCGTGAAGTGTGCCATAAACACACACAGTACATTTTCAACTGAACTTTACTGTTTTTTAAAAGGTTTCAGTTATGCTAGCCTCAGGAAAGAGCAAAAAACCCAGAACAGAGGTCTCTTTTTATTTAAAAGCCATAAGGAGGGTGCAGGACAATCTGTAAGTGCAAGTCAACAAAGTCCACTTTGGGTAAGGTGATGCAGTGCACCCCACTTTACGATCTGGCTTTTGCTGTAGACCCTTTGATCCTACTGGATCTTCATACAGGGAGTCAGAAATATCTGAATCTGCCAAGGAGTCCTACATTTGATGACAGATTTACAATGGTGAGTGAAAGAGGTTCTGCTTTTGAGTAGAGAAGGGGATCTTTTGTTTCCCCAGTGAGTTACTGTGCAGGTCATAGTATGATTTGGGTCTCATTCATTCCATGGTAATGGCATATGTCCACTGTTTCTGCCATTCCTTACCTTAGGGATAGCAGAACTGTGGCCCAACATCAGTCAGTTCCTTAAAGACATTTTGCCTTTCTTTCCTCCTTTGAAGAACCAATTTCCTCCTGGGATTTAAGTTCATGACTGATAGACTTACTGGTTCTCAATACAAACCTTCTGGCCTAATGGCTTTGAAGTCCCTTTCTAGAAAACTATTGTCCTGGTGGTCATCATCTGCTTGCAGGATTTTTAATCTTCGGGCTGCTATCTGTAAGAAGCAAAGAACAGCTTCTGTTTGACTACCTTAGATTTCCTTTCAAAACTGGTGTCAGAATTATCTTTACACCAAAAAGGTTGTCTCTTCATTTTCCTTGGGGAAGCAGAAGCCAGTGGAGAAGGGAGCCCTTCACACCCTGACCATGCACCACCCCTCAGTTTCTTCATAAAAGAAGTGCATGAGTTTAGGTAGATGAAACGGCTCTTCTTTCCTTTGTTCTGATGGAGGAAGAATTGGAAATTGTTTAAAAAAATGCCTCTATTGGCATTGGTAAATGCTGCTATCAAGGCCAATCCACTAATATAAGAGTTGATTTCTGTTCTTGCTTTAGAAATATCAATTGCAGAAATGTTTGCTAGCTATATCTTGTTGGGCTTCAGGTATCATCAACATGCATTATTTCTTGGACCGGGATTTTAGTAGTCAAGCCTTAAATATTTTCTCACTTCAGGACTAAGCCATCTGTTTCCTCTTATCTGTTCTCAAACTGCCACACTGGGGATGTTTACTGCTTGTGGGTTCAAGTTAATTTGTAGACACAGGTTAAGGGCCTCTTATGAGAATGTATTAAGTTAAGGGGACCCTCCCCTGTGTCCGGATGCACATCCACACAGTGGCTGCTGTTAGAGGTCTTCTTAAGTTTGGGCAATTGTATATTCATATGCCTTGTAAAATGTAGATATTAGATGCTCATTTTGTATGTCTTGACTTTCAGTTTACTTAGTCGGCGATCTCAGATGAACTGGTAGGCTGAGGAACTAGGTGCGATGTTCTAGTGCAGTGCATAATGTCACAGATACACTGGTTTAAGATGTGCATTCCCATGAATATTCAAATTTTCAAGAAGAAAATAATTATGATTTCAAATGGAAGAGATGATAAATCTGTAGAAGAGCCAGAGATGAAAGTCTGTATGTATCTGTATGTTGATTTAATTGCCTTTACTGTGAAGTTGGAAAAGATAAGTTGGCTGTGCACTTTTCTGACAATGGGAATGAGTATAACAACTTTTGTTATGCACCTTTCAGAACTCCTATGCCCTAGCTCTTGCAGCAATGCACAGGACAGCCATCACATAACAGTGTCTAAAACCTTTGATAACTCTGAAATGCATAATATGTTCCTTATTGCTGCCCACAAAAATGTGCCATAGTAAAGTACCTAACTACTTTTAAAGCTGCTAGTTAATCATAAGTACGCTTCACTTCTTGTTGTATGTGAATGCGCCAAGTCTCTTGCAGATTTCAAAGCTGTAAAACATTTTACATCCGTACAGTTTTTTAATAAATTAGTTTTAGGACCAACTTAAACTACTGTTTAAATGAAGGATTTATTACCCACAGAGTACAGCAAAGATGGTGATTGTATTTTTCACTGTAAATTTCACAGCAGTGCATGAATTACCATGGCGGTTAGCCCTGCTTTGTTCCATAATGCCTTCACTTTGTTCCCTTTCCTAAAGTGAGTTTTCAACATCCCTCAGACATCTACATCTATATATTTATTACAGCCTAAAACTATATTATTCATATCCTATGAACTTCTACATTACATATTATCATCCATATCTCCCCTTTGCAAATCATGTTATCCACAAAAACTAAAACCTCACAAAATGAAAACATTGAGCTGTCTCAAGCCCATGTCATTCTTAAAAAGCCTTATTTAAGATTTTCCTTTGTGTAATGAAACTAATTTATTTGTCTTTACCTGGAAAGTTCGACTGGGTAATACCCAATTTGAAGTAGTTGACTTCATTTGATCATCAACCTGTAGGTATTCGGATCTGGATGGGAATGGAGATGGCAACTTCACCAGCATCTGATCCAAGCTCCAAGCCCCTCCCCTTACCCATAATACCCCATCCATCTCTTCCTTCCCTCAGATCTCATTTGCCGCGGCTTAGCCTAGCATTGTGGTTTCAGAGTTCCAGGCGTGGTGAATAGTTTGTTTTTTGGGTATTTGTACTTTTGTGGTAGTGTCAGGTAGGTTTCCTTTCCTTTGTCTTGGCCTCCCCTTTTGCTGTTGCGTCACATTTACAAAAGAAAAAAAAAAAGTTCAGTTTACTTTAGTCAGTGTAGTGCCTTCCTTCCCCCTCCTTGTTAGTCATTTTGGGTGTGGGTGTGGGTGTGGTCGGGCAGGTTATGGCCTTGTCCCTTGTGATGGCAGATCAGCAGAAGCTGGTATTTAGAAAGTGCACAGTGTGTGGTCACAAGTTGTCTCCAGCTGATGGCCACACTCTGTGTGTGGTTTGTTTGGGGGTTCCCCATCTTTCTACTGCCTGCACTATTTGTGCAGGGTTTAACCCCAGGGTCCTGAAAGATCATAGGGCTAAGTTAGTCTTGAAGGGACTTCTCCCAGCTACAGAAGCAGCTATCTCTGCTTCAGCTACAGTCACGGCTGTGGCTGCTTCGTCTTCTTCTGTTACACTTTCTTCCCCTCCCAGGCCAGGACTCAACCTCCTGCTAAGAGGCCTGTGGATAGGGAGCACAGGAAAGAAAAGACAAAGGGAGGAAGAGTTCCCCGGACCAGTCTGATCTGGTGGATCCTCCTCAGAAGCAACAATTAATGTCCAAGCCTAGCACTCCTCTGTTCCGCTCACCCAGATTCTCACCAGAGGAGCCTAGACCTTCTTCTAGGGTCTCTGTACATCGACTCTCCAGGTCAGTGTCCTCGTCATGCTCCACCAGAAGCTTGAGTGAGGCAGACATGGACAAAATGATGCAAAAATTTTATTCGCACCCAGATTCAGATGGGGGTCCTACTAGCCTCCTCTCCCTCTGGAGGGGGAGCTCACTTCCCTTTTTCACCCCGATAACTCCTTTTCTGATCTGACCCCCCCGGTATCGGAGTTTATGTATCCAAGAGGTCCCAGAGTCAGGGGATCGGCACCGAAGGTACCTCAATGCCAGCCATTACCTTGAGCTCATCGGACCCAACTAGTTCAGACCCGAGTGACTTTCGGAGCCGAAGCCTGGGTGTCTGATCCAAGGGGTTGTGATTTTCTCCATTGACGCCTTCATTGTTGGGTCAAGGCCCTCTCCTCAGTATCTCGGCTCCAGCGGTCTCTACTCCAATCCCCCTGTCAGATCCGGGGAGAGCAGCTTCTTTATTAGCTTCCCGGGAGGCTCGCTCTTCCTTGGCTTTTGACGTGGTGGAAAGGGATGTCCTTCAAGGATGCATCTGCAGTCCTAACATATGGGTTGTCCTGCCTCAGGCAGCCCTTCGGTCGGCCAGATTCCAAAGTCTGGGTCTGGCCTCGGCTGATGTCGCACTTCACCCGACGTCATAGCTGCTGTCAATTGGGTATAAAGGCATCAGCCGACGCCATTTTCCCCAGTCTTTCTTGTCGCGCGGTGCCCAAAGCAGAAGCTGTTCGCAAGTGCCGGTCAGACAGATCCAGAGATTTCTACTACCGAAGACTTCTAAAAAGCTAAGTACCCCGTTGGGGACTCTTTCTTGCCTCTGCCGATGTCAGAAAAAGTAAATAATTGTTTAACTTGTGGGAAACAAATACCTCATAAGGATTTCCACTCTTACTGCCTTCCTTGCTTAGGCCCAGACCACGACGTATCAGCTTGTCTAGCCTGTGCTTCCTTCAACCGACGGGCACTTAGACGTCGGTCGGAGTTTGCGGAGGAGTTTTTTGGTCCCGCTTTTGCTTACAAAATGCCATCTGAGACTCCGACTTCACAATTAGCTAAAAAGCGTAAGGAAAAGGACCGACACTCGCGGCCCGCAGTTTCGGCCAAAACCACGGTTAAGCCAACCGCGAGTGTCTCGGTTTCGGCTGAAACAGAGTCCTCGGTTCTTCCTTCGGCCGAAAGCATACCTCCGACAACCGAGGCCTCTCACAGCATGGCTGAATCTGCTACTGAAATTTCTCCTGCTGTAGCTGGCACCCAGGATTTATCAGATACCATTCCTTTAGACATATCTACTCCTGCACGTGGAGCTGCTAGGCCCCCTGCATCTATGTCCATCAAGGCTTTTTCTAGGGCTAAAGCAGCTAAATCTTCTAAGGCCTTGCCTGCTAAAACCCCACTCAGGCCTACCTCTAGTTCCCAAATGCTTAGCCTGGCTGAGGATCTCATTTCTTTGATCAGGGGATCCCAACCTCACCCAGACAGGGCCTCTCAACCCCCTCCAGAGAAAAGGCCTAGAGCAGAGCCCCCAGATCCAGTTTCTACTGACTACTCTTCGGATGAGTCAGAAAACTCAAATCCTCCAGAAGGCTCTTATTCTCCATATGAGGATTCTGATGCAGAAGATTCCATTCCTTCTGCCTCTCCTCCTGAGGAATTTTCTTTTGGGGAAACCTTACATGCTATGAGAGAGCAATTTCAATGGCAGGGCCAGGATTTTTCAGATTCAAGGAAAAGGCTAAGGACCTTTTTACATTTACCACAGCATAGGCCTTTAGCCATTCCTCCAGTACTAACTGTTGTGGATGATGCATTTAATGATGCCTGCACTGCTCCTGACTCTCTTCCACCGGCCCCTACTAAACCCGACAGATATTACAGGGTAAAATAAATAAAAACAGAAACTGATCTCTCCACGATGCAACAAAGTATAAAAACAATATTCAGCCAAATAGTCCAGTAGAAATAGCAGCGTTATATTAAAATAAACTTTTATTTAACGAAACAAGTGGGTTGATAAGCGCTTTCGCGTGGATACAACCACGCTTCTTCAGATAACAATTTCTCCCACTGACTGAGTTTAAATAGTACAACAATTAGCCTAAAACTTAATTTAATTAGTCAGTTCAATCAACATTTTTTTTGAGATATTACAGGGTCCCGGACACACACTTTCACTTGTATAAGGCTCCTATTGCAGATCCTGAAACCATTTCACAGGGCCCCAAAGCTGTAGCAGCTGCCTCTGCCAAAAACCCCCTCCCCTCTGAAAGAGAATCTAGAGCATTAGAGAGATGGGGTAAAAAAGTTTATACTTCTGCTACTCTTTCGGCTAGGGCCTTAAACTGTCAATTCCACATGATTCAGTATCAGGAATTTTTGTTAGACCAGCTAAATAAAAAACTGTCCTCTCCTGAACCTATAGACCGTAAGTCCCTTCAGGATTTGGTACATAACACTCAGCAGGTCAGTAATCATTCTTTAAAATGCGGCTATGATGCACTGGAGGCTTCCTTTAGATCAGCTATGACTGGAACAGTGATCCGAAGGCATGCATGGTTAAAAGAGCAATCCTTACCAGACCATGTAAAGTCAAAGCTCCTAGATGCTCCCATGGAGAAACAAAGTTTGTTTGGCTCCCCTACACAGCAAGTGTTAAAGAAGGTGGAAGAAAAAGCAAAATCTGTCCAAACAGTCAAGGATTTCTTACAGGTCCAACCTCCGAGGTTTAGTAGAAATTGGCCTTCGAAGACTTGGTCCTTTCCAGACACCTCCAGAGCACAGAGAGGCAGAAATAGGTGCCCAAGAGGCAGAGGTCAATCCAGAGGAGCCTACAGGGGACGTCAGTGGCAGCCTAACAACCAGAGAAGTACTGCCACAGATCCAGCTACTACCACTTCCACAGGACAGACACAATGACTTGGCTCTGATACCGCCTACCAGGGAACAACTGGAAGCATCTTTAGGCGGAAAGCTAGCCTTATTTTCCGTAAACTGGCATTACATTACAGGAGACAAATGGATTTTACAGACAATAGACAAAGGCTACAGGTTTCACTTCCACTCTCTACCAAAAAAGAGAGGAATGCCAAACCTTCCACCAAACCAAAAAACAAACGCTCTAGGACAAATCAACCACTTACTAAGGATGAGAGCTATAGAAAAGGTACAACCTATGGAACAAGGATTTTACTCCAGACTTTTTCTGGTACCAAGAAAAGAAAACCAATGGAGGCCTATTCTCAACCTGTCCGCTCTGAACACATATCTCATTGTTCCAAAATTCAAAATGCTGACCCTACAGCAGCTTCTTCCCATGCTGGGCAAGGAGTCTTGGCTGGTGACTCTAGATCTCAAGGAGGCATACCTGCACGTCCCTATACGACCAGATTGCAGAAGATACCTCAGATTTCTTTCAAGATCAGAGCATTATCAATTCTCAGCATTGCCCTTTGGCTTATCTACTGCGCCCAGAGTATTCACGAAATGCCTGGCATCAGTAATTGCTCATTGCAGGCTTCAGGGAATTCAGATTTATCCATACCTGGACGACTGCCTGATACAAGCGGACAACAAAACCAAATTAACACAAGATTTGGAAAAGGTTATACAACTACTGCAAGCCCTGGGATACACAGTCAACATGAAAAAGTCAAGGCTGGTGCCATCCCAAAGGATAACATTCTTGGGTGCAGAACTGGACACTTCAAATCAGATGGCATTTCTCACAGCAGAAAAGCATAAGCAAGAATTCCTGTGGTGGGCTCAGGCCTGTCAGTTGAACAGAGGACTGCCTTTCCACAAACCTCACCCAAGCCAGATTATCACCACGGACGCCTCGGACCTAGGCTGGGGGGCGCACATGGTGGACAAGTGTATACAAGGCCTATGGACACAAGACCAGCTGAACCTACACATAAATCAAAAAGAGATGCTGGCAGTGAAACAGGCAATTCAGACATTCAGACCATTTCTTCAACAGGGTCATTTGCTGATAAGGACCGACAACACCACAGTCATGTGGTATATCAACAAACAAGGAGGCACACACTCATATCCTCTATGCCGGATGGCAATGGACCTGTGGAATGTAGCCCTGAACCTCAACATTCAGCTCCAGGCCATATTTGTGCCAGGAAAGGAAAATATACTAGCAGACACCTTAAGCAGAACTACCACGGATGCCCACGAATGGATGCTACATCCAGACATCTTCAAATCCATAACAAAGAAATGGGGACTACCAGAAATAGACCTGTTCGCATCCCCACACAACCACCAATTGAGGAAATTCTGCACAAGGGCATACCACCCACTTGCTTGGAAAGTGGACTCCCTCTCCTTCAGTTGGGTAAACCTGACAGCATATGCATTCCCACTTCTTTCTTTGATGCACAAAGTGCTACTGAAGATCAAAGAAGATCGCCCAAGGATCATCCTGATAGCTCCAGACTGGCCGAGGCAGCATTGGTACCCGCTACTGAGGAGTATGTCTCTGACACATGCATGGCCTCTACCTCTAGTTCCTTTACTGCTAACACAGAGCAACTTCAAGATCCTACATCCAAACTTGAAAACACTGCAGCTAGCTGCTTGGAATATTACATAAAACAAAATAAACCAGATTTATCCCAGAGGGTTAAAGACATTATACTGGAGGCTCGCAGACCCTCCACAAGGAAGACTTATACAGCCAAATGGAAAAGATACCTCATTTGGAGTGCAGCAAAAGGAGAAAATGTATCATTAGCAAACATAGCTAACATCCTGGAATATTTAGCAGAACTTTTCCACAATGGCCTGTCTTACTCCTCCATTAAGATTCATGCATCAGCAATTTCAGCAGAATACAACATGGATCATCCAGTCTTCTCTCATCCTCTACTCAGGCAGTTTCTGAGAGGAATTAAAATGTAAAGCCACCAAGGAAGCCACCTTTGCCTACATGGGACCTTAACTTTGTGCTGGAAAAGTTAACACTTCCCCTTTCGAGCCAGCAGCAACAGCAGAATTACAGTTCTTATCTTGGAAAACTGCTTTCCTGCTTGCAATCACTTCAGCAAGAAGGGTTTCTGAATTACAGGCATTAATGGCAGTACAGCCCTTCCTTATCTTCCATCAGGACAGAGTGTCCTTGAGAACTAACCCTACTTTTATGCCAAAGGTGGTCTCCAGGGTATCATTGAACCAAGCAATCCACCTACCAACATTCTTCCCCAACCCACAGAACGGGGGAAAGACTACTACATACCTTGGATGTGCACAGGCAATTGCGCTACTATCTGGACAGAACCAAGAACAATAGAAAAACTGACCAGCTTCTGGTAGCATATGCAACAGGAATGGAAGGAAAAGCAATTTCAAAACAGACAATCTCAAAATGGATAGGAAATTGCATTAGATTTTGTTACTCTTTTCATGGAAAGACAACTCCAGAAAACATCAGACCTCACTCCACAAGAGCTACAGCCACTACTACAGCTTTCTTACGAGGAGTGGCTACCAAAGACATTTTAGAGGCTGCTACTTGGAGATCCGTGCATACATTTGCCAAGCATTATAATCTGCCTTTATACTCCAGATCCCAAGCAGGTTTTGCAACTGCTGTTTTGCAAGGGATCTTATCTACACCATAATCATCTTAGTGCCTCCTCCCCCAGTTTGGCTATGGTATTCTACCCATATGTTAGGACTGCAGATGCATCCTTGAAGGACATAGTACAGTTTTGTACCTACCATAAATGTAGATGTCCGAGAGGTATGCATCTGCAGTCAGGATTACCCACCCTCCTTCCCCTCTGTGGTACTCCTAGGGTATTTGCCCATCTTGTAGCTAGCTGGGGGAATCTATTATGGTGTATTTGTTTGTATATATGTATATACATGTTTATTTTGTTTGCTCTACTGTTTGGAATCATTTGCATTTATCCAAATTTAGCCTTCCTAGAGGGCACCTGGCATCTGGGGCAAGAAACACTGAGGAAAATGGCGTCGGCTGATGCCTTTATACCCAATTCACAGCAGCTATGACGTCGGGTGAAGTGCGACATCAGCCGAGGCCAGACCCAGACTTTGGAATCCGGCCGACCGAAGGGCTGCCTGAGGCAGGACAACCCATATGTTAGGACTGCAGATGCATACCTCTCGGACATCTACATTTATGGTAGGTACAAAACTGTACTTTCTCTCCAGTGGATCGTGGCCCCTGACCATCTCCGGACACCATGTAGCCAATCCCGAAGCATCCAGACAGGATTCTGAATCCTCCTGTGGATATGCCCAATTGGAACAATGGGTCCCCAGTAGACGCTATGGTGGCAGCTGCCACCAAGAACGAACTAGCTCAGGAAAGTTGTACGCTCCATCCCCCGATCGGAGAGTCCAGGTTGATGGATCATCTAGGAAAGCGGGTGTACGCTTCAGCCACTTTTTCCGTAAGGGCACTGAATTATTTGGCTCACGTCACTCGACTGCAACGCGACCTTGTCAGGGAGCTAACTGAATCACCCCCGGAGTCCATGTCACCGGAGGATAAGCGTATATTCTCCATGCGAATGGCCACTCTCAAAGCGGTTTCTAATACATCCATGCTCCTCCTTTCGCTTGCCACTGAGGGAGTGGCAAAGGTGGCCCAGGTCTGGCATTGCCATGAGGCGACATGCCTGGCTCAGGCTATGTCAGTTCACGGAACCCTTTAAGGCATTTTTCATGAATGCCCCTTATGACAGTTCTTCCGTGTTTGGGAAGACTGTTCGTGAGAACATTAGTCCAGAGTGAAAAGGATGGGAAGACACTGTCTGCTGTCGGGATCCGCTTCTCAAACCCTCAAAGATCCTTTTCCACGAATCAGCGGGGACAAAAGAAGATGTGGTTCCAGAAGTCTCAGTATTCCTGGGACACTTGGGACTCGTCTTCCCCCAGAGGCAGAGGGGGGGCCAGACAGATGCTGGCCCGGAGGTAGGGGTGGGGTCCAAGAAATTTCAGGTCTTGAGAACCGTTCTCGGACAGGTCCATGCAGCAGCCCTGAGGGGTTGCCTGACTGCTCTGCTCTAGAGACAGTCGGGGGTCATCTTTCGTTGCACCTGACAGCATGGGAGTCTTGTGTCAACAAGACCATTGGGTGCTTCACATCATATCCAGAGGTTATATCATCCACTTTGTGGTTCCTCCCATTCCCCAAAACACCTCCCAGACATTCCACCCACACAAAGGGAGGTAGCTGCGCTTGAAACAGACAAGCTGCTAAGGAAACAAGTCATCCAGTCTGTCCGCCAAGATTAGTCCGGATCGGTTATCTAGTCCAGGTTCCTTTTGGTGCCAAAAAATACAGGGGACCTAAGACCTATTCTGGGTCTTTCCACCCTGAAACTGTCAGTTGCCAAAGGAAAGTTCTGGATGGGCACAGTACAGTCCATCCTGCCTTACCTGCAGGAGAAAGACTGGATGTGCTCCATACATCTCCAGGTATACTACCATATAAAGATGCACATGCGCTCCAGGAGGTTCCTCTGCTTTCGGCTAGGGACCAATCATTATCAGTTTTGAGCCCTACCCTTCTGTCTCACCTCAGTCCCCTGGGTGTTTACCAAGGACATGGCAGAAGTAGAGGCTCACCTGAGGCACCAGGGAATACAGGTATTTCCATACCTGGAGGATTGGCTCCTTGCTGCTCCCACCAAGCGTCTACTTTGTCAGGCCAGAGACTATTTCCTGAAATTGTTAGACTTTCTGGGAATTACGATCAGCACATCCAAGTTTTCTCTAGATCAGTCCAGGCTTTAGACTACATTGGAGCAAGGATAGACATGTTGCAAACCAAAGTTTTTCTAACTCCGAAGAGAGTTTGATGCTTAAGGCTCCATGTGTCCATGATCTTTCAATCTCAACTTCCTTCAGCTGAGATGGTATTACGAGCCCTAGGTTCCATGGCAGCCACCATTACTCTTCTTCCATGTGCTCTTCTGCATATGTGGGCTCTACAGTGGACACTAGTGGTCCAATGGTCATTATTAGATCTGCCGTTGACGCATTCAGTTCATATAAGCAATGCTTGCAGGAAGTCCCTCCTTTGGTGGATACGCTCCTCGGAACTAGTATGACAAACATTTACTCTAGCCCCTCCCCAAGCCACGGTAACCACGGATGCCTCCTAACTGGGGGGAGGGGGGGCATTGCTTGGGCAGGACAGTCCAAGGCACGTGGTCTCCGAATGAGACCAACTTGCATATCAGTGTTCTAGAGCTGAGAGCGGTCCTTTTGTCGTTGCAGGCCTTTTTTCCTCTGGGAACCATTGCAGTTCATTCAAACAACATGTCAGGGGGTCTGGCACATCAACAAACAGGGAGCAACCAGATCTTACCCCCTTTGTCGTGAGGCCATGAGAGTGTGGAAATGGGCAATCTCCACCAGTCGATTTCTGGTAGCAACGCACATTCCAGGTCAATCCACCATACTGGCGGACAAACTGAGTAGGACTATTCTGATGCCTTACGAGTGGTCTCTGAATCCTTCTGTAGCAGAACAGATCTTCCCTCGAGTGGGGTCAGCCTTGCTGCGATCTCTTTGCATCTCCCTCCAATGCGAAGTGCAGCGAGTTCTTCGCTCTGATCACCCCACAGGGGGAATACCCCAGGGGCGCTTTGGTCCATGCTTGGTCTTCTCTATGCTTAACCCCCATTGCACCTCATACCAAAATTCCTCCAGAAGACTTGCAGGTTGAGGAGCAAAGTAATCCTCATTGCCCCATTCTGGCCTCGCCAAGTGTGGTTTCCCTTCCTTTGGTCTCATCTGATAGTTCCTCCATGAATCTTGGATCCGATACCGGATCTCTTCTCGCATCCCTCGAGGGTCCCTCATACAGACCTGGTCAGTCTGAAGCTTATTGCTTGGCTGCTGCAGTTCCCTTGATTGCTGGGACTGCCAGTCTATCTTCTCCAGTCAAGACTATTCTGGTGGCAGCTCATAAATCGTCCACCAGAAAAATGTACTATAGCAAAGGGAAGTGTTTCTCTATCTGGGCTTCTCAAAGGGATTTGGACCCTTTCATAGCTCCTCTCCCGGTGGTCCTTGAGTTCTTCACGTACATTTTCCAGGAGGGTGCTAGCTCATCTACAGTAAAAGTTCAACTGGCTGCCATTTCCAATTTCCATATAGGTGAGAAACATGGCTTCATTAGCTTCCTCCAGACTTTGCAAAACCTTTATCAACTCATTCACTCTGAAGCAGCACAGAAAAAGCTGCCTGCTTAATTCCACCATAAGAACAATAGTGCGGCCTGAGCTCATTTTCAGAAAATCCATTTGTAATACCATACAGAAAACAAATGTTCATAACTCTTTAACTATAAGAGCTAGACTAAAAATGTAAAAGCGAAAGTTGTTCAGCAGACACTGACCTTTCCAACAGTGTAAATGTTGACAGTGCATATCAATGTCATTATTAAATATTCGGCAAGGAATGTTGATACTGTGCATATTTTACATTTTTTAGTAAAGCAAAGCATAATATTTTGGTCACTGTACCATGCAGACCCATACAATTTAAATTTACATTGTTAGTATGAATGTCAGCTGTAAAATTATACCTTAACCATTACGGTGTGATGCTCCTTTCTTGAGCTATTCACAGAAATATGATTAATATATTATTTCTCATAATTGATAAACAAACAAAGCATAATATCTCATCACCTGTAACAGAGCCTACATATCAGTGTATAAGTTGTGCATCTGAATGTTGGCTTCAAAATGATGCATCATTTGTGTGATCACCATGCTCCCTTGCAGATATGGGCATAATAATAATTGTAAATGTACAAGACTAAACAAAGTGTGATATCTGTACATGTGTACAGGGCACAGACACAGTTCTTTTACTATATTGTAAGGAGTAACGCTGTCTTCAAAATTAGGTATTACTTGGCACACTGACATGCTCCCTTGCAAAGTTATTTACCAAAATATGAAAAAAAAATCATAATTTCCATAATTGAAGTCCGAAACAAACTTTGATATCTGCACATGTGTACAACATACAGGCACAATTCTTTTACCACAGTTATTTGCCACACTCAGAAAAATATATTTTATGCAACACATTTCATAATAGAATTTTACTTACCACATTGGTCCTACTTGGTTATGGGTGTTTTCCATTTTTCTCATAATCTGCATGTTACCAGTCCTGCATAGCTCTCCTCACGCCATTGTGGAGTTCAGTCAAGAACAACACAATGCCCTTCTCAGTTAGGTGAACGCCGTCCCTTCTGAACAGGTGAACATCTTCTGCGGTGATGCTGTCATGGCCGATTGTAGATCCACCTATCCTGTGCTTCAAGCCATGCATGAACCCATTCTGTAGACGTCTTTCCTTGTGCTCTGCCTGTTGACTGTTTGCTGTTTTCCGTATCTGCTGAGGAATTATGTTAGACCACACAAAATGATGTCACCACCACGACTGCAGGTGTTCAAAAATTGCTCTAATTTGAAACCGTAGCCTTCCGAGTGGTTGACTGTTGACATCATTCTCTCCAATGTGCAGCACAAGACTGTCAGGCTCTCAGGGTACATGGAACACTTCTCTTCCAACAACTTCATGCAATGCCAGCACTCTGCCTTTTCCATTTATGTGTGTCCTTTCAGCAATAACCGTAAGGACTGAAAGGGAGGAGCTAATGTAAATCCTCTTGGCCTGACCTACATACATTTACTACACCTGAAGGGAGGGAGACTGAGAGAAGAGCTACAGCAAGACAGGACAGCATGTGAAAAGACCAAGACTGACCCAGGCTTTGTCTTTTTGAAAGTGTCCTTTCCCGGAGTGAAACATTGCATCACAGTGGTACCCCCGAGACCATGCTTACGTAGAACAGCAGCAGTATGGGGCTGAAGAGTCTCCAAGTTCCCAACTGCGATTCAGGTGGATCATAAGATCCATGGTGGCTGGGTATCCCCCCCTGTAATGCACCTACCAATACAAGAGCAGTTGGCACAAATCTCTGAAGAGGAACCTTCCTGGCCTTGGTGCATAAGGGCTTGGCCAATAACGGACAAGGGGGCACAGAAAGGGCACATGTAAATTCCCTCTAAATGAACTACAGACAATGTATGCAGATGCATCACCCTATCTCCCAAGAGAGGCCACTGTCATACTGATATTCGTGTGTATATGTATATATGTGCAAGTACATTATGTGCATACATATATATCGATATCCACACATATATGCACAGATATATACATATATACACACAGGAAAAAAACACCAGGGGTTTTGGAGGATAGCTAGTTGATGAAGAATGAGGGGGTGGCTTGACTACAAGCAGAGAAAAAACACAATCTGGCTTGTGCATTCATCAAAGTGATAATGACTTTTACTTATGCGAATAACAGTTACAGCAGCTGAGACTTTTACCGGACAAGTGATAATGACTCACTGCCATATTGTAACTGCACTTATTGCTAATGTGATAATGACCTTCCTTTCAGTACTGCAAAGTTATGCAGGCTCAGTCAAAGGTGATAATTGCTGCACATAACCTGTTGACTAGGCATTCATTATATTACATTGTGCAGCTGTTGTGTAGCACAGACTCATTATCAGTAAGGAGAACACCTGAGTAATTCAGTAAAATAGTATAACACTTGCATATTACCAAGCCCTTCCTCCCACCTAAATTCCACACATGACTGACAAAGCCAGGAAAAATGCACAAAAAATATGGTAGCTCCATGCTGGCAGTAGTCAGCAAGTGATAACCTTTATCTCACTCATGCAACTACTAATCACAAATAGAATAATACAAGCAGAAGTGATTTCTTGTATGCTTATTTTACATTATACTATTAATTAGTCAGTGGTGTATCTGATGTCTTATATGCTGGCATATTACATTATAATTACATTTCTGTGCTGTATTCTAAGTAATGTAACCATATGAAATTTTCAGACTTAATTTCTGTTTCCCAGTAACCCATCCAGTTGTTTGCATTGTGTATGCACAAGCATTAAAATGAGACAATGAACTGTTTTGCCCAGCAGTCACTTCAACACTCAGACCATGTATCCACAAGCACTTCCCTGATATACAATTAATTATTTCCCCAAGCAACATCCTCATTACTATGTCCAGGTATACATGCACCTCAATGAAATGTTTCCCCCAAACAACCATTCAGTAACATTTCCTAGTATGTGCAACCACCAGCATGAACACTTCACCCAAGCAACCCCTTCAGTAGAATGTTGAGGTATGCACAATCACCAAAATTAAACACTTCCCCAAACGAAACGTGTGTAACATTTCCTAGTATATACAACCACCAAAATGAAGCATTCACCCAAGCGAGCACTTTAATATAATGTATGCACAGGCACCAGAATGAAAGATTTCACCAAAACAACCGTTTAGTAACATTTCCTGGTATGTGCAAGCACTAACAGGAAAAATTCAGAAACAAACACCTTATGTGCAGGTGGGAAATTGCATCACATTATCTGTTGAGTAGCCATTCATTATATTCCGAGTACAGGTGTAATATAAGACAGAGTCACTACCATCTGTTAGGAAAAAGACCATAGTAATTCAGTCAAAGTAGTACAGCACTTGTATCTTACTGAGCAATGGATATACCATGGGAACACAGTGAAGACAGTCAAACAGTGGAGAAAATATGGGACAACAGTGATGTTGCAAAGAACAGGACGGCCCTCCAAAATCTATGAAAAGACAAGACGATCAGTGGTCAGGGAGGCTGCCAAAAGACCTATAGCAACACTGAAGGAGCTGCAGGAATTTCTGGAGAGTACTGGTCGTGTACTACATGTGACACCAATCTCCCATATTTTCCATATGTCTGGACTATAGGGTAGGTAGGGTTGGAAGACAGAAGCCTTTTCTTGCACAGAAAAACATCCAGACCAGGCTAATATTTGCAAAACAAGATGTCAGATCTCCCAAAAGCATGTGGGAAAGTGTGTTGTGGTCTGGTGAGACCAGGGTTGAATTTTTTGGGCACATTCGAGAAGATACGTTTGGCCTAAAAACACAACTTCGTATCACCAAAAGAACATCCCCACAGTGAAGCATGGTCGTGGCAATATCATGCTTTGGGATTGCTTTTCTTCAGCTGGATAATGGAAAATGGTAATGTCACAGTAAGCATGTTCGGAAGGGTATGAAGTCTGAAAATCATATAGTTATTATTCAGTGACTGCAGTCCACAACACTTTACAAGAAAGCCACAAACTGTACGATAAACTGAACACACATTTGAGGGATGAGAAAATGTTGATGTATGCACAAGCACCAGAATGAAATATTTCCCCAAATGACCCTTCAGTAACATTTCCTGGTATGTACATGCACCAAAATAAAACATTCACCCTAGCAAACCCTTCAGTAAAATGTTGACGTATGTACAATTACCAAAATGAAGAATTCACCCAAGTGACCCCTTCAGCAGCATTTCGCAGTTTGTACATGCACGAAAGTGAGACATTCACCCAAGCGACCCCATGTAAAATGTTGAACTATGCACAACCACCAACATGAACTATTGGCCTAAATGACCCTTCAGCAACATTTCCTAGTATGTGCAATCACCAAAATATAAATCAAAGTCTACACCAGTTGTATTTGAGGTGTTAAGTATTATAAGAGAGAGAAACGAACTGGAAAGGGGGATCTTTAGAAAAGGGAAGGGAGAACATTACATAGATGTAAATGGAAATTGTGGGAACAATACATTCATAATAATGTTCAGGTGTAGGAGGAGTGAAGCTTAAGGGAAAGCAGGGATTCAGCAGTTGTCTGTAATGTTGGACTGATGATAGTAAAAAAAATATATGTGATGTATATTGTATTTAAATGGAAAATGTTAAAATGATTTGTTTTCTTTTCTGTTAATGTATGTCTGTGTCTTAAAGTGATAATTTAATAAAGGTGTTTAAATTCTCTGGAATGGTGAGGTGCCTTTGCAGCCTTCACCTCCTCCTCCCAATGTGACCTGGCCATTTGTTGCAACCCCATAGGAGACCACCATGCTGTCAGCCCCTGCAATGTCCATTCGAGCTAAGACCTTGTTGGCATTGTTTGGGTTCGAAGTCACTCTGGTGTCTCAGGATTCTGATGTTCAATTCCTAGTTGCTGAGGGAGAGGGCAGCATCACCTGCATCATTGTATGAGAAGTTGAAAATGAAGGGATCCATGTCATGACCACCCATCTCTGACCTGTGGCTTCCATTCTGTTACCAAATATATGCCCAAACCTTTGAAGCCAAAGTGCCTGACTGTTGGTTTGCCCCAGCTGCCTGACTGTTGGTTTGCCCCAGCATTCCCTGCTTAGGTCTCAACCCTATTACTCCCAGGTCTGCTTGCAAGACTTCTTCAGACTGACTCCGGATTTCCTGGTCTTTATGAAATTAAGGCTGCCACATCCTTAAAAAGATCCTGCTTCTTGGATCTCCTTTGACTTCTTCAGACTGACTCTGAATTTACTGGTCTTTATGAAATTAAGGCTGTCACATCATTAAAAAGGTCCTGCTTCTTGTATCTCCTTTGTTAAAAAAAAAAACACCTCCCCACTTAGGATTTCCAGTTATTGTGACTCTGAGGAGGAGGAGAAGCTAGCCTTCAACCAGCTTTATCCTGCTTCCTGTGTAGATTCTGAGTCTCAAGGCACCCTGGCCTCAGCTTGTCTGCCTTGAAGACCTGTTTGTCTTAGCAATACATTTTATAGGATGAATGAATCCTTCAAGTGGGAGGCCAAGGAGTTCTCTCAAGCCAAGATCAGATATAGGCAGTTTCTGGGCTTGCCTAAACCCAGGTTTCTGGCAATCCCTGTAGACCATGACCTCATGGGTGATGTATTGCAAGATGCTTCTTTGCAGCCTTACTCACAATCCCCATCTGTAGGAAGCCTGATCAGTTCTACAAGGTCCTTGAGTCCCATGGATACACAAAAGAATCCTGTGGCGGATCCAGCAGTGGTGTCTCTGGATTCCAGTAAGGGACCTCATAGTATTACAATTTGGAACCAACTACTAAATGACAAGGAGAGCAGAGCTCTGTATCAAATCTGTTAAAAAAAGACTTGCACCTCTGCTGCTCTGGCCATGAGGACCCTGAAGTGCCAGTTTTGTGTGGTTAAGTATCATGAGTCCATTGTAGAGTAGCTAAAACAGAAGGGGATCCAGGATAAGGGCCTAAAGGAGGAAGTGCTGGATTTGTGCAGGTTTAGTACCCAGGTGGCTAGGCACTCCATGACATGTGGCTGTGATACCCTAGCTGCATCTGGCAGGGCAGCTGCTAACAGGGTCTGTGATAAAGAGGTGTGTCTGGCTGAGGAGGGCAACCCATCCCATACCATAATAAAGCAAAACCCCGGTTGCCTTTTTGGATAAGAAGCTTCATTTCAGACCCCCTCACTGAAAAGGTGATTCAAAAGATGAGGGAAAAGGAGAAAACTGTGCAGTCTGTCAAAGACCTGCTTCAGCCGCCCCCCCCCCCCCAAAACTCCACACCTGCATTAGAAATTGCCATAGCAAAACTCGATCTTTCCCTCTCAAACAAACCAAAGTTAAGATACAGAAAGGAAAGGAGGACAAGTTTTCCAGGAAATGGACTGCAGAGCGACCTCTTGGGATACAGTTCCAGGACCCTAGCAGGAGACTGCTATGACACATTAGAGAAACCTCCCTACCCTTCTCCAAGAAAAATCCAGCCTAGCCCTCCCGTATCCCCCTTCAGAAATATGTTAGGATGATTGCCTTTGTTCTTAACTCAGTGGGAAGGGATTACCCAGACAAGTAAATTTTAGGAATAATGAGTCCATTACTTCTTGCATTTTCCAAAAGTACCAAGATTCCTGGTCATTTTTCTGGTGCCAAAGCAACAACAACACCTGACTGTTGCCCAGGTATAAAGCCTGTTATCACAAGGATCCATAGAACTGGTATCAGTAAAAGAGATGGACAGGATTTTACTGTGGACTTTTTAACCCAAGAAAAGAAGATTCTTGGGAGAGAGATTACGGACTTCAAGGCTGAATAGATTCCTAGTAGTATGATGATTGAAATGTTGATATTACAAAACCTGCTATCTGTGGTCTTCCTAAGGGTGCTCATTGTAACTCTAGACTTAAACTATGCTTATTTCTACATTCCTGCATTTCAGGGACATCAACAGTTTATATGTTTCAAGTCAGAGGGATCTAATTTCTGATTTTGCTCCTTGTACTATGGCTTGTCTGCTGCATCTAGGTTCTTTACAATATACCTGGCCCCAGTAATTGCATTGGCACTCCCTACCAGGATGATTGTTTGGTTCAAGCCACTTCACTGCGTGAAATTAACATATAGATTCATAGGTTGGTACTAGGCTATCGGCCCTAAGGCGTATACAAGCCTAGGCATAACAATTCCCTGGCTATTTCTCCCCACACTATTTACTTCCCTGGACCCCTGTCTAGCAGGGCGACTGACGTGATCCCCAGGGTGAATTTCCTTTATCCCATCCAGTCATCAAGGTCCCTTTTGAAGAGGGCCAAAGAGGCACTCTTCTTGACATTTATGGGAAGTCTATTCCAGAGTCTGGGGAGTCTCTGGGTCAGGAACCTATCCCTCCAGCATGTTTTGTTTATTGTGATGACAAGATTTAGATCCCTGGAGCATGTGGCGCTGAGGGATTGGGGACTTCAAGTGTAGCATGTCCAACAGCTCTGGGTTTGACATGGCCTTGTATGTTAAGCAGAAATTGCCTTGGAGTAGACGATATGCGACAGAGTATAGCTGGAGTTTAAGGCAGTCGGCATATAGGGCATCTGCTTTAGGCCTATGATTCTTTTAGTGAGGTATTTCTGCGGCCTTCCCAGCTGTTGCAGATGTCTTGAGAGGTACATACCAAATGGGGCATTGTATTCTATAATGGGTCTAATGAGGGATGAGTACAATGGTATGCCACATAGAAGGATTTCCTGACTGTTGTGGTGATGTGGTTATTGAAGGTAAGACCACTGTCCGCCTGTGTCCCTAAGTCTCTTATCACACTTTCGGTGTTTAGTGTACTGCCACCTATGTAATAATTCACGAGTACATGTTTTTCCCAAAGGGGATAACTATACATTTATTGGCATTGAGCTTGAGCCCATGGCTCTGGCACCAAGCATCTGTTTCTGTAAGGCCCTTTTGTAGAGTATCCACATCATTTGGCCATTCAGTAATGGCTCCCAGTTTGCATTCATCTGCGAACTTTGTTAGCCAGAGTCCCTTAGTGTTGACCTGTACTTCAGAGAAGTAGATGCCAAACAAGAGAGGTCCCAGGACTGAACCCTAAGGTACTCCACTTGTCACTTGTCTGGAGCTGGATTTGGAGTCAGCTACTTTTACATTATGGGTTCTGTCAGTAAGCCAGTTGGCAACCCATCGAGTGACGTAGGGATTAATGCCCAGCTTAGTAAGTTTATCTATGATTCCAGAGTGGAGGATGGTGTCAAAGGCCATGGCGAGGTCCAGATAGGCTGTGTGGAATGCCTTACCCTTGTCCACGGCTCTGGAGACTGATTTGAAGAAGTCAGTAAGGTTCCGGAGACCAGATTGGCCCTTCACAAACCCAAACTGGGTGGGGTCCAGTGTTTTAAGGTTGCCAATGTCTTTGTTATAAGTTCCATGATAATATGTTCCTGGCCTTGCAGATCAGGCTCGTCAGACTGATGGGTGGTAGTTCCCGGGATCCAAGGTGGGTCCCCCCTTGTGGAGTGGGATAACTGTAGATGTGTGCCGCTAAGTGGGCATTAAGCCTGAGGTGAGGGTATGATTAAACATGACACTTAGGTGAGGTGCCAGTTCATTTTATAGTTCATGTAGTACACAGCCCGGGATGTCATCTGGTCCCATGGATGCTGTATTCTTAGCTTTGGAGAGTGCGTTATTTACCTGTGTGTTGCCGGAATTTGGCAATCTTCCAGTATTGAGATGGGCCATTTAAGGGGTGAGAGGGGGTTGAATCTGGCACTAAATCGATCTGCCAGGATATTGGCAATATCCTTGGGATCAGTATATTTAATGCCATTCTGTTGTAGCTCAGAGCAGATCTGAGCCATTTAGATTCTTGACATAGTTATAGAATGCCTTGTGGTTGTCTTTGGAATCTTTGGCAATTTTATGTTCGTAACTAGCTTTGGAAGATTTTATGAGGGATCACAGCTTCTTACTGAGGCTGGTAAGGGAGTTTTTTGCATCTTGGGATTTTCCTCTTTTCTGTAACAGCTTTTTTCTTTTGTTGTAAAGTTTGTTAATGGCAGGGGCCCACCAGATTGGCTTCCTTTTTTTGGAGGAGAGCATCTTGGTTCTATTTGGGATGGCACGATTCATGCATGAGTCGATGTGGTCGTATAGTGCCTTAGTGTAGGACTCAGCAGTCGAACTTTCAGTTCCCGTCTGCACGGGTGTCATGAAGTTTGTAACTTCTGACTTGAGTAGCATGAAGTTGGCCTTGGAGAAGTTTTTTATGGAGGGTTCCTTACTCGGGGGTGGGGGTGGGATGTGGATGTTAAGGGTGATTAGCTTATGGTCTGACCTGACCAACGAGGGAGTTTGACCATAGGTGCGGAGCATCAATTTTCCATGTGGTTAATGACCAGGTCTAGGATATTGGAGCCCCTGGTGGGACTATGGATTAGTTGATCCAGGGCAGTGGAATTTATGAATTCCAAAAACCGTTGGGCAAAGGTTTTGGCGCACAAGTAGTTTTCCCAGTTAATGGCAGGGTAGTTGAAATCACCCAGTATTAAGGTGTATGGTTGTATAGTAATATCAGTTCAAAACACCATGGACTGTACCCAGAAGGCAAGATTTATCTGTAAATCTCATAAATCCCATTACAGTCCTTCCACTCGAGTTAGCTTCCCAGGTGCAGACTTGGGCTCTGTAGAACAGAAGGCCCTCCTTCCTTGGGGAAAATGCAGTTATTGTCTCAGTACCTAAGCAAGATTGAGAATCTCAGCAGCATTTCTTCCAGGGGACTTCCATCTGTCTTCCGCATTCATACACACACATTCATACTCCTTTCTTGCACGCATTCACTCACACTCATGCAGAAAGAAGCAGACACTCAAACAGTCAAGCAGACACACACACACATTTTTGTTTTGGTCCGGTAACTGCCAATCATTAGCGGACCCCTAACCGGAAAAAGCCGAAAGACAAGACCAAAGGAAGCCTAATGGTTGGGAAATACTGTGATATTGGAAAACGCTTGGGATTTGTGTGTCATATTTTTGGTCTTCTCGTCTCTTGAAACTGCCTACTGCAGATGACTGAAGTTCACTAAATAATGCCATACATTTGACTTTCTGACTGCACACTTACTAAAAGGGTCGGGAGAGAGACAGAGGTGTGTATTTACATAAAATTATACTAAACAGCCTGACTAACAAAACCGAAAGGCAAGGCCAAGCTGCGGCTAGTAAATTGGACAGCAAACAATAATATACACAGTGCTGACAGGTGTGCTCACCAATGACCAGTAATCAAGCTGGTCAAATAAGCCAAAAGAATCAAGAGCAGATCACTCACTACTTGCGGAGCACTAGTAATAACACCCGCTCTGGTTGCACAGTTAATTATTATAGTTATACTTTCATTTTTCTAACCCTGTCTGTATTTCTGTTTTGCATCAAATGTGGGCATGGAAGGATAATTTTCTGCTTTGTTTGCTTACACCTAGCTGTTGTCTTTGGTCTTCTAACTCTGCTTGTAGATACTAGATTCTGGCATTCAGGAAAGTGAGCTTCTTCACGAGAAACCGTAGTTAGAAATTTTAAGAGCTTAACGTATGCATTCAAGGGGAAAACAAAAGAACATAATTTTGGGGGTGGAGGTGTGACGCAAGTGGTGGTTTGGATTGCAGAAATCCAATTGGCTGTCACCACTTGCTTTAGCAACAACTTTCAAAGAAGATTTTCTAATAAAAGTTTAATGTAAACGCAATGTAAAAACATGCTGAATCGTAACTGAATAAGATAAATCGCAAGTTCAGTTAGGATTTCAGCATGTTTTATATTAAACTCAGCTACAAACATGCAACAGAGTTTATCGAGCTTGTGGAAAGCATTCGGGAGTAACAGCTTGCATTTAGTATCTTCTCATGGCACGCTCGGTGTTAAGTACAGAGGCGCCATGAGAAGGTCCTCTGGGTTAATGAGTTAAAGGTACCTTTCTTTTAAGACCCCCGGTTAAAGATTCTACTCCCCCTTAGGATATTACCCCAGTTTTACACGCTCTGGTTTCTCCACCTTTTGAGCCAGCTGCTTTTGTGGATCTGAAATTTTTATCTTCGAAGACAGCCTTTCTAATGGCCATCACCTCAGCTAGGAGGGTGTCAGAACTCCAGGCATTATCTATCAAACCGCCGTATATGATTTTCCATAAGGACAGGGTTTCACTTTGTACTAATCCTCCCTTTCTTCCTAAAGTGGCCTCTGAAACTAATATCAGTCAGATGATCCATTTACCTGTTCTCTTCCCAAAATTTCAGAACAAGGGTGAATATAAATTGCATTTGTTAGACGTGCATAAACAGCTACATTTCTATTTACATAGGACTAAGGCCTTTCGCAGATCTGACTAACTGTTTGTGTCTTTTTCTACACCCTTTCTGGGCAAACCTATCTGTAAAGTAACAATTGCCAGATGGATTTCCTTTTGTATCCTTCAGGTTTACAAGGTCAGAGGCATATCACCTCCAGGACAAATCAAAGCCCATTCTACCAGGTCCATGGCTACGTTGGTGTCTTTTTGGTCCAGGGTGTCTTTGGATGATATTTGTTCGGTGGCTACCTGGTCCTCATCTCACACCTTCATTTCTCACTACAAACTGGACATGATATCTAGAGGGAGAGCATCCTTTGGCTCCGCGGTGCTCCGGAATAGCTTTCCATGAGGGCCACCCAAGTATTTGGTAGCTGGGAACTCTGTCTCACAGGTTGATGATCAAATGAAGTCAACTACTTCCGATAAAGAAGTTGTGTACTCACCGTAACGTTCCATGTGAGTAGTTGGACTTCATTTGTCATAAACTGTCCCTCCCTTCTCCCCCATGACCTTCTCATTATGTTCCTACTTTGGTAGGCAGGGGATAGCATCTATGCCGCTCTCCTGTGCTTCTTTATTAGTAAGGTCTATCAGGTCAGGTTTATGTTTATGGTGCAGCAAACTCGATCTGAGGGAAGGAAGGCAGTGGATGGGTATTATGGGTAAGGGGAAGAGCTTGGAGCTTGGATCAGATGCTGGTGAAGCTGCTGTCTTGGAAACGATCCGAAT
Source organism: Protopterus annectens (assembly GCF_019279795.1). NCBI lineage: Eukaryota > Metazoa > Chordata > Ceratodontiformes > Protopteridae > Protopterus > Protopterus annectens. The sequence goes on along the minus strand of NC_056731.1, from coordinate 1,641,264,041 downwards.
TCGAAAACCCACAGGTTGATGACAAATGAAGTCCAACTACTCAGATGGAACGTTATGGTGAGTACATAACTTCTTTTTTTTCAGCGGAGGCCTAGGGAGAAAAGCTGCATTTACTTACATTACTAAGGTCCAGTTAAACACAGTAGTTACAGTAGTTAATGCTAGCTGGTGACATTCAACCAAACCCTGTCCTAACTAAAATAGTACACAACCTGAACCAGCAAATATAAGCCCAAATTCAAACACACATACCACTCAAAGCTCTCACACAGTCACAACCATATCCACCTCTAGTTATGTAAAAAAAAAAAAAAAAAATGCTTGGATGAGTATTGGAAGCTAAACAGCAAATGGGCACAACCAGAAGGATGAGTTAATGATGAACCCCATATAATAAGAATAATAGAAACATGGCTTAAATATATACCCACTGTCCATCACATTACATAAATTTAAAGTTTACCTATCTCTACATCAGGAAGTGCCTTCCTACTCTACAATAATTTACTAATCACTATCAAAAGAGTAAAAATACAATGTAAACCAATTATAGCAGTAATGCAAACTAGGCATTAGCTGACAATTATTGGTGCTCACACCAACATACACCTTGGCATAATGTATAAACCTCCCCCCTTCTCCATAATCACCCTGCAAAATCTGCTCCAAAATGTCTTCCCACTAGGTACTCCACATAACTCAATTACTCTAGGAGATTGCAACATAAATGCTGACAAACCTGATGCCCAAACATTAAACAGACTGCTAATATAACACAACCTAGAGCAATTGGCCAAACAGACAAGAAGACCCAACCCTTGAACAGGCATTTTTCACACTGAACCCTGCATTCTTAAAATTGGCTACTGCACATAGAGCAAGCCTTTTTATACACATCTGCAGACTCAAATTTACTTCAAACATTTGACCAAAGCCTTTAAACATGCCATCATAATTCCATCCATAATAACGCCCAACCGAAAGAAACCAAGATCTTAGACAAATTGCAAATCCTTGTCTACTTGCAAAATATTTGAAAAACAGATCTACAAGCAAATATTTTATCATATATAAATAAGTATGGCCTTCTGTATGATGCCTAGTGCAGGTTTAGAAAAGCCTTGAACACCACCATTGCCCTATGCACTGCCTTCAGACACTATATACAATAACGTGAATTGATTTAAAGTAACAGGCGGGTTCTTCATAAACACAACTAGGGCATTTAAAACTGTGAACTACAACCTCCTACTTTTCAAGCTTAGTAAGTTTAATTTTGGGAACTTGACAACAGGATGGATGAAAGCTACCTACATGATAGATCATTGCGCTGAAGATATCCATAATACATCGGTTCCTCAAGGTTCTGTTCTTGGTCCACTGTTACTCTTTTTATTAAAAGCATTACCACAGACCTCAGACACTTTAACCTTGTGTATGCTGATGACGTCCTTGCCCTACAGTCCAGTAATAACCCATACACCCATGAGCTCAAACTTCACACCACTTTCACAAAATTATGCACTTGGACCCATGAAGATAGTCATTAATACCTTAAAAACCAGCGCTATGATCTTTGAAACCTTAAAAAAATTCCAGAAAATCCCCATTTGTGCATAGCTTACCTAAGTAACAACTTTATTCCACTAATCTTAAACAAAAGTACCTAGTATTTACCCTAGACTCCTCACTTTCCTTCAGCAAACACATTAACAGTACCATTACCGAAACCCTTACCCAACTCAGACTCTGATATAAATTCTCTAGTCTGCCAACTCCAGCAATCCACACAGCCTTAGCCAAAACTACCCATAATAACATCCCACTTTAGTACAAATATTCAGAAATTATAAACAGCAATCAACAAAATATGCGGATTCATTTTTTTCTCCTTGACAAAAGAACCCACCAATGCCACTTGTAAGAACTCTGCCGATGACTATCAGTGAGTGAAAGGACAGCCCTTAATTTTTCCTGATTAATACTCAGAATTCTTAACCAAGAACATAGCCCACAACTGATTTCCAAACTACAAATCAGACAGCAAAGTTGCTCCTTTTTAATTTCCCCAAGTCTTTTGGGTTTCTAATACCATGACGGGAATGGACACCATTCCTAAGTCAATGTGCGATTCAAGTTCATGAAATTAGTTTTGGTTCAATCTTTGATATTAGCCAGTAGTGCTCTTTGTAGCACCCACAATGTGCCTGATAGTGACACCTTCTGCAGTTCGTATGGAGTTACATGTATTGGTAACATATCTAAATATGATTGTTAATTCTTTTTTATAAGACCCGTTGCTCCTACTAGTGTTGGAAGTGTCTGGGTATCTTTCTTCCACATTGCTCTTGTTTTTTGCCTGCAGATCCTGATATTTTATGGCTTTGTGTCTCTCTGTACACAAGACACAGAAGTCACTGGGTGTGACAATTTCAATGATCAATGCTACTCTTGTCTTCTTTTCTTGGACCACTGTATCCGGTTTTCTAGCATCTATATTTTGAACTGTTGGTAATGGATGAGCCCATGTGATGCAGACTTCATTTTCTATGATGCTCATGTTTCCAGTATTTTTCAGCCACTTCAGTACCATAATGTTTGCATAATCCCCAGTGCAACAGTCTCGCCACATTATTATGCCTTTCAGTATACAGTCCTCCTGACATTAATATGTCGCTGCCAGCAACAAGGTGTGCAACTGTTTCCATTTCGTTTTTACACAACCTACATTTGTCTGTTTCTCCCACATGTTCGATGGACTTTATAAACCAACGTGTACGCAGCCCACTATCTTGGCCGCCAGTATTGAACTTTCATCTCTTGGTTTGAATTCACCTCTCCTTAACCATTCCTGTGTCCGTTCCAAATCAACATGAGGTTCACCTGCAACTATATGCTTTGTCCACATTTCTTGCCTTCTCATCTAATCCTTCACCTTATATTCTTTTTTGTTTTTTGGCACATTCAGTTGCTGCCTGATTTTTATCTTCTACTGGTTTGATTTCCATTCCTGCTTGATGCCGAAAAGCTTCTGCTAGATTAAGCAGAGAAGTCATCTTAAGATTTATTCTCCTCATGTTTCAAAACCTTCACTACGTTTGTGTCTTGTGGTCATCAGATATGTATGGAGTCCCACGATTACAGATGTATACATATAATCAATTTCAAGGAGGCACATCCCTCCTTCAGAACAAGGAATATATAGTCTTGGTATGCACTGATTTTTATAAATCATTTGGTGAGCATGAAGCATCCTTGTTTTCCTATCTAATCTGTCCAACACATTTTGGGGCCAGTCAATCACTACAAAACTGTAAGCTAGGACAGGAAGAGCAAATTGGTTTATAGCTTGAATTTTGTTCCTAGATGTCAATGAGCGATACTATCAAATGCTTTTTTGTAGTCAGTCCATGCCATACTTGGATTCTTCCACTTTTTACAGTTCTCCACTATGACTTTAATAACAAATGATCCTTTGTTCCATATGACTTTATTTTATTGCCCTTTTGTTCTATTGCCATGATTGAGTTTTCTTCTAAATGACTATAAACTGTCGGCATCAATTCCCATGTGTAGTTTGTACGTCGTTGGAAGGCAAGTTGTTGGCCTATAATTTTTAGGGTAGCTTGCGGGTTCACTCTTAAGTAGGAGCATTGTTTTGCTGCTGTTAGCCAGGTTAGTGTCTGTTCTGGGTGCGCATATAAATACGTCTTGCGCATGGCTAAATCTTCGTGCAAAGATGTTAATACTTTTAACCAGAAGTTAGGTACTGCATCTGGGCCTGGGGTTTTCCAGTTAGAGGCTTTTCTCAACCTTGGTTCAATCTGTCTAGCTGTTACTTCATCCCATTTCATATCCTGTAGCTTTAAACTTCTTATTCTTTCTTTTACTTCTTCTATCCATTTAGCATCTTTATGTTCCACACTATCTTCGTAGATACTTCTCCAAAATATGTCTGTTTCTTCTCTTTTTGGCAGTCTTTCAATTCCCTTTACCTTATTTCCCAGTTCTCTATAAAACCTTTTTGGGTCATCAGTAAATTGCTTAATTTGCACTTTTCCTTTATATTTATCTTTTTATCTTCTAAGTTTTTCCACCTGTGCTGAAATGTTTAGTTTGTTATTTGCGATGATGGATCCTGGTCTGTTTTAATATTGCATATTGCTTTTATCACATCTATCTTTCTTAGTATTTTTATTGATCTATTCCCTCTTCTATAGGCTTCTAACACTGACACTTCTTGTCTTAATTGCTTTATAGTTTTCTCTATTCGATATTTCCATGATGGTTTTCAATTTCTCCCCTTCCTTTACCTCACTACCCTGTGTTCTTGTGATAGAATTGTATTGGTTATTAATTTAGCTGCACAGTAATATATACTGTTTACTTCTGTTATATTGCATGGATCTCTCTGAACAGTCCTAATTACTGTGTTCATTTGTTTTATCAGACTTCTGACTTTTTGTGTTTTATTAACCTTCTGCAATCTATTTCTTTCATTGATCTTTATATATTTGTCCATGTCTATTAAATCAAACAATTCTTCTCTTAGCTCATTTTCTTCCAAACTGAGGGCACATCCCTTGTTTTCCAGTTCTTGTGGGCATTCTATAGAAGATTCTGTAGCAACTTCCTCTGTCACAGTCTCATCAATTTCATCCATTGCTCTATCATATGGGAGCTCACTGGCCTATCACTCTTCAACATTGTCTGCATCAAAGTTTCCACTGTTTCCTATTCCTTTCCGTGCTGTCTAGCTTCAAGTGAACATTTATAATGGTTTCCTGTGGAAGGCTCCAAATTATCTTCATATGGCACCTGACCAATTGCTTCCTGTTACACTGGTTTCCCCTTAATTTGGATGTCCATTACTGTATCCTGTTGTGGTGCTTTCTGAATTCGATTTTCTACACTAAATCCTTCACTTTGCAGGTACTCCATAACCTCAGTTTCTGTTTCTTTATCTTCTCCATTACTAATCTCCTTTTCTACTTTGCCTTCTTATTTTTTTGTATTGTAAAGTTTTCCTTGTCCAGATACCTTTGCCTGTATTTCTCTTCAGATATCTTCGGTGATGTTCTTTTTGTATTGGTTAGTTTTGCTTTTCCTTTGCATAAATATTACATCATATTAAATCTCTTTTTCTTTTCCATGTCCATATTTCTTCTTCAGATGTTTCCTGATTTTCCTGTTTCTCTTTGCTTTGGGGACTCCATCCTGCTGTGATGTAACCTGTGATGTTCTGTAGTTCTATCTTGCCTTCATTCTTACACTTGGACTCGGCAGTTCTCTAGCTCAAAATCTTCTGGGTGTCTTGTGGCAAGGAGGTATCCCATCATGCACCACTGACATCCCCCAGATCCCGTTTGCCGCTCGTTGAGCTCAGACGTGCTTCTTCTTGGCTGTGGCTAAGTGACATTTTTTCTACTTGTTATTCAATCTTTTTACTTCAAAAAGAGTTGTATTAAATTTACTAGTGATTGTTTATAATCCAGTGTCTGTTTTAGGCATTTAGTGGCATTGTTTGCTCTGTTTTTGTGTTTTTTTTTGCTGTTGATTGGCCGCTTTACCGTAGGCCATTTGTTGTGTATCCCTGCATCGCTTATGTCTTCTTGCTATTTGGGTTGTCTAATTGTTTTTCTTTATAAATTTATTTTCACCAAAGGCTAGGCCCGTTTAAGTTAGAGGACCTAGTCCTCGGTTCTGATGCTCATGTTCTCCTTTCAGAGCTAGGCCCATTTAAGTTAGAGGACCTAGTCCTCTGTCCGTTACTTGTTTTCTCTTCTCCTAGGACTGGGCCTGTTTAAGTTAGAGGACCTAGTCCTCTGTCTGATTTTGTTGTTTCCACAGGACTAACCATTTAATTAGAGGTAGTCCCCATTTGTTTTTCTTTGGTGTTTGTAATTGTACGGATATGTCTAAAGATGTGAAGGACCACAAGCCTTCTGGCTTTAAAAAATGTACTAAGTGCGCCCAAAAAATGTCCCTGACAGATGGGCATACTGTTTGCGTCTACTGCTTAGGTGCTATTTACCTTTGAGTCAGTTTCTTTTGCCATGCTTTTAGTCCTCGCGTCCTTCAAGAGAGAAAGAACAAACTCATTTTGAAAGGCCTGTTAAAGCATTCTTTTGAGGATGAGTTGGCTTCTTCTTCCTTTAGTTCTAAGTCGCCATCTTCCAAAAAAGACAAAGTTAAATCCACAAAAAAACGGTCTCCCGCTCAGTGTCGTCGGAACCGCCAGATAAAATTGCCAAATTGCCTACTTCCTCTTCGGCTTCGCTGGTTTCGGTGCTGACAGAGGTTACTGATGTGGAACAATCAGTTTTGGTTCCAGGAGTTTCGGAGCGAATAACTGAGTCTGTGTCTCAGAGCCGGTCAGCTGAAGTTCGTCCGGTCTCTCCGACACTCGGATCGCCTATTTTTTAGAAGTCAAGGTACCCCACTTTATCCTCCAGGTCCACGAGAAGCCTTTCTGATGAGGACGTTGAGAGACTGGTGCGCAGACTCCTCAAGACATTGGCGCTGGCAAATTTACTTTCAGCTACAGAGCCTAATGAGCCCATACACCCTGTCTCTGTTCCTCCTCCGAGCCGCTCTGGAGCATCGGAGCCAGAGATGTCAGTGCCACGTGCTCTGGAAAGGTCGGTTCCAGCTACCTCAGTTGGTCTCTCAGTTCCGATATCTGCTCTGACCCCTTCGGTGCCATCCGTTGGGTCTAGGGTCCTAAGCTCTCCAGTCGGGCCCGAGGGGGACTCTTGGACTCCAATTTCTTCGGTTCTGAGCTTACATGTCGGTGCTTCGGCGCGGGTGATTTCAGACCCCACATCTGCCTCAGAACCTATTTCCTTGGCACCAAGGACTGCCTCTGCACCTTCGGAGTGGGGGGGGGGGCTTCCTCTGAGCTGGAAGGGTAGGCTTTCGAGGTGATGAGGAGTGTGGCTGTCCAAGTCTTCAGTTCCAACTAGAGGCACTGATACTCTTCTCCCTAAAGCACCATCTTCAGTCTCAGCACCTTCTCTCATCCAACACAGGAGAGACTCGCAGCCACAGAAATCCTCCATGAGTGGTCCCCAGTCTTCTGAGGTCTCCCCAGAATATCCTTCTGAAGAGCCCCCTCAGAAGAAAACTTGTAAGAGGAAAAATGTTGACTCCCCCAATGAGTCCGTTACATCAGACACTGACCTTGAGGAGTCAGAAGGGTCCCCCAAGTCGTCCTCTGATTTCTCCTTCGCAGATATCCTTGAGATCCTGAAACAGAGAGGTGGCTGGCCCACCACCTCCCCCTTCTGATGAGGAGTCAGTGTACCTCAAGGCTTTTGGGTCTCAACCTTCCACCTCTTGGGGGTGTCCACCTTTCAACAACCTTCTGGATCTAGTGAGTCGAAAGATGTAGGAATCTCCTGATACTGTGGAACCGGTTCCTAGAAGACCTGATAAATTCTTGTCAGCACCTCAGGACAAAGATTGTCTCACTAAAGGCGTGCCAATAGATGCCATGGTGGTGGCAGCAGTCACCAAAAAGGATCTTGCTGAAACTTCCTTCACTGTCCGTCCACCGAACAAGGAATCTTGAATGATGGATAGGTACGGGAAGCTTATCTTTTTTTCAGCCGCTTTTACACTCAGATCGCTGAACTACCAGTCTCATTTTACTAGGCTCCAGAGAGATCTCCTGAAAGAGCTGGGAGATATCTATCTGAAGCGGTGTCTGATAAGTTTAATGCACAGATGTCTACCTTAAACTCTATCGTAAACTCCTCCATGCGGCTGATATCTTATTGCAGCGGATGGAGCAAATAGGGCAGCAGGTTCAGGAGTTTCTCTTAGAAGACACTCCTGGATGTGCTTGTGTAATTTTGCAGAGACCTTTAAGTCTACATTTACCAACACCCCCTTTGATGGATCGTCATTGTTTGGATCCAAGGTAAAGGACACACTTGCCAGATGCGAACAGGAAGGGAAAACCTGTCTGCTGTGGGAGTCGGTTTTTCCGTTCCTTCTAGACCCTATCCCGAAGGGCAGAGGGGCAGAAAGATGTGATTCAAGAAGTCGCCGAGGTTTTTCCAGGAAGCACAGGGTAATTCCTTCTCCAGAGGTGGAGGAGGAGGAAATAATGGTAGATGCCGCCCTAGAGGCAGGGGAGGCCCGCAGAATCAGGGAGACTGTGATTCCTTCCATGGTCATCCCTAACAGTGCTCCTGAAAGGAGGACCGACTGCGCGTCTCTGGAGCCGCTCAGGGGACATGTATCCTTGTACCCATAAGCCTGGCGTGATGTCACTCAATACAAGTGGGTACTAAGGATAATTACCAGAGGATACTGTATTCCCTTCTCTTTTCCCCCTCCCCGGATTAGAAGAATCCCGGATGCTCCACCCAATCACAGGGGTTTAGCAACTCTAGAAATCCAAAAGTTACTCATAAAGAGAGTCATCCAACCCGTCCCCGCAGACCAAGTAGGATTAGGGGCTTACTCCAGATTCTTTTTGGTGCCAAAAAGAACAGGGGACTCGAGACCCATCTTGGATCTCAGCAGATTGAACGAATCTGTAGAGAAGTCCAAGTTCCGAATGGTCACTTTACAGTCAACATTCCCGTTGTTAGGGAAAGCCGTTTGGATGTACTCCATAGATCTCCAAGATGTGTACTACCACATCAAAATGGACAGAGCATCAAGGAGTCACTTACGCTTCTGGCTGGGGCCCGTCATTACCAGTTTCACGCCCTGCCCTTTGGTCTTATCACAGCCCCCAGGGTGTTCAAATGCATGGCAGTGGTAACGGCTCAGTTGAGACGCCTTGGATTCCAAGTGTTTCCGTATCTGGACGACTGGCTTCTGAATGCCACCACCAGGCATCTACTATTACAGGTGAGGGGCACCACCATTATGACTTGCTTAAAGCTAGGGATTACAATAAACTGGCAAAAATCCGCATTGTCACCCTCTCAGCATGTGAATTTCACTGGTGCTAAAATAAATACCATCACAATAAGGGCTTACCTCTCCGTAGAGAGAATCCAGAATCTCAGCAACAAATTTGGAGTCTACTCCCACAGCGGAAGGCAAAAGCAAAGATGGTGCTCAAATTGTTAGGGATGATGGCCTCTACAATAACATTAGTCCCATTAACCAGACTGCACATGAGGGTTCTGCAGTGGTTACTTTTTGCCCAGTGGTAGCTGCAGCAACTACCTCTTTCTCACCCCAGCTTGATAACAGAATCGTGCAAACAGGATTTTCGCTGGTTGACCTAGTCAAGCCATCTGACCACAGGCAGACCATTTGTTCCATCTTCCCCTGTCGCCACAGTGACCATGGATGCCTCCCAGATAGGGTTGGGGGGTGCATTATCTAGGGAGAACAGTCCAAGGCACGTGGCAGGAACACGAGGCTCATTTGCATATCAATGTCTTGGAGATGACAGCAGTGCTTCTGGCATTGCAAGCACTTCTCAGCTTTCTCCCTCTAGGGACATTTGCGATCCACTCGGACAATATGTCAGTGGTATGGTACATAAACAAGGAGGGACAAAATCTTTTCCCCTTTGCAGAGAGGCCCTACGAGTGTGGGAGTGGGCAGTGTCTTCCCAACGTTTTTTGATCAAAATGCACATTCCAGGGAAAACTAACGTGAAAGCTGACAGCAGGGAGATTCTGATGCCTCACGAGTGGTCTCTGAATCCACACGTTGCGGAACAGATTTTTCACAGATGGGGTTAGCCTTGCTGCGATCTCTTCACCACCCCTCTGAATGCCAAATGCAGCAAATACTTCACCCTAATCCCCCTGAAGATGGAGGCACCCAGAGACGCACTCATTCACGATTGGCCCTCAGGACTTCTCTATGCCTTCCTACCATTTTCCCTGATATCAAAGGTAATTCAGAAAGCAAGATCCTTGGGAAGCAAAATGATCCTCATTGCTGCTTACTGGCCTCGTCAGATTTGGTTCCCCTTCCTCAGACCTCACCTAATGGATGAACCTTGGACTCTGGACCCAGTGCCAGATTTACTGACGCACATGTCAGGGGATGTTCATCGTGCATACAGCTGCAGTCATAACAGAAGGGTTCTCCTGCCGTCAGGCGGGTCCTCGGTCGGCCGAATTCCAAAGTCTAGGTCTGGCGTCGGTTGTCGTCGCTTTCTTTCCTGACGTCAGTGCGACAGGGGTATATAAGACACAGCCGACGCCATTTTCTTCAGTCTTTTTTGCCGCGCGGTGCCCAAAGCAGAAGCAGTTTGCAAGTGCCGGTCGGCCAGCTCCTGAAATTACGAAAATTTGGAAACCGAAGTCTTCTTTAAAGCTAAGTACCCCGTTGGGGAAACTTTTCTTGCCTCAGACCGATGTCAGACAAAGTTAACAATTGTATTTCTTGTGGGAAGCAAATACCGCATAAGGATTTCCATTCCCTCTGTATACCTTGTTTAGGCCCAGACCACGACGTCTTGGGCTGTCGCTTTTGTGCTACTTTCAATAAACGCACTATTAAGCGTCGGGCGGAATTCGCCCAGCACTTTTTTGGTAAAGCTTTTAATTATAAAATGTCGTTGGAGACTCCGACTACTGTTTTGTCCAAAAAACACAAGGACAAAGACCGACACGCGAGGTCCGCGGTCTCCACCGACACCACGCCAAAACCAGCTACATGTGGTCCGGTTCTCAGCGAGGCACCTACACAGCCCCTGACTACCGACGACACCTCTCTGGCGGTGTCTTCTGTAACCGAGACCGCAGGTTCCTCGGCCCATACCCTGACTACAGCTACCGAAGCCACTGTGAGTGTTGAGCCTCTTAATGTGGACAGGTCCACTTCCACACATGGTGTCTTCAGACCTTCATCTTCCTTTTCCATAAAGGCCTTTACTAAGTCCAAATCAGCGATGCATTCCAAGAGGCCTGTTGCACAGGGCCCATCTCCAGGTCCCATGCCTAAAAAGCAGATGCTCAAAATGGCTGAGGATTTATTTACTCTTATCAGGGGTTCCCAACCCCCTCCGGACAAGAGACCCAGAGTGGAGGAAGATTCTCCCTCTTCTGACCAGGGCTCCATTATTTCAGAACATTCTGATGAAGAGGAACACTCGTACTCCCCTTTTGAAGATTCTGATGCAGAGCAGTCCATTCCTTCTGTATCTCCCCAGAGGATTTTTCTTCGGGAAACCTTGCATACCTTGAGGGAACACTTCCATTGGGAAGGCCAAGATTTTTCAGATTCCAAGAAAAGGCTTAGGGAATTTCTTTTGCTATCTCAGCACAGACCTCTGGCGATACCTTCTGTCTTGGACATACTTGATGATGTTTACTCGGAGGCTTGCCTTAATCTGGATTCCCTGCCTCCTGCCCCAGTCAAGCCTGATAGGTACTACAGAGTTCCTAACTCGCACCAATTTCTTTACAAAAGCCATAATGCTGACCCTGAAACCATTTCTCAAGGCCCCAAGGGAATGAAGGCCTCTACTGCTAAGAATCCATTACCTTCCGAGAGAGATTCTAGATCCTTAGAAAGGTGGGGAAAAAAGGTATATACCTCGGCCACCCTAGCCATGAGGGCCTTAAATTGTCAGTTCCATATGCTTAAATATCAGCAGTTTCTGTTATCACAATTAAGGAATAAAATGTCACAACCTGAACAACCAGATTTGAAGGAGTTGCAGGATATGATGCATAGTGCAGAACAAGTGGGTAAACACACCTTGCAATGTGACTATGATGCTCTAGAGGCCTCAAGTAGAGCTGCTGTTACAGGATCAGTCATTCGTAGACATGCCTGGCCTAGGGAACAAACCTTGCCTGATCATGTTAAAGCTAAACTACTAGATGCTCCTTTACAAAAGGATGTATTATTTGGTACTAATGCTGAGGAGATACTACGGAAAATGGAAGAAAAAAGCTAAATCTATGCAAACTGTCAAAGCCTTTCTACAGGTACAACACCACGTTTTAGCAGAAATTGGCCTTCAAAAAACTGGTCCTTTCCAGCCACGGACAAGCCCCAAAGAGGTAGATACAGGCGCACAAGGGGCAGAGGACAATTTCAAGGATCATATAGAGGCAGATAATGGCAATCTCCATCACCAAGAGGTGGCGAAGACAGTGCACAACAATACAGGAAACAAACCCAATGACTTTCCCCTTTACATGCCAAGCAAGGCTCAGGTGGCAGCACCCTTGGGAGGAAAGCTGGCATTATTTTCAAAAAATTGGCATATTGTCACAAAAGACAAATGGATCCTGGACATTATAAACAGAGGCTACAGATTTCATTTTCTCACACTTCCAAAAATGAGAGGCATGCCGAACCTGCCACACAATCAAAGGGCAGAGGCTCAAATACAAATTTCAAAGCTCATGGACATGAAAGCTATTCAAGAGATACCTACTCACGAACAAGGTCAAGGTTTTTATTCCAGACTATTCCTGGTACCAAGGAAGGGAACCGATTGGAGACCCATTTTGGACTTATCCATCCTAAACACATTTCTACTCGTACCAAAATTCAAGATGCTCACCTTACAGCAGCTTCTTCCCATGCTGGGCAAGGAGTCTTGGCTGGTAACATTGGACCTCAAGGAGGCATACCTGCATGTCCCAATCAGACAAAGCTGCAGAAGATACCTCAGATTTCTTGCAGGTTCAATCCACTATCAATTCTCTGCTGCGCCCAGAGTATTCACAAAATGCCTGGCATCAGTAATTGCCTACTGCAGACTTCAAGGGATACAAATTTACCCTTATTTGGACGATTGCCTGATCCAAGCGGACAGCAAACACATACTTCTGGAACATCTGGCTTATGTAACACGGTTATTGAATTCTCTGGGATACACAGTCAAAGAGAAATCCAGGCTAACACCATCTCAGAAAATAATTTTCCTGGGTGCCAACTTGGACACAAACACCCAGAAGGCCTATCTTACGCCAGAAAAACAGGGGCAACTAACTCAGTACTTCAAAATGCTAGCAAATTGTACCAGGCTAACTGCAAGGAAAATCCTGCAGGCTCTGGGCTTCATGGCATCTTGCATTCTTCTAATCCCATGTGCAAAGTTGCATATGAGGAAACTTCAATGGTACCTAAAAAACCTATGGTCTCAACACAGCCACAGTTTGGAAACAATAATACCACTAATTCCATGTTTGCAAAAGGAATTTCTATGGTGGGCCCAAGCATGCCAAACAAACACAGGTCTACCATTCTGCAAGCCTCAAGCAAATCAAGTCATCACAACAGGCGCCTCAGACTACGCCTGGGGGGAACACATGACAGACAGGTGCATTCAGGGCAAATGGTCCCAAAAGGAAAAGCACCTTCACATCAATCAAAAGGAAATGCTAGCAGTGATAAATGCAATTACAGCTTTCAAGGACCTCCTGCATCCAGGGCAATTATTGATAAGAACAGACAACACCACAGTAATGTGGTACATAAACAAACAAGGAGGGACACATTCATACCCCCTGTGCAGGCTGGCCATGTCACTTTGAAACATGGCTCTGGAATGGCAAATCGAACTTCAAGCACAGTACCTGCCAGGTTTGGAAAACACGCTGGCAGACAATCTAAGCAGAAATATGACAGACCCACACGAATGGAAGTTGCATCCTCAAGTGTTTACAAAGATAATCCAAGCATGGGGAAGGCCAGACATAGATCTCTTTGCCTCCCACAGGAATCATCAATTGACAAAATTCTGCTCAAGGACATTCCATCCAAAGGCCTGGAGAGTGGACGCCCTTTCTTTCAGTTGGGCAGCACGGACAGTTCACGCCTTCCCACCTTTGCCTCTTCTGCCCAAGGTGCTCTTGAAAGCAAGAGCAGACAGACCGAAGATGATACTGATTGCTCCAGACTGGCCAAGACAACACTGGTACCCACTCCTGAGGAGCCTAACACATTCTCCTCCCTGGACCCTACATCTAATGCCTCTTCTACTGACTCAGCACAGCTACAAAACTCTTCACAGTCAGCTGAAAACACTCAATCTGGTTGCATGGAAAATTCCTTAACACCACAACAGACCCTACTCTCCAAGGAGGTGCCGGATGTCATTTTGGAGGCCAGAAGGCCATCTACTAGAAAAGCTTTCTCCGCAAAATGGAAACGGTTTTGCGCTTGGAATGAGAAAAAAGGCCAGGATCCTAGAAAACTGAATTTGCCTCAGATATTACAGTATCTAGCTGAGCTGTTGAACAGTGGGCTTTCATTTTCCTCTATCAAAATCCATGCCTCAGCCATTTCTGCAGAATACAACACTGATCCACCCTTATTCTCTCACCCACTCTTAAGGCAGTTCCTCAGAGGGGCTAAGAATATAAGACCTCCAAGGAAACAACCAATACCAGCCTGGGATCTTAATTACATTTTAGAAAAATTAACATTGCCTCCCTTTGAACCAGCTGCCTCAACAGATTTGCAATATTTGTCCTGGAAAACAGCTTTCCTTCTGGCCATTACCTCAGCTCGTAGGGTCTCGGAACTACAAGCCCTCATGGCTGTGCAGCCCTTTCTCATCTTCCATCAGGACAGGGTTTCCCTATGAACCAACCCATCATTTATGCTTAAAGTAGTATCCAGGGTAGCTTTAAATCAGGCCATACACTTACCTACCTTTTACCCCAATCCTCAAAACAAAGGGGAAAGGCTGCTACATTCCTTAGACATCCATAGACAGCTACGTTACTATTTGGACAGAACAAAGCCTTTCAGGAAATCAGAACAACTCTTTGTGTTCTATGCTGTAGGAGCTCAAGGGAAGCCAATTTCCAAACAGACAATTTCAAAATGGATAGGCCACTGCATACGGTTTTGTTACTCCTTTCATGGTAAATCTGTACCTGCAGGCATCAGATCCCACTCCACAAGGGCCACAGCTACCTCTGCAGCCTTCCTCAGAGGAGTCCCCACCAAAGATATTTTGGAGGCAGCCACTTGGAGTTCTGTGCATACCTTCACTAAACACTACCACCTACCTTTATACTCCAAAACTAGAGCAGGCTTTGCCACTGCTGTGTTGCAGGGCATTCTGGCTCCTCCCAGTTCCACCTAGTGCCTACCACCCTGTGCGTAGCTTTGGGATTCTACCCATCTGTTATGACTGCAGCTGTATGCGCGATGAACATAGTACAGTTTTGTACCTACCATAAATGTAGATGTTCGAGTGCTAATACAGCTGCAGTCCAGGTTTCCCTCCCTCCTTCCCCTCTTGGGACAGGCCTAATGGCTAACACCTCCTCATACAACCTGATTGGGGTATTCTTTTATGGTGCATTTGCTTGCAACTACTGGTTTTTGATTATATTGCAATGCATGATTATATATATATGTATATGTGTGTGTATATATATAGCTAGCCTTCCTTCTGGGGGCACCTGACATCTGGGGCAAGAATAGCCTTCCTTCTGGGGGCACCTGACATCTGGGGCAAGAAAGACTGAAGAAAATGGCGTAGGCTGTGTCTTATATACCCCTGTCGCACTGACGTCAGGAAAGAAAGCGACGACAACCGACGCCGGACCTAGACTTTGGAATTCGGCCGACCGAGGACCCGCCTGACGGCAGGAGAACCCTTCTGTTATGACTGCAGCTGTATTAGCACTCGAACATCTACATTTATGGTAGGTACAAAACTGTACCTTCTCCATCCCTCTCACCACACCCTCAGTTTGACAGTATGACTGCTCCTATTCCATCCCCAGTCAGGCTTCATGACTTTTCTCCTGATGATGTACATATTCTGACATCATCTCACAAACCTTCAACTAGAAAGATTTACGCCAGTAAGTGGAAAAGGTTTTCCTTCTGGGCTCATGATAGAAACCTTGATTCCCTGTACAGCTCCCATCTCTGCCATTTTGGAGTTTCTTGCACAGTTGTTCCATCAAGGTTTAGCCACTGCCACTATTAAGGTTCAGATGGCAGATGTTTCTACCTTTCATTTGGCTAATGATCCTAACCTTATGGCACATAGATTGTGTAGAGCTTTCCTTAAAGGGGCCATATTATTACGACCCCCAGTTATGGACCCTGTAGCACCTTGGGATTTGAATTTTGTGCTTCAAAAACTTACTTCGCACCCCTTTGAACCTTCAGAAACTTGACCTAAAATTCCTTTTATGGAAACCATATTTTTAGTGGCCATTACATCTGCAAGGAAGGTCTCAGAACTGCAAGCCCTCTCTATTAAGCCCCCTTATTTGGTATTTCACAGGGACAGGGTTTCTTTATGGACCAACCCTTCATTTGTTTCTAAGGTCTCTTCTCAGGTCAGGTCAATATAAATCAAGCCATTGAACTACATGGGTTTTTCCCTAATTTTTCTGACAAGGCAGAGTACAAATTTCACCATCTTGACATTCATAGACAATTGCGTTTTTATCTCGATAGAACTAAGAGTTTCAGAAGGTCAGACCAATTGTTTATTTCCTTTTTGGATGCAAGGAAGAGGGCATATCAGTCTCAAAACCCACTTTATCACACTTGATTGCAAGCTGCATTTCATTCATTTATACGTCCAGTGGCAAAGATCTCCCCTTTAAGGTGAAAGCCCACTCTACCAGATCTGTTTCTACCTCAGTAGCTTTTGTAGAATATGAACATCCAAAGTATGTGTTTCAAGGGAATTGAGTATGTGACAGTTTGTATAAACTGAGATGTACTGAGTACTGTCAGCTCTGAACTGTGAACAATGGAAAATACTGAACAAACTAGATTCTGCCTGTAAGTAGGAAATCTGCCTTTTATTGAAGTATATCAGATTATCTCTTCTGCCTAGAGATATGATGATGTGCATTGTCTTATGTTTACGGGTAAACCTTTGAATGGTTAATTGCCCTGCGTAATGATCTAATTGGTTCAGTTTTATATTTTTGTACTGTCAGCAATATCACCAGTATATAAGCTTGTTTATTTCTTTGTTCTGGGAGTCTCCCTGGTACTTTCCATGAGGCTCCCGCACGTGTGTACTGTAGTTAATAAAAGCCACTGAAAGAGAGAAAGAAATGTATCTGTCCTCATTTTTAAAGTACTGTGCGACTTTACAATTGGTGCCATTTACTCGGATCTGAATTAAGAGCAAGCTGCAGCAGTTGAGAACTGAACGAAATACTGCTAAAAGGGCCCACAACAATTTTTTTCTGTTTCTGTAGTATTTTTCATTTTTCTGTCCCTGTCTGCCTTCTAAAGTTTTATGAACAAAAAAAAAATTTTTTTTTGTCTGACAAAGTTATGATTTCTCTCCTTCAGTCGTTTTAAGGTAAGTGGCATGCATTTCTTTTCTGCTTTGAATATGCAGTATGAGAGTGGGGTTAATCCAGAAAAATAAACTGGCGTCATACATATGAAAGGAGGAATAAGAGTGGGGAAAAAGATGTTTTTATAACGTCTTAGCTGGACCTGTGTCAAACAGGTATAGCATTGTATGAGAGCGGGGTAAAAAGACGTTTTATAATGTCTTAGCTAGACCTGTGTCAAACAGGTATAGCTTATTGTATGAGAGAGGGGTAAAAAGACGTTTTTATAACGTCTTAGCTAGACCTGTGTCAAACAGGTATAGCTTATTGTATGAGAGTGGGGTAAAAAGGCGTTTTTATAATGCCTTAGCTAAACCTGTATCATACAGGTATAGCATCTTGTATGAGAGTGGGGTAACAAGACGTTTTAATAACACCTTCGCTAAACTTGTGGTAAACAGGTATAGCTCATCGAGTAATAGTGGGGTACTGAATGAAAATGGGAGTGAGTGTGGGAAAAATAAATGAGCCAGAAAAGGTACACCAGCTGGTTATATGTTTTATAGGGTGTCCCAGGACAGTTGTATGTTTTTAGATCAGTGGATCGCCCTTACTAAGGACGATGGCGATCTTGCTTTTCTGGAAAATGGTAGTTTTAATAAAGATGTTCTGACTAATTTACGAAAAAAATTAAAAAAGAAAGGAAAAATACCAGGGTTGTGCTGGGCAGCTTTTAATGATTGGATGTGTGAGGCAAAAGAATGGGAAAAAGATTCGGTCGTTAGTAGTCTTAAGGATAGTCAACAAAAGTTAAAAGAGCAGATAAAGGAACTGCGACAAACTACTAAGAATCTAGATATAGCTAATGGTAAACGTTTAAAAGAACCACCCTTTAAGGGATTATATCCGGTACAAGAATTAAATAAATTACAGATACCAGAATCATCTGAAGATGATAATCCATGGTTCCCCCCACCCTCTACGGCTCCTCCACTGCAGTATCAACCTTCACAACTACAGGATGGAACTGTTAGTTCTACAATACAGAGTGAAGGCCGGCGAATGGAAGAACAAATCATTCTGGACCCCAGACGGTGAGATCAGGTGATAGGAGGCCAGCCTAGTCGCCTGGCTATAGAACAACCTAACCAGATAGATACAGGAAAATCATCCCCTAGAGTAACCCACTCTAAGATTAAGAAACAGCACAAAAGAAAAGTGCAAATGCTTTTTGACTCTAGGTCCAGTCAGCTGAAAATACCTCAAAACAGGAAAACGGTTTATTCACACAAGGATAAATATTATAAGCAATGCCCAATTGTGGTTAAGGACATTAGTCCAGATAAATCTCATCAAAGCTTCACTTCCGATTCGAGCACGAGCTTGTCAGACGAAGCAGGAGTATTTCCACTGAAGGAGGTTCCAAATCCAGCACATGCCAGAGATGCGGAACAACCGGCTGCTGTCATCGTACCTAGGGTGGCGTGGTCAGCAGTTGATTTTCAAGCTATTACTAAATCACTTCCGCCCATTCATAATAACCCAGCAAAGTTTCAACGCGTATTAGCAGGACACATATGTTTACAAAATCCTACTATAGAAGAAGTTAAAGCTGTCCTCCAATACGCTGTTCCAGCTGATCTGATGTAACGTATATGGGATCATGCTAATGTCCCCACCCCAATACCAAAGCATAACACAAGGAGAAAACGGTTTTGAAGCGGTTAGACAACGAATAGTTGATGCTATTATTATCATAGTGCCACCTACCCCAAATTGATCTAAGATTAAATCAGTCATACAGAAAGAAGATGAACCTATGGGTGAATATTTACAATGACTTACTGATGCCTTTGAGGCATATTCCAGATACCCAGAGCCCACCGAAGGGCCAGCACAGAGCGGGCTGTCAGCTGCTTTTGTGGATGGGTCACGCCCTCAAGTGAGAGATAAATTAAAAGAAGTGTGTTTGAATTGGCCCAGTCTGGGCCTGCATGAGTTAGTCCAGCAAGTACAATACCTATCTGACCATTTGGCTAAAGAAAAGAAGGATTTACAGGAAAAATTAATACAAGCACAAATTCAAATGTGTAGAGCTCTGGGCCAACCCGGTCACAGAGGTAGAGGACGAGGGCGGGGATGGGGGAGAGGTAGAAGTCACAGTCCAGCTACTCACAATAAACGAAACTTTCAAGGCACACAACCCACCCAAACCCAGAATCCAAGTAATCAAAATGAATGGTTCAATTGTGGCCAAACAGGCCACTGGAAAAATGAGTGTCCATATTTGGCAGAGCAGCCTGCACCATACACTGAGGCGCCACAACAATGGAATTCTAACTGGACGCCAAACCCTCGACAACAACCACAATGAAGGTTCCCTGAACAGAAACAACAGCAGTTGTACCCCTTCCTTCCTGTGGATCAGGACGGGCCACATGTTATGTTATTAGTTAAAAATAAACCATATCCATTTTTGATTGATACTGGGGCAACTAAATCTATGCTAACTAGCAGAACAGCCATGAATATTCCACTTTCTAATAAAGTGACTAAAGGAGTAGGTGTTTCCGCGAGTATTCTGAAACTGTTCCGGTCTCGATAACTTTGGGACCGTTGCAGGATAATCATGCCTTTTTAGTAGGACCATCAGCGCCTTTAAATTTATTAGGACGAGACTTGTTGTGCAAAATGGGGGCCACCATCTTTTGCACAACTGATGGAGTCTATCTCCAAGTACCTTCAGACCAACGGGACACTACTTTAGCAGCCTTGGACAATACTGTCACATTGCAATCAATGTGTATTCAGTCAGATTCTAACAAAAATTAAGATTTACACTCCCTACCCTCTTGCTTGTGGACAACTCATGATAATGATGTAGGATTTTTGACTTCAGCTATCCCTGTAAAAATAACTCTAAAACCTGGAGCAAAGTTACCGCAAGTACCACAGTACTCTCTGATGGCTGAGGCTATTTCAGGTATAGCCCCTGTTATTTCTGCACTAGCACAGCAAGGGATAATAGTACCCACCACAAGCCCGTGTAATACTCCAATATTACCAGTAAAGAAACCTGGTAAACAAGCTTACAGATTTATACAGGATCTACGGGAAGTTAACAAAGCAGTTAAGCCTGTTTTCCCAATTGTGCCAAACCATGCCACTATTTTAAGTTGTATCCCACCTACAGCTAAATGTTTTGCACTAATAGGTATTTCATCAGCTTTTTTCTCTATACCAGTACATTCTGATAGTCAATATCTGTTTGCTTTTACCTACAAAGGGCAACAGTACACTTGGACCCGGTTGCCCCAGGGGTATGTATAATCTCCAACTTTATTTTTCAAGGGAAATGCATAGGCAGTTACAAGATTTACAGCTACCGTTACATTCAGTACTAGTCCAATATGTGGACAATATACTTATAGCCTCCCCAGACAGTAATGCCTGTAAGGAAGATTCTCTTTTGGTGTTACAATTTCTAGCCGCACGTGGATTTAAAGTAAATAAATTGAAATTGCAATGTTGTCAAGATAAAGTACAGTATTTAGGACACATAATTGAAATGGGTTCTTGCTGAATACTCCCTAACCGTATCAGTTCTATTCAAACTGCACCTCGTCCTGTAACCCAGAGGCAACTTAGAGGGTTCCTTGGTCTAGCAGGATACTGTAGACAGTGGGTGTCTGATTTTTCAGAAATTACTGCCCCTCCTTTGCAACTCTTGAAAAAGGACATTACAGACCCTCTACCCTGGACGTCACAGCATGATGAGGCTTTTCAGGCAATTAAAACAGTCCTGGTAAATCCTCCTGCCTTAGGGTTACCAGACTATTCTAAACATTTCGTTTTCTTTTGTTGCGACCGAAATAAGACTGCTCTGGGTCTCTTAACCCAGCAATGCACTGGAGGATACTGACCAATTGCTTACTATAGCACTCAATTGGATCCGGTAGCTTCTGGTTATCCAGCTTGCTTATGGGCTGTGGCTGCTGCTGCCGTCTTGGTAGACATGGCAGCTCCACTAACCCTGGGACATGACACTGTACTAGCAGTCCCACATGCTGTTCAAGCCTTACTTTTGAAAACTAAAACACAATATCTTTCAAATGCATGCATTACTAAGTACAAAATAAGTTTAATGGGAAATCCTGCTTTACAAATTAAACACTGCCCACCACTAAACCCTGCTTCTTTAATACCAACCTGAGACGAGGGCGAACCACATGATTGTGTGTTAGTAGTTAACTCTGTTCTTTCTCCTAGGTTGAATTTATTTGATACTCCTTTGCAAAATCCTGATTTAGTTCTTTCCGTTGATGGATCCTGTTTGAGAACAAACTATGGCAAACTCCAAGCTGCTTGGTCAGTCAGCACACCGACTGAAGTATTGCAGTCAGCACGATTACCTATTGGCGCCTACGAGCAGGCCGCGGAATTAGTGGCATTATCACATGCATGTAAACTAGCTAAAGACAAGTCTGTTACTATTTATATGGATTCCCGTTATGCCCATGGTGTTGTTCATGATTTTGGCATATTATGGAAAGAACAAGGGTTCTTAACATCTTCCGGAACACCCATTAAAAACCATTTTTATATCAATAATTTATTACAAGACTTATTGTTACCTTCTGAAATTGCTGTTGTTAAATGTGCAGCCCATCAATCCAATGACACTTTCGAAAGTAAAGGCAATAATTTTGCTGACTGGGCTGCTAAACAGGCTGCTTTCTCACAAACTGTTCAGGGTCACTTTTTGCAGCCATTACAATCTATGAAAACTTTTGATGAAACAGTACTAAAAGCTTTAATGAATGAGGTCTCAGAATCGGAAAGAAAAACATGGCTGGCTCAAAACGATCTGATTTAATTTGGCAACATCCAGATGGCAGATTGGTTTGCCCCCTATCCATGCTAAATTCCCTCATTAAAGCTTATCATTTGCCAGCCCATGATGGGGTACAAACTTTAATAAAACAAATCCAAAAGGATTGGTTTGCCCCAAAGCTTTCTGTTTCTGTACAGCACTTTGTGAGCAAATGCTCCATTTGTTTACAATACAATATTTCTAAAGGCACAATGGCTCCCATACAACCCTTACCAAAACCATTGGGACTATTTTGTGCTTTGCAATGGGATTTTATAGAATTACCACTTTGTGCACATTTTAAATATGTTTTAACTGTTGTTGATGTTTTTTCTGGATGGTTAGAAGCATACCCTTGTGCGAAAAATGATGCTGTCTCAGTTGCTAAGAAACTTTGTTATGACTTTATACCTCGATTTGGTTTTCCCTGTTATATATATTCAGACTGTGGGACACATTTTACAGCTCAATTAATTGACTCACTGTGTACTATGTTGGGCATCACTCTAAAATTCCACTGTCCATGTAGACCGCAGGCATCTAGAATTATTGAACGCATCAATCAAACATTGAAAACTAGACTAGCAAAAATTACTACTGAAACAGGCCTTACTTGGGTACAGGCCTTGCCACTAGCTTTGCTCTCTATGAGAGCACAAGTACATCCTACTAAAGGTCTTTCTCCTCATGAAATTCTAATGGACCGACCTATGCGCATGCCCATGACTCCGCCACCACCCTTTTCTGAGTACGATGCCTTTGATCATGATGTTATTGTATACTGCACTGCTCTTGTTTCTTTTTTACAGTGTTATCACCGCCAAGTAGCAGCGGCACAACATAAACCTGATCCTTTTACGTCTTCTGAACTACAACCAGATGATTGGGTGTACGTCAAGTCTTTCTCCAGAAAAACAGCACTGCAACCTCGTTGGAAGGGGCCTTACCTGGTTCTGCTGACAACTTCTTCAGCAGTACGATTGCAAGGCTCACCAACCTGAATCCATATATCACACGTTAAGAAAGTCATCCCTTCTGAAGATCAAACACCTCTACCTTTCACAGCTCCAGAATCTCCACCTATCGCCTCCCGTACTCGAAGCCATACTGTTCCTGCACCTAACAGTGTCTGACATTTCTTCAATCGGAACACTTCTTCATTCTAATACAATACCACCAAAACCACCATTTCCACTGAGGTACTGTAAAACAATCTTGGTGGTTATTTTTGTTGTTCTTATATTTCTACTGTGGCCATTCCTATTTTCTGCTACAGTAATACCTCATGCCAAAAGAACTGCATGGCATCCACCATTCAATACCTACCAAGCTATAAAATATACTTATGCATCATCCCTTAATGTTTCCATTTGCTGGATCTGCACTGCCATTCCTATGGTTCATGGGGGATTGATGCTAAATATAGTTCCTTTAGGGATTAAAGAGACATGGACGAATCTGATCTATGACACATTAAGAGTTATTTCGAAACACAGAGTAGTATTACAGTTGTCTGTCCGTCAAAATGGAACTGTGTGTTTCCAGAAACTTGATAAAATCAGCGTAGGGTGGAGCCATTGCAACAAAACAGTGGTATATAACTGTACTGCATGGGGTTGTGTAACCGATTTCTCACCTATATCAAGAATTGTATAAAACTCTATAGCTAACTTATATAGAAAATAGAAACTGTCTACTGGAAAATATTTGAAGGGCAGCAGAATGTGGAGAATCACTTTAAGCCTGTCAATATCACTATCAAAGTAGAGAACTGTATTTTGTGTGTGGAAGAAAAGCATATAAATAGCTACCAGGAAACTGGTCTGGCAGCTGTTTCTTGGGTTACCTAGTTCCAGCTATCTGACATGTATCTACATTACCTAAGGGAAAAATTCGGAACATTCGAGAGGTCAAGAATCCTGCCAGTCCAGTAGGCAAAGTTGATGCTTCATGGATCTATCATCATGACTTGGCTCATGCTAGTACCAAAGGACTGTCCCATATGGACTTGGGTGATGACGTAATATCATGGTCTGGAATAATTCCGTCATACGGAGCAGTGAAATCAATTTGGGAACTGAGAAAGTTACTTAACTACTCGAAATCTTGAGCAATGCTACATTTTCTGCTTTGGAACTAGTAACTGATGAAATGACTGCTGTGAGGGCTGTAGTACTCCAAAATCGTATGGCCCTCAATTTCACCCTAGCGGCAAAAGGAGGAACTTGCGCTTTAATCCAGGAGGAGTGCTGTACTTTTATTCCTGACAATCAGCACAAAATTGAAAGTCACCTTGAACTGATTCAGAGAATTTCCAAACTTTCAGAGGCCAAAGAGGCCGATAGATCAACATGGGCTTGGTTAACCAACCTGTTCTCAGGTTGGGGTGGTGGACTGTTGAAGCTGATTTTGTTAATTGCGGTATTAGCAATTGTTGCGTTCATTGTCTTATTTCTAATCAAAGTACTGATCTTGAAATTAATGTCTTCAAAAACTGTGAAGTAAGTGCCTAAATTTTATATGCCTGCAACTATGACTATAGATAATGAAATGAAAATGTCTCTCAATGATGAAAAGACTAGTAGCATGGCTACGCTAGATTTGTGCCAAATGAATGACAGGTTAAATGATGATGCTTACACAGCATCAAATGGGGGATTGTAGAATATGAACAGCCAAAGCATGTGTTTCAAGGGAATTGAATATGTGACAGTTTGTATAAACTGAGATGTACTGAGTACTGTCAACTCTGAACTGTGAACAATGGAAAAATACTGAACAAACTAGATTCTGCCTGTTGGCAGGAACTGTGCCTTTTATGGAAGTATATCCGATTTTCTCTTCTGCCTAGAGATATGATGATGTGAATTGTCTTATGTTTACAGGTAAACCTGTGATTGGTTAATTGCCCTGCGTAATGATCTAATTGGTTCAGTTTTATATTTTTGTATTGTCAGCAATATCACTAGTATATAAGCTTGTTTATTTCTTTGTTCTGGGAGTCTCCCTGGTACTTTCCATGAGGCTCTCGCACGTGTGTACTGTAGTTAATAAAAGCCACTGAAAGAGAGAAAGAAATGTATCTGTCTTCATTTTTAAAGTACTGTGCGATTTTACACTTTATAAGCAAAGATTCCCATGGATAGCATTTGTGCAGTAGCAACATGGGCTACACCTCATTCATTTATAACTCACTACAAGTTGGATGTGGCTTCCAGGAACAGATCTTCTTTTGGTTCCACAGTACTCTGAAGCATTTCCCCGTGAGACACCCAAGACAAAGGTGCTAGGGACGCTGTCCCAAGTGTACGAATGAAGGCGAGATAGGACTACAGAACATAAAGGAGTTATGTACTCACCATAACGTTCCATGTTTGTAGTCCATCTCGCCCTTCATTCTTACTATCCCACCCTCCTGCTCCCCTCCTTGAGGACCTGGGGGAATTGTGACTATTGCTTTATCTCTTTCTCCATGGTTCATTCTTTGTCTCTATATTTTTTACTACTTGCAGCAAACAAGGTCTGGGGGATGTCAGCGGTGCATGATGGGATACCTCCTTACCACGAGCCAATCAGAAGACTCTGAGCTAGAGAATTGCAGAGTCGGAGCTGGGGTTCGGCTCTGAACCAACAGTAAGAATGAAGGGGCGAGATGGACTACAAACATGGAACGTTATGGTGAGTGCATAACTTCTTTTTATGCCTTCTACATCAAATCCTTCACTTCGCAGGCACTCCATAACTTCAACTTCTATTTTTTAACTTCTGCTTTGCTGATCTTCTTTTCTACATTCCATGTATGTGTTATTTTTTTATTGTGAAATTTTCCATATTCAGATGCCTTTGCCTGTATTTCTTTCAAAGATCTTTGGGGCTGCCTTCTTTACATTGATTAATTTGTTTTTTCCTTTGTATACATATTGCACCATATCAAATCTCTCTTTCTTTCCCATATCCATATGTCTTTTTTATACTTTTCAAATATCTCTTGGTTTTGTTTATATTTTTGCACTTCCTCAGATGCTTCTTTTTCCAAACAGATCAATGTTTCTTAATCTAT
Organism: Protopterus annectens; assembly: GCF_019279795.1. Taxonomy (NCBI): domain Eukaryota; kingdom Metazoa; phylum Chordata; order Ceratodontiformes; family Protopteridae; genus Protopterus; species Protopterus annectens. The sequence goes on along the minus strand of NC_056731.1, from coordinate 1,641,237,880 downwards.
ATGCTGTTTTCACAAATCTGTTGTATTAATTAACACAAACTTTCATTTGAGGCTTCTGATAGTTTTTCTTGCAGAAGTATTTCTCTTTCCTCTAATTTCTCACGTAATCGTTTTGTATATCTTCTGTCTGGAAAATCTGGGCTTTTTGCATAATAGTGACAACACATAATTTCTTTCTTATCCTCAGTAGTCAACTTTATCGTCTTTAAGGCTGTTCATTTGGCCTATCAGTTTTTGTGGACCGCTACTTCCTTCTACAATAGGGGGCAGTCCTCCCCCTGGGCCTGGCCCCATTGTAGGAATGCTTCCATATTTTGAGGATTCTGATACTGATGCTGATAAAGTGATATCCCTAGTTAGACCCCAGTTCAAAACCACTAGTGGTAAAAAGAAGCATCTGTAAGTTATAGGATCATAGGCAAGTACTAGGCTAGCTACCCTTGCGGGCCATTTTAAGGCTAACTAGCTTTCAATTTTGTTCTCAAAATAGCCTATCCATTTCATTTATAGATTGGTCTAATCCATGCCATGTTAGATAACTGTATATTACCCCTAATGGTATGGGATCATACCATAAATAATTTGAGGGGACCCATGCATGGGATAAAGCATTTAGTTGCTGCCTTTGTCCATTAGTTGGGGGTAAGTTGTCCGTTTCCCATCCATAGATCTAAGTTGCACTTGAATGTGGACAGGAATGAACTTTGTTTTATGTAGGATGGGGAGGCTATTCCACAACAGCAGTATCCTCTGTAAGATGCACCTGTTGCTGGAGAGGTTTAGAGCCACAGACCAAGCATTTTTGATGTAATTTGACTTGCTGATGTGCAGTAAATTCATCAGTAGTGGGTCAGAGAATGCCTTGTATGCCAGACACAGGTCACCTGTTAACTGTCTGTAAGATACTGAGTATAGTGACAGGGCTTTGAGTTAGTCCATATAGGATATGTTGTTAAGGCCTTGTATCCTTTTAGTAAGGTATTTCTGTGGGCATTCCAGTTGTTGCATCTGGACAGATACATGCCAACGGGGCAGTGTGTTCAATGAATGGCCTAAGGCTGAGTAAATGGGGACAAATGACATCCCTAGATCTAGACACAATCCCTTTGTTTATAAGCTGTGCAATATAGAAGGACTTTCTTACACTTGGCCGAAAAGTAGTTCACTGTCCACATAAGTTCCCAAGTCCTGAACAACTAGATCAACTCTTGGGTGAGTATTGTAAATGTGGTAGTTCCCTGGGATAAATGACTTCCCAAAGGATACAATGATGCATTCAGTTTCAGGCTATGGTTTTGGCACCAGTTATTTGGGACAAAACGTCCTGTAGGATGGATAAGTCATTTGGGGATTAAATAACTGCTCGTCGCTTGCAGTCATCTGCAAACTTAGTCAGCCAGAACTCTTTGGTGGTGTTTTTTTTCTTCAGAAAAGTAGGGAAAAGTGGATGACAAACAGGAGAGGTCCCGGCACAGAACCCGGGTCTGACATAAATGTTAGAGAAGCAAATTGCTTTAACTAAATGGAAGTGATAATTTTGAGCTGAGACATAGGCTATCAATTGCCTAACCTTAGTAAGGCCTTGCTAAATGTAATGCTACTGGCTGCCAAAAAAGCAATTACTAGAAACCCATCCCTCCACAACCCCTTTTTCCCCATTTTTACACATGGGGTTGGGGTGTCACTTTGAGTGACAATCATCTAGAGGCAATATTTACACTGCTGGGTGGCTAGCCCTGCCGCAGTAGTTTTTCCACAACGCACACTCACACCTATGGCCAATTTAGAGTGTCCAGTCCACCTACTGCATGTCTTTGGAATGTGAAACCAGAGCATCCAGAGGAAACCCACTCAAACACAAGCAGAACATGCAGACTCCACACTGAAGGCGCCCCAGTTGAGAATCAAAGCAGGAAACCTCTTGCTATGAAGTGCCAGTGCTATTCACAATGCCACAAAAAACATTTACTAGAAAATGGAAATCAAAATCTAAACCAAGTGTAAGTGAAGTGCCAAATAAGTTAGAGGTAAAAGAACTTTAGTTGGGATCATTAGAAAAAGGAAAGAGGGTATTATGTACAAGTAGAATCTGTGGGAGCAATATATGTAGAATAATGTTTGAGGAGCAATATATGTAGAATAATGTTTAAGAGGGGGATTGATGTTTATAGGAAAGAAGGAATTAATTTATGTAATATTGGAGTGAGTGTTCATTAAACATGAAGCGTGTATACTGCATGAAAATAATGCATTTGTATTTTAGTTGTGATTTAATGAAGATGTTTCTAAAAAAAATTCTCTTGAGCTATACTAGATGAATTCTATTTCTCAAACACCTAAGATGATTATGATCTGAAACATTATCATAATAATGTGTAGTATGTTCTGGTTTTCCCTGCATGGACTGGAAAAAAAGTAGTTCGTCCAGCTTTTTTACTTGATTTACTCAAAGATATTAAGGAAGGGTGTAGTAAAAGATTTTAATAGATGTTTCCCACCAAGAACACTGTCACAGCACAGTAATTTTGTGGCGCCTGTCTTGTATCTCAGGCATTACTGTGAGTTTATCATTGTTTTCGTGTTGTGTTGCTACATGCCTATGTACTGAAACAAAATTGTTTCTCTGTTTGGAGGATTGCGCCTAAAACATCTGAGTAAGGTTTAGTTTACCATATTTTTCAGAATTTGTATTGACTAAAATTTTATGACTTTTTAGGGTCCTTTAGTTCGATGGCTAAAAGTGAACTTCAGTGAAGCTTTCATCGCATGGATTCATGTTAAAGCATTACGAGTCTTTGTAGAATCTGTCTTAAGGTAAAAAAAAAATGTCTTAAATTGTCATGAGTTTTCTGAACATTAATGCAGTCTGTGATGCCTAATGTAACATAAACACAATTTCAGTATAAGTTAGAATCTGTCTTAAGGTAAAAAAAAAAATGTCTTAAATTGTCATGAGTTTTCTGGACATTAATGCAGTCTGTGATGCCTAATGTAACATAAACATAATTTCAGTATAAGTTTGTGGTAGTGGTTCTTTCCTGTGTGTTTTACTGATGTATTATCTATTTTTCCTGAAGTCTGTTACTAATATGGGCACAGTTTCCTGTATTTGCTGCCTGCTTTTACACCTGATGATCACTAAATGGCAGGAGTGCACCATTATCAAGGCAGGCGACACAAAGTAACTGGCAGCCCTCTGCATATGCTGTCCTTATTGTTCACTGTATTAACTTGGTCTCAGTTGAGACCTCACATGAGTTTGCAACTTACTAGTGAATAATTATACCATATTCTGAAGCTATTTTCCACACCAACCTTAAATATCTCAAGACTGGTAGCCTTTCTGATATTTAAAGGTAATTTATTCCATAATGTATGTTCTGTGCTATGGAGGGATATTCTGCCATGTACAGTATTGCAGACTAGAATGTTCACAAGTAAACAATTATTTCTTATTCCTAGTGCATGGATGTTAATCCTGTCCCCAAGGTTTACTGCCTAAAATGTGTTGGTTTTACATTTGTAAATTAAAATGAAATCACCACTAATCACTCTGTAGTTAATTGAAAACAAAGGCAGCATCTCCACCCTATACCTGTAGCTAAGATGTTTTACTCTAGTGATATGTCTAGTGTAGTACTTTTGAATCCTTTCAAGTCTGTGCAACAGTTAAAACACAGTGTCAGTGGCTGAACAGGTAGCACACTCACCTTTGCTGGAAAACCAGTAGGCTGAGGGTTCAATTCCCACTCCATTAGGAGGGGGCTGCACACTTGAGTGTGTCGTTCTTCAGGTGAGACATTAAACCCATCTGCATGAGTTGGTAGTAGCTCAGGTGGATGCAAAAGATCCCATGGAACCTTTCAAAAAGAGTAGGTGTCCTTTATTATACAACTATATACAGTTTACATATTTACAAAATTTACATTAATTTTATATTACTCCATCTTTAACAACATTTTACATTTGTATAGACCTCCCCACACGTTTTTCCATAACCATTTGATTTTCCATTTTATGTTTGGTAATATCCGCTTTCCATTGAGCATAATTTCATTCAGTCTTTCATTCCAAATTATACATACAATACAAAGCTTTTATCTATCCAAATTAATAACATATTCTTTAATGCATTTCCCATAAAATCCATATTCAGTTCTATTTATATTCAGTCATATCCATATTTGTTTAAGCTCATAATTCTTTCATAATTTTATTTTCTATTATTCTTTCCCATAAAATTTTAACCCATTTACATGTTAAGAACATCTTGTAGTGTATCAAATTCGCTACAAAAATGACATGTCCTGTCATTTGCTTTTTTGTAAGGCATATTTCCTTTCACTGGCAACTTGTCAATTTGTAACCTCCATAAAAATCTTGACATACAACATTCTTCATATACCATTTATTTCTGTTTTATCGCTTTTATGTTTCCTTCTGTTAGATGTCCCCATGGGTCCACAGAAATTTTGCATTATTGTATTTTAATACCATATTTTCTTCTCCCATCCTCACTGTACTTGAGTTCCACATTTTTATTTTTCCTTGACACATCCTTATTTCTTTTCTCTATTCTCTCTACCTTTTATCAGTTTTATTAACTTCCATTCCCTTTCATATATTTTTAAAAAAATTCATTACCAACTTGTCTTCCTTTCTATTTGTCCATTTTCATACCTTGTATAGGTTCAACAAAACCACATATACTATTGGGTTCAGTAAACCCAACCCCCCTCATCCTCCTTATCCATATATAATACTTTATTAACTGGATTAACCTGTTTATTTATTTAAACATTTATTTACTGGGAACATTTGACTGGGATATTGCCCATTTTCAGTGGAGGCCCAGGGAGAAATTCTCCAGACTCCTGTCTTTGGAACCTAGAACCCCATATGAATCTAAATATGTTTTCAAGAAATTGCTTCTCCTCTTCTCTTGGTATCATATATACACTCACTATATGAAACTTTTCCCATCCATATTGTATTTATTAGATGTACTTTTTTCTTAAAAGACAACCTGTACCTGTTCCAAATGATACTAAGTCCCTTTAATTCTTTCAAAATAATCCCCCCCTCTGTCATAGAATATTCATGTAGATCAGTTCCTAATAGTGGTATTCTTTTTCTTCCAAACTGTAATACTTCCAGCTATTTTTCATCTCCAAAACCTTTATATTTTTCCTTATTTATTTTTAATATAACTTCTTGCAATGTTTTATGCATATGTATAATTATGTCTTTCATCTTCTCTCTATTTTTAGCCATTTATATCATATAATCAGCATAGAATATAAGATATGAAACGCTCTAACTGTACAAGTTTTCTTTTTTTCCATTTCTTCATTTATTCCTTTTACTACACAATTAATGACCATTGCAAACAAAATACCACTCATTTGGCATCCTTGTTTTAAACCTCTATTCATCTCAATTTCTTCACAACCATTCACTAGGAGTTTAGTATTTTTATATACTGACTTACATACTTTGTTTGTATACTGCACTTGTATTCTGCCACTATTTGCCATAAAGTTTCATGCTGTATTGAATCAAATGATTTATATCAGCCACCATTAATGTTTTTTTTTGTTTGTTTTTTCTTAATATCATCCACCATTCGCCTAATTATCATGAATAATTCTTGGCTTCCTTTTCATTTGATCCCATAAATGCCTTATTTTATTACATAATAAAGTGCATGTTCTAATCTTTTTTTATCTTCGAAAATTGCTTATAATCACTGTTCAGCTTTACTGGCCTCCAGTTTTTAAATCTATTCTTCTCCCTTTTTCCCATGTAAATCTCTTAATCCCTCTACATATTTCTACCCAACAAATACCATCATTTAACCATTCATTAAATATTTCTACTAACATTTCTTTCTTCTATTGCATCATATTCTTATACATAGATATCCTGTACCTTTCTTCTATTGCATCTGGTACAGCTGCTGAACTTATATTTATTTCCTTCATTACCTTCTCTAAATACTTAATGGTAATTTGTTTTCCCAAACCTCTAGACATTACTTCTGTAAACTGCTGCTTTACCCTCCACTTATTTCTTTCTTTTGTTTACCTTTTTTACCATCTGTTTAACATATTTAACTACAATATTCATAGCATTTGTTTGTTCTCTTTCAACTTCTCCATCTTCATTTTTCATTTCTCTCATTATGCAACTGTCTTCCATTACTATTTTCACTCAAATATGATTTTATTCATGTAAAGCTATTTTTGTTTATATAATAGAGCTTTCATTTTCTCTTGATTCTTTTGATAAATCTCATATTCTTTTCTAAACTGTTCCCTTTCATTCTTACCGGGTTATATAAGACATATATTTGTACTTTTCTGTATTCCTTTTTATTTATCTTTTTCTGTTCTCCAAAATTAGATACTTTTTTATATTTCTCTTTAAATATTATCCACCATTCTAACTAATGTCTTTCAGCTTTTAGGGGTTGGTTAGGGGTCACCACAGTGGAGCTCCAGTCCGCTAATGATTGGCAGTGGATTTTTACGGTGCTGAGGTGCCACCCCGATGCCCAACCTTCAAAGAAGGCACACCCATTCACGCACGCACCTACCTGCATGTCTTTAAATATCACTCGACCACGGGGAGGACATGCAGACTCCACACAGAAGGCGCTCCAGCCAGGAATCGAACCGGAGAACCTCTTGCTGTGAGGTGACAACACTGACCGCTGCACCACCATGGCCTATTATCCCTCATAGTCAAATGATGTATATATAACATTGCTATAACTTTTACACCTTTCTCATTCCACTCCTTTTCATTAATTCTTTTTACTCCTTTTCCAGTTTTTATATGTTCTATTCTGTTTCTTTCTATACAGCCAAAAATGATCCAAAAAACCTATTTCCACTGCATCTTCTATCAATGTTGTTTATTGTTTTAGATATCAAAAAGTAATCTATTTCTCTGTTCAGTTTTCCTCTTCCATATGAACTTTTACTCAAATTCCATAACTCTAAATTCACACATTTTATTTTTTCCATTATTTCCTTATCTGATTTTTTGTTTTTTACATCTCAAGTCGCAATTAAAATCTGTTTTTTACTTCCATGTTTACTATACCATAGCTCAGTATTTTTTTTTTCAAATAATGTCTCTTTCTTTACATATCACATACGTATATATTGTTATGTCTGTAAACTTTCCCTTCAAACGTAGTGTACTACTGTTAATCTTACTAATTTAACTAGACTATAATCTAGAATTTTTATTCCCATCCTATATAATGTATCAATCCGTGAGCATATTTCTCAAACAAAATTCCATATTATACCTCCTAATCATAGTGTCTATTTGTTCTCTTTCTTCTTTATTTAAACCCCACATCCTTTAATACTACAATTCTATCACTCCAATCCTTCTTAAATGCATTCTGTATGCTATTCATATTATTAGACAGAATTCTAATATGCTTTGCTGCTCTCCTCTTTAACTTGCAATAAATGTATTCATTTTCTTTCTTTTTTTACTTTCAGTCCTACATCCTCATTTTTTTCCTATCTTTTAACCCATTTTCCAATCAAACTTTTCTTTCTGACCATTTTCCAATCTATATCTTCTCCATCGCTAACTTTTGTTCAACTTCCCTTTCCCCTTTTTTGTGTATTATTCACATTTTCTTTATGATTAGTATCATTACTCTCCATTTTATCTTTGTTTTTGTCTTGTTCCAATTTCTGTTTATGTACCTCTTCTCTATTCTGCCCTTCTGTATTTAAACTTTTCTCCTTCTCACAATCCGTCCATAAATGTCCTGTTTGTTTGCATTTATAACATTTCCTTTCACATTTTCTAGCATTGTGACCAAACTTCCAACATAAATGACATTTCTTATCACAGTTACTTACAAAATGTCCCTCCTTCTCATAGAAAAAAAATGTTTTTGGTTGTCCTCAATACTTGACAACAGCTCTGTGACCACCAACATTAATCATGCTTGGAATATATGCAATTTTTCCACTTTCAAAATCACATTACAGTCCCAAGCCCCTATCCAAAGTCTTGTATTATGAAGTAATGTAGCTATATCCTTCACATCTGCAAAAGTTCTTTAAGTATTTTAAACAGTTTCTCTCTCAGTTTCTGTCCAAAATTGTATATTAACTTTTTTTCTGTGTTTCACAGAAAAAAAAGTATTTACAATGCATTAATTCCATGGATACATTTCTTTTCTTTTTTATATTCTCCCAAAAAGACTTAAAATATTTTGGTAGCCTCAAAGAAAACATCACAATAAGTCTCTATTTTGATAAGAATAAAAGCTTACCTCTTGTGCCTTGATTCCTGAAGGCACAATATCTTATCCCATATTTTGTACCTGTCCATTTCTAATTCTGCTTCGCTCTTAACTATTGCTACATACTTCTTTCTTTCGTTTTGTTTTTCTCCCTTCTATTTTCCTTCTGTTAATGACCTTTTCTTCTATTCTTGTCCATCATCCATATTAATCCTTTTCATCATGTCTCCCCATGATGTATCTTTCCCTGTCTCCATCTCACTCTGTTGTACAAGTTCTTCCAGTAAATCCCACAACCCTCCTGACTGAAAGGTTGTAATAATAGCTTCTTCCTTCTTTCACTCCTCACCCTTCAAATTTCCAAACAAAATTTTTTGGAAAACATCTTGCATATCTTCAATTCAATCTCCGTCTTGCTTCTCCACATGTCATCTCTCCTCCACTGCTTCAAAAAAACAAATCTAAGGAGTCTGTATTTACTTCTACTCCATAATCCTCCAGCACCATGTTTTACTTGCCATTCTTCAGGCCGCCACTGCACCATAAATAGAACGGATGCTCTTATTCATTGGCCACACGCAACACAAGTATTGTTAACGGTAGAGAGGTTTTATTTGTATAGATATATGCAATTCATATTTTTTACCTATTTACATATTTACAATATTTACATATTTTAACATCAATCAGCACATTGGTATTCACATTTTAAGTACCTCCCCCCACTCTTTAACACACAACTAAAACCACATTTTTTCCAGTATTTTTGTCAACTTCCATTATTTTCCATTGTATCTGGTTTCATTAAGTGTTTCATTCCATATAACCCATGTCACATAAAATACAATTCTGTCCATTTTATTTGCTTCATTCCGGGATCTAGTCCCATAAAACCCATAATCTGTCATATCCATGTTTAATATTTCAGAATTTGAATAAGTTTTAATCAAATCATATTTACATACTTTCCACAGTTTTTGAATTTTCTCACATTTAAAAAAAACATGCTCTGTAGTTTCCAAGTCTTTACATTTATTACATATTCTATCCTGTTTTCTCTTATATGGCATATTTGCCCCCAGTGGTAATTTTCCTGTGGACAACCTCCACAAAAAAGCATGACATTCTTTTTTTTTTTGATAATTTCTGTATCTCCTTATTGTTGCTATTGTTTTCTTCTTATCTATTTCTAACTCTTACCATGGATTCACCAAATAAAAGCCTCTCATAATGTTAACATATTATTTTCTATTCTTTTGTATCACATTCTTTTTTAATTTCCAAAATGCAATTTTGCTTTAAAATTCTTTAATTTCTTCTTTAATACTTTTGTACTTCTTTTTTCATTCCCATTTCTTCCCAACTGTCTCTGTATTTACAATATATTATTGTTTTTATGGAATCATCTGATGTTGTCAAGTTTCATTCATTCTTGATGAATGGGACACTCTGTTCTGAAGCCTTGGAACCAGCTCAGCCGTTCTACAGCTTACGCCAGCCAAAAAGCTCTCAAGCTAAGACTCTACCCATAATGCCCATTTCTCCATTATCTCTGATCTCATTTGCCACTCTGATAAGACGCATCAGCCAGTACTCTCCAGTTAAGTGTTTTAATTTGATCTATATATCTATATACCATGGATATAAAAAGTGTACATACCCCTGTTAAAATGCCAGGTTTTTGTGATATAAAAATGAGACCACAATAAATCATTTCAAAACTTTTCCCACCTTTAAAGTGACCTATAACCTGTACAATTCATTTGAAAAACAAAACTGTTAGGGGAAAAAATATAAAAAATGAAAATATGTACAATAAGCTGGTTGCATAAGTGTGTGCACCCTTAAACTAATACTTTGAAGCACCTTTTGATTTAATTACAGCATTCAGTCTTCTTGGGTAGGAGTCTGTCAGCATGGCACATCTTGATTTGGCAATATTTGCCCACTCATCCTTGCAAAAGTGCTCCAAATCTGTCAGATTGCAATGGCATCTCTTGTGCACATCCCCCACATGCTCTTGGAAGAATTGATGTATTGTTTTGCAAATGTTAGCCAGGCCTGAATGTTTTTCTTTATAAGAAAAGGCAACCCCATAGGCCAGACATGTGGAGAATACAGGAGATTATTGTCACATGTAGTACACAACCAGTTCTTGCCAGAAATTCCTGCAGCTCCTTCATTGTTGCTAGAGGTCTCTTGGCAGCCTCCCTGACCAGTTTTCGTCTCGTCTTTTCATCAATTTTTGGAGGGACATCCAGTTATTTGCAACATCATTGTTGTCCCATATTTTCTCCACTTTTCGATGACTGTCTTCATTCACTGTGTTCAATGGTGTATCCAATACTGTGGAAATTTTTTATACCCTTCTCCTGACTGATACCTTTTAACAATGAGAGATCCCTTTGATGCTTTGCAAGCTCTCTTCGAACCATGGCTTTTGCTTTAGCAGTCAACTGCGTAAATGTCAAAAATCCTACTAGGACAGCTGAACTTTATTTGGGGTTAATCAGAGTCTCTTTAATTGATGGCAGGTGTGTACCCAAGAAGACTGAATGCTGTAATTAAAGCAAAAGGTGCTTCAACAAAGTATTAGTTTAACGGTGTGCACACAATGCAACCAGCTTATTGTACGTTTTTTATATTTTTCCCCCTAACAGATTTGTTTGTTTTTCAATTGAATTGTACAGGTTATAGGTCACATTAAAGGTGGGAAAAGTTTTGAAATGATTTATTGTGGTCTCATTTTTTACATCACAAAAAACTGGCATTTTAACAGGGGTCCACTGTATATTCCCTTAAAACTTACTCTCTATATTTTAGTATACTTTAATGTTAAGTTGTCAATCTCGCCTTCATTCTTGCTGGATGGGTTCGGAGCCGATCCTCGGCTCCGACTCGGCACTTGCTTTAGCTCGAGAACTCCTTTTACCAGCTCGAGGCAACCCTATATCCCATGATGCAAGGCGGAACTACCTCAGATCTCGTTTGCCGCTTAGCGAAAGAGGTCTCCTTTGCCAGCTGAGGTAAGTTTTTTCTTGTAAAAGAAGAAAAAGTTCAGTTAGGGGTTTATTTTTCCCTTTAGTGTTAGATTAGCCTGTATTTAGTTACAGCCCACCCTATTCCCTTCCTTTTTAACTTTTATAAATAGTTTTCAGTTTAAAGTTTTAGTCAGGCCTAGTTCCCAAGTTATTCCCTTCCTGTGTGTCTGTGTAAGGGATTAATTGGTGTGTTTGTTGGGACTGTTTGTGTTTCCTTCTAGGATGTCAAAAGAAGGCAAGGTCTCAGGCTTCAAGAAGTGTGACCAGTGCTGTCAGAAAATGTCTCTGACAGACGGTCACACTTCTTGTGTTTATTGCCTGGGGCCTTTGCACCTGCAGGACTCCTGTGCGTTGTCATGCTTTTAGCCAGAGAGTCCTGCAGGAAAGGAGGAACAAATTAATCCTCCGAGGTTTACTTAAACCTGAAGGTTCTCTTCCTAAGTCAGGGGCAGGAAAACCTCTTAAGCCACCGAAGGTTCAGGCTACAGTGTCCAAGCCTCCTCCGGTGGCTCCGGCTCCGTCGAGCCGAGCATCGGCTCCGGCTGGAGTCGATACTTCTTCTGTTAGAGTAGTGGGTTCGGTGCCGACCGGCTCCGATACCCTGACTACTGTGGCCTTGTCGGCTCCGGCTGGAGCCGACACTTTATCCAGCATCGGAGCTGAGATATCCTCGGCTCCATCTGGGGTTCAAGGGACTTCGGCTCCGATGGCTTCGACCCGTAAGAGATCCCGGTCCCCTTCTATACTAAGTATTCACTCTGCTCCGGGATCTCCTCTTTTGTCAGAGCGGAGCCATCGGAGCCGATCTTCGAGATCTTCCAGGCTGTCTGACCACGATTTGGAGAGGGTGGTAAGCAGGCTGTTGAAGTCTCAGGCACTGGCCCAAATGCTCCATAGCCCGTCTCAACAGACTTCGGCTATAGCCCCGATTCTTGAGATTCCTCCTCCGACTCCACACCAGAGTTCGGAGCCAGAGCTTCTTGGGACAGCGACTGTTTGATGCTGAGCCGATACATCCTTCGGCCCGTCTTCGGCTCCGATCTCCTCCTTGAGACCTTCCTTGGAGGGTCCGGTCGTCGGGTTTCCACTGTCGGCTCCGAGGGGGCTAGTGGCATCGGACCCTTGTCCGACCCCCGCTCTCCCTCTCGGGGCTTCGGCTTTGGTGCTCGGCGCCGCCATCGGCCTCGAGCCTTCTCTCTCTGGAGCCGACCATTCCTGTTTCTTCGGAGCGGTGTGTTCCGGTCTCCGGGAGAGGAGCCTTTGAGGTGATGAGGAGTGTCCTGGCCTCTGAGCCTGGTCAACGGTCTATCCTCTAGCTCCTCCCTCATCAGTGCCTGCAGATGCCTCTTGCCAGCCTCTTGCTCTCAGGCCCAGGGATCCATCGCCCCAGGTTTCCCCACTGGGAATTTCCTCCTCTTCCGAGGTTTCTCCTGATCCTGCAGGGGAACCCCTCGGAAGAGGACGGTAAGAGGAAACACACAGATTCCCTGAGTCTACTACATCTGATACCGACTTAGATGAGTCGGAGGGTTCCCCACGGTCCCCCTCTGAGGATGTCTCCTTTTCAGACATCCTTGAGCTCCTCAAACAGAGGGGGGATTTGCCCTCCATTGACCCCTCCGAGGATGAGTCGGTATACCTGGAGGCCTTTGGATCCCGACCCTCCACCTCCTGGGTGTCTCCGCCTTTCGACCCACTCATGCAGGTAGTGGCTCGGAAGGCGTGGGCGGCTCCAGATTCTGTGGAACCTGTCCCCAGGAGACCATCCAAGTTCATCACGGCCCCTTCGGATAAACAGTTCCTGTCCAAAGGTGTCTCTGTGGATGCTATGGTGGTGGCGGCCACTAAGAAGGAACTGGCGGATCCTTCAGTGCCTGTCCATCCTCCTAATAAGGATTCTAGGACCATGGACAGGTATGGAAAGCGGATGTTTTCTTCAGCGACCTTTGCTATGCGTTCGCTGAATTACCTTTGTCACTTCACCAGGCTTCAACGAGATATTCTCAAGGAACTGGGAGAAGTTGTCCAGGATCCTTCTGCTGCTGGGGCTCAGGAAAAGATTGCCTCACAGCTTGCTATCCTGAATTCCATATCTAACTCCTCCATGCGGCTCATACCTTATGCGGCCGATGGAGCGAGCAGGGCCGCAGGCACAGGGGTTGCTCTTAGACACCAAGCCTGGATGCGGCTGTGTAATTTTGCGGACCCCTTTAAGGCGTCCTTCAACAACACCCCCTTTGACGGTTCAGCTTTGTTCGGACCTCAAGTGAAGGATACTTTGACCAGATGTGAGCAGGATGGTAAAACTCTTTCTGCCGTTGGAGTCCAGTTTTCCACTCCTTCTAGACCATACCCCAAGGGTCAGAAAGGGGGGAAGATGTGGTTCCGTAAAGCCCAAGGAGCTACACCGGACACACGTGGTCAGTTTACCCCCAGAGGCAGAGGGGGTAACAATAATAGATGCCGCCCTAGAGGCAGGGTAGGTCCTCAGAACCAGGGCAACAGGGAGTCTCTTCCTGAGAAGCCCTTTCAGCATCCCTGAGGTGTTGCCCGACTGTCCACCCTTGGAGGCAGTCGGTGGAAGAATTTCGCTGTACCCAGTAGCCTGGCAATCCCTATCCCAAGAGAAGTGGGTACAGTCGATCATATCCGAGGGTTACAAAATCCCCTTCGAAAGGTTTCCGACCTCTACAATCCCTTCCAGACATCTCACCCGGTCAAAGGGATTTGGCAAGACAGGAAGTTTCAAAACTCCTGGAAAAAGAGCCATCCAGACAGTGCCGGCAGACCAAGTAGGATCCGGCTTCTACTCAAGATTCTTTTGGTCCCCAAAGGGACGGAGATTGGAGACCAATACTAGACCTAAGCAGACTAAACAAGTCTGTCAAAAAGGCAAGATTCCGGATGGTCACGCTGCAATCCATTCTGCCCTTTCTGGGCAAGGACAACTGGATGTGCTCCATTGACCTTCAGGATGTGTATTGCCACATAAAGATGGACAAACGCTACAGAAGGTTTCTCCCCTTCCAGCTGGGACCCAGTCATTTCTAATTCAGAGTGCTGCCCTTCGGTCTCACCCCAGCCCCCAGGGTGTTCAACAAATGCATGGCAGCGGTAACAGCTCACTTGAGGCTATGTGGATTCTGAGTGCTCCCATACCTGGATGACTGGCTTCTTACCCAACCAGACATCTACTGCTTCAAGCCACAGACTTCATATTGAACCTTTTTCAGTCTTTGGAATTTACAGTCAACAGAGAGAAATCACAGTTGACTCCAATACAAGACCTAGATTTTATAGGAGCATGCCTCAGTACGGTTTCTTGTGTAGCCTCTCTCCCTCTACACAGATTGCAGAAATTAAGGCTGCAAATACAACTAATCATTTCCGAAAACAAGGTTCCTGCTTTTCTCATCTTGCAAGCCCTGGGATCTATGGCGGCGACTCTAAACTTAGCACCCCTCACAAGGTATCACATGAGGCTGCTTCAGTGGCTGTTAGCAGCACAATGGTCGATACTGACACAGCTAGTGTCTTATCCGATTTTGATAAATCACTACAAGAAGGATCTATCCTGGTGGATGAAGTCACAGGAAAATCTTTGGGACTGAACCTTCACTTCTTCTCCACCCACCACCGTAGCGACCATGGACACTTTGCAGATCAGGTGGGGGGGGGGGGCATTATCTGAGAATAACAGTTCAAGGCACTTGTCCTAAAAGGCCAATTTGCACATCATTGTCCTAGAATTGAGGGTGGTGCATTGCAAGCTTTTGTCTGTCCTTCCTTCAGGGACGGTTGCAATCCAATCAGACAACATGCCAGTAATCTGGTACATTAACAAGCAAAGTGGAACCAGATCCTATCCCTTGTGTCGGGAAGCTCTCAGGATATGGCAATGGGTTATCACTTCCAACTGCTTAATAATAGCAAAACATATCCTGGGAAGTTCCAACACGATAGCAGTCAAACTGAACAGATGCATTCTTCTGCCTCACAAGTGGTCTCTCCAAGGTCGCAATAAAATTCTTTATAGCTGCAGCCAGCCTTGCTGTGATCTTTTTGCCTCCCCAATAAACAACAAATGCAGCAGCTACTTCGCCCTAATTCCTTTGCAGGGGGAGTCCCCGAAAGACGCACTCCTCCACAGTTAGACCCTGGGACTACTTTATGCCTTTCCCCTAGTCCCTTGCAAGATGTCCCAAAAGGGTTTGGGAGGGTGACCAAATGGTTAAGGTGTTTGCCATACAAACACAAGGTGCAGGGTTCAAGTCTCACAAGGGATAATTGGCTAGGCTTAAAATGGCTTGCAAGGGCAGTTAGCTTAGTACTTATCTATGAACCTCTCATTCCCCTATTCTTGAAGAAAGCCGAAAGATTGAGAAGCAAAGTGATCCTCGTTGCACCCTATTGGCCCCTTCAAGTCTGGTTCCCCACCGGGTTCACTGTCCTTGGATTCTAGACCCAGTTCCAGACCTGCTGTCTCACCCGCAGGAATTGGTGCATCCCAACCTTCACAATCTCAGGCTGACAGCTTAGTATCTCCAATTTCATTAATTGCCAGGCAGAGTAAATTACCTTCTCCAGTACAAAAAGTCCTTCTGTCTTCTCATAAACCATCCACCAGGAAACTATATCTTAGCAAATGGGAGAGACCTCAATCTGGGCCTATATGAATAATTTGGATTCCTTTTCAGTCCAGTTGAAAAGGTCTTGGAATTTCTGGTTTCTTTTGAACTAGGAGTTTCTTCTTCCACCAACAAACTCCAGTTAGCAGCCATTTCCATTTTCCAGAATGGGTTTGATGATCATACCTTGATTTCCTATTGTTTATATAAAACCTTTCTTAAAGGCACTTTACATCTAAAGACCCCAATTCAAGGATCCTACAGCTCCATGGGATTTCACCTTAATATTACAATTCTTAGTCTTTCAGCCCTTTGAGCCAGCAGCTACTTGTGATCTCAAGTTCCTATCATGGAAAACTCTTTTTCTGGTAGCCATTACTTCTGCCAGGAGAGCTTCTGAATTGCAGACCTTATGTGTGAAACACCCTTATATGATTTTTCATAAGGACAGGACGTCATTAAGAACCAATCCTTTTCTACCTAAAGTGGTTTCAGAATTTAATATTAACCTGGCTATAGATTTGATAGTCTTCTTTCCAACATTTTCAAGTAATGGTGAGTACTACTTGCATTTGCTAGATGTTCACAGACCGTTATGTTTCTATTTGGAAAGAACCAAATCCTCTAGAAAATCAGATCAATTATTTGTGTCCTTTACAGGTTCAACTTTGGGTAAACTATTCTTGAAAGTTGCCTTATCAAAATGGCTTAGGGATTGTGTTACCTTCATTTACAGTTAAAATAACCGCAAGTTGCCTGTGCCTGTTAAAGCACATTCCACCAGATCTGTATCCACTTCAGCTGTTTTCCACTCCAAGGCTTCCATGGAAGAAATATGTGCAGACACAACGTGAGCCACTCCCCATACCTTTATCACTCATTACAAACTGGATTTGGCCTTCAGAGGAAGAGCATCTTTTGAGTCTGTGGTGCTCAGGAATATCCTTTCTTAGGGCCACCCAGGACCTAAAGTAGCTAGGGACTCTGTCCCATTCATCAAAAATGAATGAAGATTGGCAACATTAGATAAAGAAGTTATGTCCTTACCATAATGTTCCATCTGTGTTGTCGTTTTCATTCATTCTTGGTATCCTACCCTCCTGCCCCTCCTAAGGACTTCTGGAGGCTTGGACATTTATTTTGGAAGGATTTTAGGTTTCACCTTAGACAGGGCTTCTGTTATCCTTCTATACTGTGGCTGCAAACTTGATCTGAAGTAATGGGGAGAAGGGCATTATGGGTAGAGTCATAGCTCAAGAGTTTTTTGACTGGTGTGAACTGTATAACAGCTGAGCTGGTTCTGAGAAGTCAGAACCGAGTCCCATTCATCAACAAATTATGAAGATCAACAACACAGATGGAGCATTATGGTAAGGACATAATGTCTTCATTATTTTTCATTATTTCATTTAGTACTTTATATATACTTAAGGAGGCTGCATGTGCAATCGATTTATCAGCCCCAATCCCCCTTGTTCATCTTTCATGTATGAAATTCCTCTCTTAACCAGTTTCAATCTTGACCCCCAAATAAATGAAAAAAAATATCTGCATAATTTCTTTTTCATATTTCACTGGCATCATTTAATATTTGCTGTATAAGCTGTTTTACCTGTTATTATGGTGTTTATTAAATGTGCTTTCTTCATGTTCTTGATTCCTTTAATAATTTTATCCCATTGTTCATGCCTGTATTCTGTACTTCCAAATGCTATTCCTAAAATATCTATACTCTTCTCATTATATTCCACACCTCCTGTAATACCTTCATATCCAGATCCTTTACTTTTCTCTTTATTTATGCTTAAACCAATTTCCTTTTTCCTTCAACTGTGTACTTATTTTTCCATTATTTTTTTTTTTCTATCCAAGCTTTATTTTTGCTATTACTACAATATCATCAGCCTAAGTATACATTATTGGCAACTGTTTTTCTCCATCATTCTATATTCTCCTTACTTCACATTTTATTAATTTCAATTACAACTCCGCTCATAAGTATAGCAAAGATCATACTGTTTTCAGGACATCCATTTTCAAATTATCCCCAATTCAACCATTTATGTTCAATGTCACATAATTCTTTACATATATTAATTGAATTACTTGTAATATTTTTCACTTATGTTTGCTTGTGAAATGCCCCATAATGCTTTATACTGTATATTATCATATGCCTTACTAACATCACCTTATGATTTTTATTTCCACTTTCTTATTAATGTCATCAATTACTTCCCTTATTATCCACAATAAATCTTGACTCTTCCTTTTCTCACAAATTCTGATCAAGTAGTCTTTTATTTTACATTGTAATCTTTTAGTTACTATTCTCATGAAAACTGTATAGTCTGTTATTCAGTGTAATTGGTGTTCAGTTTTATTTCATCTTCATCTCCTTTCTTTAATATAAATTTTATCACACCTATGCAGATTTCTTTTTATACTTAATTCCTTTTTCTAGCCGCTCATTCATTACTTCTGTAAATACCACATTTTACCAATTATACATTTCTTTATATATATTGTATTCATTTCCAACCAAACCTGTAGCTGAATTAACATTGATATCTTTCAAGATCTTATTCAACTCATTTGTTTATTTTTCTTTCTAAATACTCAATATCTTCCTTATTTAAATTTTCCCCATTGTAAATTTGTTCCATGCTAACTTCGTTTTTATTATATTTATTTCATATATTTATTCTTGTTTCTTGTTTCCCTTATTTATTTTTTAATTCTCTCCTTATCTTTCCATCTTTTACTGTATTACAGAAGTATGGTGCTGCTGCTTTTTCCTTGTAAACAATTTTATGCTTTTATAATAACTTATTAACCGTATCCTGATTTCTTCTATATACCTTTTTCTTTTCATAAAATTATTTTTTCTTCTCTTAAATCTTTAAAGATTTTTTCACTTAATATTTTGTATTCCATTTTTTCTTTTCTTTTCTAATGCATTCTAAAAATACTTGTTTGTATTTCTTCTTAAATTAAATCCACCAGATTGTCCAGCTTTCATAAAAAGCTCTCATACCAATATGTTGTTGTCATAATTCTATAATTTATTTTCTTTCTCCTGATTCTATCTCTCTTTCATTTACTCTTTTTGTATATTTTCCTATTTTAATAGATTTCTAATTTTCACTAATTTATCCAAATCATCACATGATCATAAACCCAGTATATTTGATTCCTTTGGTGTAAATTTTAGGCCTTCTGATATCAAAAATAATCGATTGCTGTCTTAATTTAATTTATTTTATAAGTCCAGGGTTTATTTTCCCATAGTTTTAATTTTCCACTTTTCATAATTTCAGCAATCATTTTAACATTGCAACTATTCTTTTATTTCTCAAATTACAATTAAAATCACCTGTCATTATTATATCCATGTTAACACAGACATAATTAGGTATAATTTTAAACGTAACAAAAAAAAAAAGAAAGAGAAATGTATGCATATAAAGCTGTAGTCTATATACATATTTTTCCATCTTGTATCCACTACAGTTACCAGCCCAGTTCCACTATTGTAATATCTAATATTTTTATATTTTCTTGGTATAATATACATATACCTCAGCACGTTTCTTTGCCTGTGTTCCAAATAACAGTACCATTCCAAAGTTTTTCTGTTTGCACTTTTCTTCTTCTATTAATATTTTTATGTCTTTTAACACCATTACTTAAGCATCTTTTGCAGCACACCATTGTAAACTACTAATTTTCTTTTAATATTCTTCTTACTGTTCATGTTCAAAGCTAATATTTTCAGCTTTATAGAATAGTTATTAAAATAATTTTCTTTATCCCATAACGCTGTTATTTTCTTTAACCATCATTTTTAAATTTCATTTTTTCTTTCCTATCTCTTTGCCTAATGAATTTCTCTCCTCCTGGCTTTATTATATGCCACTCTGACTCTTCTCCACTTGTTTAACCTGTCTCTTTCATTTTCCTTCTTTGTCTTCTTCCACTTAAATTTAAATACCATTTCTATGTTTTTTCTTCTGTGTTGTGTGTTCTGTACATTTTCTAAATCTTTTTCTGTATAATTCCATCTTCATTTTCATGTTCATTTTCTTGCATTTCTAATAACTCATACATTCTAAATCACATGAATGTCCTGTATTACCACATTTCTTACATTCCACTCTTCACATTTATTTGCATTATGGCCTATTGCACCACATAATCGTGATCTTTTTGTCATGTTCAGTAGTTAAAATGATTACTTTTTCCACAAAAATTACAAGTGTTTGGTTGTCCTGTGTACCTTTACAATAACCTTTTTGTCATGTGCACATTAAAAATACTAGGTATGCATATTACATTGTCATTTTCCAGGCCTTCAAAATTATGCCACATTCCCAGCCCCCAGTCCATAGTCCTTTCATCGTGAGAATTTTAGTAGTGCCCAACACTTCTTTACGATATATTGTTAACTTATTCACTTTTAGTTCTTTTGTTTCACCACTTCAGTTCTAAAACTGAATCAAATTTTTTGTTTCACCTGAAAAAGGCTTGCAAACACATATTCTGGACCATGGAAAATCTGCTTTCTTTTTCCACAGGCCCCCAAAAGTTTTCTAGCACCCCTGGACCAGTTTTCTTCAAAAACAAGTCACAAAAGTTCTTTGTTAATTAAAAATGAAAGCTTCTTACTTCTAAAGCTTTATACTCTAGAGGTGCATGAACAGACTATTTTCAGAAGCTTCGGAATACTGAAATCACGTAATTTCAGTATCTCGAAGCTCAAGAAGTGACCCACAAAACAATAAAAAACTAAAATCTGTAAAATTCAAAACCCTCGTAATACTGTAGTTTTGAATTTCAATGTGTTTTACTCACACACACACACACACACACACACACACAGACCATCCACCACACAAACACACACACAATCACTGATTACTGATGTGAAAGTTAGGGGCAAGCACCCTGTATCTTTCCCTTTGTGGGGGCCTGTGCCCCCACACCCCCTACTTAAATATTCTCACACTCTGAGATCGCACTGCATACCAAACATACATACAAAACACCACCACACAAGCTACTTTCTCTCACACACATATTACAGCAACAAAACACACTGTGCACACACACCACAGCCCCCTACCCAAACCCCCTTAACACATACACATACACTTACCTGAATACATATAACTATAGGCGGATTTTTAGAAACACGAAATTCAAAACCCAGTATCTGGTTTTGAATTTCGTGTTTCTAAACTCATGGCTATTATGTGGATTCGTCTATTCTTGTTTCATATAATACTGAAATTTGAGATTTGTGTATTTCTGAGCTTCTGAACAGAGCCCACAATAACATACCTGGCATATCTGTCTTGAGGCCTTTTTCTTTTTACTGCTCACCTGAAATATATATTTTTTTCTGTACTTTCCTTCACTCTCTGTCTTCTCCTTAATTCCCTCTCTTCCACCATTTGAGCACAAGACTTTTTTTTTTCTGGAACCTTTTCTGGTTCTTTTTTCTTCTCCTCTTTTTCTCTCTCTTTCATTTCTACTCTTTTTCCATATAATCACTCCAGGATACAGCAGTCTACTTTGCCAGCTCACACTGTTTAATTAGCTCTTCCAGATATTCATCCCACAAACTGCTCTCAACTGGAGTTTTGAATAACACATTTTCCTGCTTATTTCTGCCACTTCCAACCAGGTAGGTTTTTCTGGAAAATCTTTCTTCTTAATCCATATCCAACACTGCATTTAGCCCATCTCCTTCCAATCTCCTCACCATCAGCAAACAGTTTCTCTGCTCCCACATTATTCTGAAAACATTTCTGGTAATGATCTCTACCATTTGTTTTCTACATTTTCAAAATTTTAACTCACTAAATTGCTTTGACACCTCCGCTTGGAATGGGGAACAGGAAGTCAGGATGTAATACCCAACAGCTTCTCCCTACTACTTCAAGAGTAGGGGAAGCACTTGATGCCTGAGTTCTGATCAAATTTACTCTTCTAGTAGTGTAAATACCACCCTTGGATCTCTCCTAAAAAGCTGCCATTACCTCTAGTGGGACTAACCTGGTCAACAAAAGGATAAATAAATGAACAAGCAATTTTAACTACAGTAAAAGTGCAGTGTGTCTTGTGTTAGGTCTCACCACCACTTTATTATAAAGAGGAGTAAGTACTCTTTTCATCCCAACTGGAGATACTGTAAGATGTCCTTCACTGCAGATTAGCACTTTCTGATGACCAATAATAAATCTTCATATTTTAATCTGCTATTAATCAATTCCCAAGTCCCTACTCTTGTCTCCTCGCCTCTAAGAATTTCAAGCATCAACCATCAAATCTCACTGACACTTTCCATTTTAATCACAGAAACATTATTCTCATCTTGCAAGCCCTGGGATCTATGGCGGCGACTCTAAACTTAGCACCCCTCACAAGGTATCACATGAGGCTGCTTCATTGGCTGTTAGCAGCACAATGGTCGATACTGACACAGCTAGTGTCTTATCCGATTTTGATAAATCACTACAAGAAGGATCTATCCTGGTGGATGAAGTCACAGGAAAATCTTTGGGACTGAACCTTCACTCCTTCTCCACCCACCACCGTAGCGACCATGGACACTTTGCAGATCAGGTGGGGGGGGGGGGCATTATCTGAGAATAACAGTTCAAGGCACTTGGTCCCCGCAAAAGGCCAATTTGCACATCATTGTCCTAGAATTGAGGGTGGTGCATTGCAAGCTTTTGTCTGTCCTTCCTTCAGGGACGGTTGCAATCCAATCAGACAACATGCCAGTAATCTGGTACATTAACAAGCAAAGTGGAACCAGATCCTATCCCTTGTGTCAGGAAGCTCTCAGGATATGGCAATGGGTTATCGCTTCCAACTTCTTAATAATAGCAAAACATATCCTGGGAAGTTCCAACACGATAGCAGTCAAACTGAACAGATGCATTCTTCTGCCTCACAAGTGGTCTCTCCAAGGTCGCAATAAAATTTTTTATAGCTGCAGCCAGCCTTGCTGTGATCTTTTTGTCTCCCCAATAAACAACAAATGCAGCAGCTACTTCGCCCTAATTCCTTTGCAGGGGGAGTCCCCGAAAGACGCACTCCTCCACAGTTAGACCCTGGGACTACTTTATGCCTTTCCCCTAGTCCCTTGCAAGATGTCCCAAAAGGGTTTGGGAGGGTGACCAAATGGTTAAGGTGTTTGCCATACAAACACAAGGTGCAGGGTTCGAGTCTCACAAGGGATAATTGGCTAGGCTTAAAATGGCTTGCAAGGGCAGTTAGCTTAGTACTTATCTATGAACCTCTCATTCCCCTATTCTTGAAGAAAGCCGAAAGATTGAGAAGCAAAGTGATCCTCATTGCACCCTATTGGCCCCTTCAAGTCTGGTTCCCCTTACTTTGGCCTCACCGGGTTCACTGTCCTTGGATTCTAGACCCAGTTCCAGACCTGCTGTCTCACCCGCAGGAATTGGTGCATCCCAACCTTCACAATCTCAGGCTGACAGCTTAGTATCTCCAATTTCATTAATTGCCAGGCAGAGTAAATTACCTTCTCCAGTACAAAAAGTCCTTCTGTCTTCTCATAAACCATCCACCAGGAAACTGTATCTTAGCAAATGGGAGAGACCTCAATCTGGGCCTATATGAATAATTTGGATTCCTTTTCAGTCCAGTTGAAAAGGTCTTGGAATTTCTGGTTTCCCTTTTTGAACTAGGAGTTTCTTCTTCCACCAACAAACTCCAGTTAGCAGCCATTTCCATTTTCCAGAATGGGTTTGATGATCATACCTTGATTTCCTATTGTTTATATAAAACCTTTCTTAAAGGCACTTTACATCTAAAGACCCCAATTCAAGGATCCTACAGCTCCATGGGATTTCACCTTAATATTACAATTCTTAGTCTTTCAGCCCTTTGAGCCAGCAGCTACTTGTGATCTCAAGTTCCTATCATGGAAAACTCTTTTTCTGGTAGCCATTACTTCTGCCAGGAGAGCTTCTGAATTGCAGACCTTATGTGTGAAACACCCTTATATGATTTTTCATAAGGATAGGACGTCATTAAGAACCAATCCTTTTCTACCTAAAGTGGTTTCAGAATTTAATATTAACCTGGCTATAGATTTGATAGTCTTCTTTCCAACATTTTCAAGTAATGGTGAGTACTACTTGCATTTGCTAGATGTTCACAGACCGTTATGTTTCTATTTGGAAAGAACCAAATCCTCTAGAAAATCAGATCAATTATTTGTGTCCTTTACAGGTTCAACTTTGGGTAAACTATTCTTGAAAGTTGCCTTATCAAAATGGCTTAGGGATTGTGTTACCTTCATTTACAGTTAAAATAACCGCAAGTTGCCTGTGCCTGTTAAAGCACATTCCACCAGATCTGTATCCACTTCAGCTGTTTTCCACTCCAAGGCTTCCATGGAAGAAATATGTGCAGACACAACGTGAGCCACTCCCCATACCTTTATCACTCATTACAAACTGGATTTGGCCTTCAGAGGAAGAGCATCTTTTGGGTCTGTGGTGCTCAGGAATATCCTTTCTTAGGGCCACCCAGGACCTAAAGTAGCTAGGGACTCTGTCCCATTCATCAAAAATGAATGAAGATTGACAACATTAGATAAAGAAGTTATGTCCTTACCATAATGTTCCATCTGTGTTGTCGTTTTCATTCATTCTTGGTATCCTACCCTCCTGCCCCTCCTAAGGACTTCTGGAGGCTTGGACATTTGTTTTGGAAGGATTTTAGGTTTCACCTTAGACAGGGCTTCTGTTATCCTTCTATACTGTGGCTGCAAACTTGATCTGAAGTAATGGGGAGAAGGGCATTATGAGTAGAGTCATAGCTCGAGTTTTTTGACTGGTGTGAACTGTATAACAGCTGAGCTGGTTCTGAGAAGTCAGAACCGAGTCCCATTCATCAACAAATTATGAAGATCAACAACACAGATGGAGCATTATGGTAAGGACATAATGTCTTCATTATTTTTCATTATTTCATTTAGTACTTTATATATACTTAAGGAGGCTGCATGTGCAATCGATTTATCAGCCCCAATCCCCCTTGTTCATCTTTCATGTATGAAATTCCTCTCTTAACCAGTTTCAATCTTGACCCCCAAATAAATGAAAAAAAATATCTGCATAATTTCTTTTTCATATTTCACTGGCATCATTTAAATATTTGCTGTATAAGCTGTTTTACCTGTTATTATGGTGTTTATTAAATGTGCTTTCTTCATGTTCTTGATTCCTTTAATAATTTTATCCCATTGTTCATGCCTGTATTCTGTACTTCCAAATGCTATTCCTAAAATATCTATACTCTTCTCATTATATTCCACACCTCCTGTAATACCTTCATATCCAGATCCTTTACTTTTCTCTTTATTTATGCTTAAACCAATTTCCTTTTTTCCTTCAACCGTGTACTTATTTTTCCATTATTTTTTTTCTATCCAAGCTTTATTTTTTGCTATTACTACAATATCATCAGCCTAAGTATACATTATTGGCAACTGTTTTTTCTCCATCATTCTATATTCTCCCTTACTTCACATTTTATTAATTTCAATTACAACTCCGTTCATAAGTATAGCAAAGATCATACTGTTTTCAGGACATCCATTTTCAAATTATCCCCAATTCAACCATTTATGTTCAATGTCACATAATTCTTTACATATATTAATTGAATTACTTGTAATATTTTTCACTTATGTTTGCTTGTGAAATGCCCCATAATGCTTTATACTGTATATTATCATATGCCTTACTAACATCACCTTGTTATGATTTTTATTTCCACTTTCTTATTAATGTCATCAATTACTTCCCTTATTATCCACAATAAATCTTGACTCCCCTTTCCTTTTCTCACAAATTCTGATCAAGTAGTCTTTTTATTTTACATTGTAATCTTTTAGTTACTATTCTCATGAAAACTGTATAGTCTGTTATTCAGTGTAATTGGTGTTCAGTTTTATTTCATCTTCATCTCCTTTCTTTAATATAAATTTTATCACACCTATGCAGATTTCTTTATACTTAATTCCTTTTTCTAGCCGCTCATTCATTACTTCTGTAAATACCACATTTTACCAATTATACATTTCTTTATATATATTATATTCATTTCCAACCAAACCTGTAGCTGAATTAACATTGATATCTTTCAAGATCTTATTCAACTCATTTGTTTATTTTTCTTTCTAAATACTCAATATCTTCCTTATTTAAATTTTCCCCATTGTAAATTTGTTCCATGCTAACTTCATTTTTATTATATTTATTTCATATATTTATTCTTGTTTCCCTTATTTATTTTTTAATTCTCTCCTTATCTTTCCATCTTTTACTGTATTACAGAAGTATGGTGCTGCTGCTTTTTCCTTGTAAACAATTTTATGCTTTTATAATAACTTATTAACCGTATCCTGATTTCTTCTATATAATTCTTTTCTTTTTCATAAAATTATTTTTTCTTCTCTTAAATCTTTAAAGATTTTTTCACTTAATATTTTGTATTCCATTTTTTCTTTTCTTTTCTAATGCATTCTAAAAATACTTGTTTGTATTTCTTCTTAAATTAAATCCACCAGATTGTCCAGCTTTCATAAAAAGCTCTCATACCAATATGTTGTTGTCATAATTCTATAATTTATTTTCTTTCTCCTGATTCTAACTCTCTTTCATTTACTCTTTTTGTATATTTTCCTATTTTAATAGATTTCTCATTTTCACTAATTCTTATCCAAATCATCACATGATCATAAAACCCAGTATATTTGATTCCTTTTGGTGTAAATGTTAGGCCTTCTGATATCAAAAATAATCGATTGCTGTCTTAATTTAATTTATTTTATAAGTCCAGGGTTTATTTTCCCATAGTTTTAATTTTCCACTTTTCATAATTTCAGCAATCATTTTAACATTGCAACTATTCTTTTTATTTCTCAAATTACAATTAAAATCACCTGTCATTATTATATCCATGTTAACACAGACATAATTAGGTATAATTTTAAACGTAACAAAAAAAAAGAAAGAGAAATGTATGCATATAAAGCTGTTAGTCTATATACATATTTTTCCATCTTGTATCCACTACAGTTATTCAGCCCAGTTCCACTATTGTAATATCTAATATTTTTATATTTTCTTGGTATAATATACATATACCTCAGCACGTTTCTTTGCCTGTGTTCCAAATAACAGTACCATTCCAAAGTTTTTCTGTTTGCACCCTTTCTTCTTCTATTAATATTTTTTATGTCTTTTAACACCATTACTTAAGCATCTTTTGCAGCACACCATTGTAAACTACTAATTCTTCTTTTAATATTCTTCTTACTGTTCATGTTCAAAGCTAATATTTTCAGCTTTATAGAATAGTTATTAAAATAATTTTCTTATCCCATAACGCTGTTATTTTCTTTAACCATAATTTTTTAAATTTCATTTTTCTTTCCCTATCTCTTGCCTAATGAATTTCTCCTGGCTTTTATTATATGCCACTCTGACTCTTCTCCACTTGTTTAACCTGTCTCTTTCATTTTCCTTCTCTTTGTCTTTCCACTTAAATTTAAATACCATTTCTGTGTTTTTTCTTCTTGTGTTGTGTGTTCTTGTACAACATTTTCTAAATCTTTTTCTTGTATAATTCCATCTTCATTTTCATGTTCATTTTCTTGCATTTCTAACTCACATTCTAACCATGAATGTCCTGTATTACCACATTTCTTACATTCCACTTCACATTTATTTGCATTATGGCCTATTGCACCACATAAATCACATCTTTTTGTCATGTTCAGTAATTAAATGATTACTTTTTCCACAAAAAATTACAAGTGTTTGGTTGTCCTGTGTACCTTACACAACCTTTTTTGTCATGCACATTAAAAATACTAGGTATGCATATTACATTGTCATTTTCCATTTTCAAAATTATGCCACATTCCCAGCCCCCCAGTCCATAGTCCTCTTTCATCGTAAATTTTAGTAGTGCCCAACACTTCTTTACATATTGTTAACTATTCACTTAGTTCTTTTGCTTCCACTTCAGTTCTAAACTGAATCAAATTTTTTTGTTTGCCTGAAAAAGGCTTGCACCACATATTCTGACCATGGAAAATCTGCTTTTTTTTTTCCACAGGCCCCCAAAAAGTTTTCTATACCCTGACCAGTTTCAAAAAACAAGTCACAAAAAGTTTCTTTGTTAATTAAAATGAAAGCTCTTACTTCTAAAGCTTATACTTCTAGAGGTGCAATAACGGATTCACTTCAGAAGCTCGAAATACTGAAATCACGAATTTCAGTATCTCGAGCCCAAGAAGTGGACTCCACAAAACAACAAAAACTAAAAACTGTAAAATTCAAAACCTCGAATACCAGAAGTTTTGAATTTCACGGTTTTACTACACACACACACACACACACACACACACACACACACCATCCACCACACACACACACACACAATCATTCTACTACATGAAAGCAGGGGGGCAAGCACCCCTGTACCCCCCCATGTGGGGGGCTGTGCCCCCACACCCCCTACTTAAATATTCTCACTCTGAGATCGCACTGCATACAAACATACACAAAACACCACCACACAAGCTACTTTCTCTTCGCTCACACATATTACAGCAACAAAACACACTGGCACACACCACAGCCCCTACCCAAACCCCTTAACACATACACACACTTACCTGAATACATAACCATAGCGGAACTTTAGAAACACGAAATTCAAAACCTCCAGTATTCAAGGTTTTGAATTTCGTGCTTCTAAACTTTCGCTATTATGTGGATTCGCCTTCTTGGGCTCATAATACTGAAATTTGAGATTTCAGTATTTCGAGCTTCTGAACAGAACCCACAATAACATACCTCATATCTGTCCAGGCCTTTTTCTTTTTTACTGCTCACCTGAACATATTTTTCTGTACTTCCTTCACCTCTGTCTTCTCCTTAATTCCCTCTTCCACCATTTGAGCACAAGACTTTTTTTTCTGGAACCTTTTCTGGTTCTTTTTCCTTCTCTTTTTCTCCCTCTTCTACTTTTTCCATAGTGTCACTCCAGGATACAGCAGCTCCACTTGCCAGCTCACACTGTTTAATTAGCTCTTCCAGATATTCATCCCACAAACTGCCCAACTGGAGTTTTGAAATAACACATTTTCCTGCCATTTCTGCCACTTCAACCAGGTTTTTCTGAAAATTTTCTTCTTAATCCGTATCCAACACTGCATTTAGTTCCATCTCCTTCCAATCTCCTCACCATCAGCAAACAGTTTCTCTGCTCCCACATTATCTGAAAACATTTCTGGTAATGATTCTACCATTTGTTTTCTACATTTTCAAAATTTTTAACTACCAAATTGCTTTGACACCTCCGCGCTTGGAATGGGAACAGGAAGTCAGGATGTGTAACACCCAATCGCTTCTCCCTACTACCAAGAGTAGGGGAAGTACCCTGATGCCCTGATCAAATTTACTCTAGTAGTGTAAATACCACCTTGGATCTCTCCTAAAAAGCGGCTACTACCCTAGTGGGACTAACCTGGTCAACAAAAGGATAAATAAATGAACAAGCAATTTTAACTACAGTAAAAGTGCAGTGTTCTGTGTTAGGTCTCACCACCACTTTATAAAGAGGAGTAAGTACTCTTTCATCCCAACTGGAGATACTGTGTAAGATGTCCTTCACTGCAGATTAGCACTTTCTGATGACCAATAATAAATCTTCATATTTTAATCTGCTATTAATAATTCCCAAGTCCCTACTCTTGTCCCCCGCCTCTAAGAATTCTCAAGCACTTGAACCACTCAAAACTCTAGTTCTTTGACTCACACACTTTCACATCTAATACAGAACTCTTCCTCAGTCCCATCATACTTTCTGTATTATATTATTGCACTCCTCTGTAACCTACTTTGTCTATATCCATGCATGCAGCATAATCTGACTTGTATCTCTTATGTACTTGTCTTCTGTACTGATGATCAAAAATGATTTCCCCTTTATAATCTCTTTCTACTCTATACTCACTACTATGAGTTACCGTTCTGTAGCGTCTTCCTCTCGGTTACTACTGCCTCTTTCTCACCTTACCACATACCACTCTTCCTTTTAAAATTAAAACTTTCTCTATTCTAGTATACATAGTACCTACACTAAGGACCTCTACTCCCAAACAAACCACATTTTCCATAATATTTCACCTCCTTAAACACTCTTATCCTCCTAAATAAAATCTCCTACAAACTACTTAAACTCTACCCATTAAACTTTGGTTTTAAACATGAATCCAAAACAAAATATCCCATCCTGTGTGTTTAATTAGTTATAAAAGGCAATGAGTGTAGATTGTGGATTTGTATTTCTGCAGAAAGGTAGCAGAAATTTTCTTATCCACAGGAGGTATCTTACTGCTCTAGTTGCCTGATAATCAAGTTTAGATTTTTTTGCTTTCAGACTCTGCTTCTTATGTGACACTTTCAGACTAGACAAAAAAATGCAGATGAATGCTTTGCTGGATTCCTTCATTCAACCCAAGCACTTGCTGTTGTTGCAGCCCCTCTTACTGCTGAAGGTATGGAAGAGTCTGCCTACTGCTGGGAATCCACTAACTCTGAATGAGAGAACCTGTCCTGTAAGAGCTGAATTCCTTGTCTCCTTGATTAGCCCTTCTCACAGCAGTTATTAGGAGCAAGGCATTGAAGCTAATGCTGTTCTCTTCTCATGCTCCTACTGGAGGATTTCTCTTTTGGAATGCACTTAACCTTATCATGGAATGTTTTAAGTGGAGGCCTAGGGGTGTTCCTTACCAAATTGTCATGCATAATGAGCCTGTAATGCATTTAACAGCCTATACCTTCTGGTGGCTGTCTTCTCATTGAGGCTTGTGAAGCTGTTTTCCATAGTGCATCCTTGGAACCCAGTCTCAACCCCTGGCCCCATGGAAAACCAGTTTTACCAAATTCAGGATCAACATCAAGATTATAGGTGATTCAGCTTTTATATTTGTGGAGTTAGCTAAGGGGTTCATAGTGTTGCCCAGCCTGAACAAGCTGCCAAGGGGTAAAGAGAGCAGAATCCTAGATCATTTTGGCAAGAAAGTATACATTGTAGCCACCCTTGGAATTAGGGCCATACAGAGCATCAGAGGACTGAGGAACTGACTCAGGACACTGCTGAGGTTTCTCAAAGAAAAGTTTAGCAAACTTTGTCCAAATGTTGAAAATGTGGTAAAGCAAAGTGGATGCAATATTGGGTGTGCTTGCTCTAGGGCAACTGTTTGCATGATGCTTGCCTAGGCATCTGGCCTGTTCCATATTAGTCTAAGGTCAGCTATTCAGTGCCTGTAGGCAATGAGAATTTCTTAAAGTTTTAGGAAGTAATACGAGGCAAAGAAAACAATGCAGTCACCGAAGCAGCTGTTCCATCCACTAGTTCCTCTGTACTCGAGATAATACCCATCAAAGGCTTAGCCCTTTTGTAAGAAGTAGACAGACCATGAAAAATAAAAGGGCACCACAGTGATGGAGCAGTTAGCATTACTGCCTCACACACACTTGGTGCTGAAGTTTGGTTCTGAGATGGATGACTTCTCTGTAGTGTCTGCATGTCGTCCTTCGGTTTCCTCCTACATCTCAAAGATACGCTGTAGGTGAATTGGCAGTCCTCCAAATTATTCATAAGTGTGCATGCCTTGTGTGAGTCAGTATATGTGTTGTGATGGGTTGGTGCATTGCTCTGAATTAGTCTCACTGCCTTGCTCCTAATAACTGCTGTGACAAGGTCTAGTTCCTCTGTGATCCCAAACTGCATTAGGTAGGTTATCAGAGATTAAATGAATGGAATTGGAGCAATACCAGCAGTTACAGAAAAAACAGTAGCTCTGAAGGGAGAGATGACCAAACAAGATAGTCACAGGGGACAGATCCCTCTTTCACCATTAGCATCTTGCCAAACTGACTGCTTTGCAGAGACATCGTCTGACCTTCCCTCCCCTGCTTCCATTCTTTACATTTCCAATCAGGGGAATTCGGTGTTTCTGAATGCTGTGGTTTCATCATTTCATCTCAGGCAAATGGGTAACTGAGGTAGTAGCCACAAGTTATGCCACAGTCTGCTGCATTTCCTCCTGAACCATTCCGTCTATGCAAAAAGACCAGCTGCATTATGTACTATCCATTATAATTGTTTTCTTTCTGGAATACAAAAGTAATCCAGAGGGAGGTTTTACCTCTAGAGTTGGGAGACTTCTGATTATTCCTTGCATCAGAGAAGGAGAACCAGTGGAGATGCATCCTGAAATTGTCAAGCATAAACAGATGAGTGACAAAAAAGTTTAAGATAACTGTACTGCTGTTTCTTCCATTTTTACTGAAGGACACTGTGATGTCACTGCACTGGCCCTGTAATCAAGGAGCCTCAGTCCTCACCACTGGCAACAGTGGGAGATGTACATACTGGGAGGATGACAAGTACACACACAGTATTATTTATGTATTTTATTTTACATTTGTTAACCGGGATAGTCCACTGGACACAGGTTCATTTTTAGTGGAGGCCCGGGGAGAAAAGCTCCACACATATGAATAACATAACAAAAAAAACTACAAAGTATATTTAGATATACAATGCAGTGAGTCTTAATTAATAGTAGTATATTCATATACAGCAGTCACAATTAGTGAAAACAGATAAATTTTACAGTAATAGTTTCATTAGTCTAAAGATATATATATATATATATATATATATATATATATATATATATATATATATATATATATATATATATATATATATATATATAATGACCTCAATTATTGCTGGAGGGAGTCATGTGTAAACCAACAACTTCTTAAAGGTTATTGGGGTCTAAACCATAACAATCTATTTTATTATATTGTATGTATTTCTACAGTAATAGAATAAAGACCTATCTATTCCTCTTGAGGTGTGAGATAGTTAAGGTGGTGTAGGGGCTAACATAGTGGAGGGTCAAGCCTGGTGAAGTGCAAGAACATAGCCAGTTATTATTGAGATGCAGATTTAATGCTTTTTTGAACTGTATGAAGGATGTCATAGTAGTTATGTTATAGGGTAGAGCATTCCATATTTTGGATACATAATTAGAAAAGAGGGCATCACCTGCTGTATTATTTGACTTGGTTACTGCGAGAATAAGTTTATTATTGGAGCGAAGAGTTCTGTTGGTGTGGAGGTGAAATAGGCTTTGCAATGCAGGTTTTTTTTTTTGGTTGATATAAAATTTTATGGACCAGAGAGAGTTGGTTGTAATGCAGGAGTTGAGGAAGTTTCAGCAAGTTGAGTAGCTTCAAGGATGAGCAGTGGTGAGATCTAAATGGGGAGTCAGAGGCAAATCTACCTGTTTTGTTATAGCAGGAGTCAAGCTTAGCTAGGTATGCTTTTCTAAGGTTAGTGAGAATAGGTGAGGCATAGAGGAGGGTAGAAATAAGGTGAGTGCGAGATATAGTAGCTTTTGTTTGTTGGGGTAGGACTTGTCTAGTTCTATAGAGGGTACCTAGTTTTTTGTGAACTTTCTTGATTGTCTGGGAAATATGAATATCAAATCTTAGATTGTTATCTATCTCAATGCCCAGGAGTTTGTTGTGCTCTGTGGGAGATTGTAGTTTTGTTACTGGATATGGTATTAAAGGTAGAAGTTGATGAGGTGGGAGATTGTAGTTTTGTTACTGGATATGGTATTAAAGGTAGAAGTTGATGAGGTGGACTTAGTGGGTTTAAAGAGTAGTAGTTGGGTTTTAGCAGCATTTAGGATGAGCTGGATATTGGATAGCCATGTTTCTATAGAGAGGAAAGATTCCTGAGTTAATGTGTGAAGTTCCTGTAGTGAGGAAGCTGCACAAATTAACATAGAATCATCAGCGTATTGGATGATAGATGCTTTGTGAGTGGAGGAATGAAGCTTATTGGTATACAGAAAAGGGCCTAAAATAGAACCCTGGGGAACACCAAGATTAATTGGGAGAAGGGGGAGAATTTTTGTTTCCACAAGACTTCTTGCTGACGGCCAGATAAATTGCTCTGGAACTGGGCTATGGTGGGAAGAGAGTTCTAATTTGGGATAGAATTGCTATAGGTCGGTAGTTTGTAAGCTCTGTGAAGTTACCTCCTTTATGTATGGGGATTATGTGAGATATTTTCCATGTCTCTGGGATGGTAGTTTCTGAGAGGGATCTGTTAATTAGAATGGTTATAGGGTAGGCCACTGCATCAGCAGCAATTTTTAAGAATTCCACTGGTAATTTGTCAGCAACCAGAGTAGTGGGCTTAAGTTTTTTGAGGTACTTTTTTATCCTGTCTGTATACAGTTTCCTTTAAGAGCACACACAGATTACATTCAGTCTGGGGATAGTTTCTCGCTCTTTCTCCAGATTCCCAATAAGACTCCCCACTGACATAGCTATAGGGTTGAGATCTCAGCTGATGGCCAAACCAGTATCTCTGTCCAGCCAATGCTTCGTGTCCCTGCCCAAGTAGCTGACACAAACTCTCTTATATTCAAGTTATATACAAACACACACACCTGGGGAAGGCTGGCACATGTTTACTAGCTATGCCACCTTCTGACTGCCACCATCCAACTCTTAGCTACTTTAAGGCCCTTAACAAAGGGTGTCCAATCTTACTGTGTAATGTTTCTATTAATCCAAATAGTAGTCTGATCAAGAGCAAGGTTATTTAAGAGTGGCCTGTACAATGTCACCATATAGATATGCAAGTACTTTAAGAGCTTAAATATCTCTTAAATAGACCAGCCACAATTAAAAAGTTTGAATATATTTAGTAATAAATATTAAAAGAACAAGACAATACTAAATAAGTAATGAGTTACATCAGAGTTCAGAATCACAGGAAATATTTAAAACAACATTGCAGGATAGTCTCAAATAAATAAAGAAAACATTTAAGCTATACTTTGCTATATTCCTATCTGAATCTAAAAGAGTTGCTATGCCCTAAAATCTTACTTACAGCAAGGCAAGTGCAGAGATGAGTGGATGTTCTTGTTAGGTCATAGACAAAATGCACAGCATCTCTGAGAGAGTTCTTAAACTAATATTGAAGATTACTGCTGGGATAGCTTGGATGACATCACTTTTTGTCACCTGACTTCAGTTCCCGAGCTAAACCCCCTTTGTCAAAAACTAACAGAATTTAGCATCTGTCTGAGAAAAATACATATCTCTCAGATGTTTGCAAATCTTGGAAGTCATAAAACAATAAAACTTCTACATCTCAAACCTAGTAATTACTTATCTTTCAAGATAATACAAAAAACTTCCATCTCTAGACATTGTATCTGCTACACCACTGGAAATGTGAGATAACGTCTTCTCTTTATGGCCCAGTAATTTAAAAAAAAAAATTAATCTCAACTGTTTTCTCTGAATTTTTTTTTCGAGTTAACCTCCTGTGTTCCAGTTGCCATTAAACATGTACATGTAAACAGTCACAGTAATGCATGTACATTCCTGTTCTATTCCAGTAGGGCATGATGTGGTTACGTTTTAGCTCAGTACTTTACGCATACTTCTGTGTAAATCATATCAATATTCACAAATGAAACAGAATTATTTACAAAATTCCCGATAGCTGTCTAGCAGTGTGACACATCTTCACTGCCTTTGACATGAAGACCACCTACTTACACCACCCAAAGGGTTTTTCGCAGACAGTTCCTGTGATTCAGAGTAGGGAAAAGTCCATTGCTTTTTTTCCATTTTTGTCCTTTCTGCTGTATTCAGAATGGTCAGCAAATGCATATCTTCATTATTTGCCCACTTAAGATTGACAGATGTCCGCAATTACTCTTATGTGGATGATTGTTTGATATCGGACCCATGCATATGGTGATTTCCAGAAAGCTTTGAACCGAACACTGCATGTTTGCAGTACCTAGAATCTTCACTGAATGTTCAAAAGTTTTGCAATAAACTCTATACAACAGAAAGTCATAAGGGCTATACTAAATGTGGAAAAAGGGCTCGTTTACCACAGGATATGGTCCACCTGATGAAGGATTTTTTAATGTACGGTACAGAAGCTGCAACTATGCAGAGACCTTCCTCGAGGCATATTAGGTACATGTCCTGTTCTCTCCTCAGTTGCTAGGTTACCCAAGAAAGGTCCAGTGGTACTTGTACAACCTCTGGAACTAGCATGTGTAGCTTATGGACTGTGTCCTAACTTTGATCCCTCCAGATACAAGGGAGCACCAGTGCAAAAATCTGTAGATTTTCAGGAGACATTGGCTTCCATTATCCCACTGGATCCAAACCAGAACTTGACAGCAAATGAATGGATTATGCTTGGAGGTCCTATTTTAAGCAGCTGCAAATTCAGAGCCCCTGTTACAGGGAGTAAAGGAAGAAGCCCATTAATGTGAAAGAGAAAATGATCATTCAGTGTGGCTTGATATCTTTTTACTCTACTAAATCTAGGGACTATTTTGATTGCATCAGATAGTACCACAGTGATGTGGTGCATCAGCAGATAGGGGAACCCACTTGCATGTCTTGTGTAAGTTGAGTGTACTGTTATGCCAGACAAACACAGCTTAGACACAGTTGTAAACAATCTACACACACTAAGTATAAATATCTGGCCCTACATGGTGCAGCCTTTGTATACTTCATAAGGAAATGAGGCTGCTTGAAGAAAGACCTGTTTGCGTCCCAAATGAATCCTCAGATTTCTACCTTTCCATGACACTGTGTAGAGGAGCACTATCAAGATCTAATGTATCTGCAAGTGCTGCAAGACTGCTGCTGGTGTGCGACTGCACTGGATTTTTGGATTGGATTTATCCGTTTAATGTTTGGGCACTTCCATTATTATACCAGCTTCTTTTATTTGGTGGAGTTTTAAAAGTTCTTGGGTAGGGTCAGTTAGGAAAAAATCCTTTCCTAGTCACCGATTGTAAAGGAAGAAAATCTGGATAGTTAATGAGAGGAACTGAGAGATAAGATATCTTTTTTAGCTGCTTTCTTACTTATTGCATTTTTATTTAGCTGCAATGTTGTGAGATTATTGCTGGTGTGTGACTTCATTGGGTTTTTCCTACTTAATACCTAGTTCCTGTTGTGCTTTTAAATTTGGTGACTTTTGAGCTGCTCACCCTTATTGTAACTATAACTTTAGAAGCTTCTCCCAGTCTCATCTTGTCTGCTGATTCTACTGGGCACTAAAAGATCTCGATTCTTAAATCTTGAGTTAGCCTTTGTTTTACATCTCCTCACACACTTAGTGTACACTGCGATGTTCATAGTATTAAACCTTTTTTGCAACTTAATTTTAAAATCTTTAATGCATGGGAGTATACTACCAATTACCGGTGAGCCTAGGAACCGTTTCTCAGCTTGGGAGTAGTTTTCTGTTTTGCAGTTGGTGAGAGAAGGAGCACAGAGACATGACCTAGCCTTCCTAGAGATTAATGATCATCTGAAAGCCTGAAAATTGCTTCTTAAGAGTCATCATGGGTTTAATGTTGCTGCTGTGCTTTTGGTGAGAGAAGGTGCAGAGGGGAATTTGATTCCTGCCAGCCACTGATTGGACAGTGCGTATTGGACATTACTGAGTGGTCTGGTTGCACTTTTGGTGAGAGCATCTTTATGGCCTTTGTTCAGCTTGGCTGTCTGTTGCATCTGTCTAATTGTCAGGAAGGAGCTTGGAATTAGTGATGTTCATTTTGCTTCTGGTGAGAGAAGGAATTAAGGACCATCAATTTCTAGCTACATGCAGATGTGTTGAGGCCAGCACCATGTCCATCATCAGTCATAAAGCACCACCAGTAATCAACTCCAAACCTGATGGGAACTGCTCCCCCTTTAGCCCATAATAGTAAACTCCAGGAATCATGGATTTGTACTTTCTAACTATCTCTGTAGCTAGCTAGCTTGGTTGAAATGGGCATCCTAAGACAGCGTAGCAATTGTTTCATGTTTACTGATAATCACTTACTACTAAAAAACTGACACAGTATGTGAGATATTTAGTTATTTAATGCTATTGGAGACAAACCTCTTACAGGAAGGCACTGCAGATAACAGCAGGTAATCAGTACCACACACCATGACACTAAACCTGCCACATACAGATCAGACCAAATGTATTGACCTACATATGCTGAGGTTCTTAAAAGTAAACTGCATACACCACAAAGGCCTCCTAAATGTAACCCAAGACACATTTGCTGTCAACAACCTCATGAAACACACAACACAGGCAGCGCCCAGCTTGAAACATGCATCAGAGTCAGTGTCTCAGTTCAAAAGCATGTAAGACAAATCTCCACACAGCCCAACTTAGTCATGGGTAACTTCATCATGATGCACCACTCACCAGGCCGTGTAGGAGAGGGTCACTATTACTTGCCTAGCCAGAGCCAGGATTCACCACATCATACAGGCAGTCATGTGTATGCACCACACATACACATATGACATATAGTACATGTAGATATGACTTCAGATGTACCTTCTTGGAATATGTGCCTGAGTCAAGTATGAGCCTAGTCTTGAGCAGTGGTTTACCATCACCAGGAATGATGCAGCAATATGAGCAAAGGATTATTGAGTTCGACAATTGGCTTAGCTTCTGTTGTCATTTAAAGAGGGTTCAATATATATCAGCCTGGAAAGAGATGGCAGACTGTCCTAACTGCTTTGACAGGGACTGGGCTGCAGCTACCCCCCCCCCCCATGTCTTTCATATATTGGCTAAACATTTGTCCATGTTAGGAGCCTTAGAAAAAAATTCACTCCTACAAGCACTCCTTATCCTAGTAAACATCAGTATATGCATCATTATGGAGACTTGGTTCAAAACCATTGAGAACACTCTAACAGTGCAGGGTTTCACTGCTTACCACACATGTGGGTCCACCATACTAAATGAATGCACTGAAAGGAGGTGGTCTCTGCATATTTGTTAAAACAAACACTTCACCTCCAGACTTAGACAAGATAACAGTCTAGAATTTCTCCATGTCCAGCTTACCAGTAAGAAGACCCCTTATCACATCATGGCTAACTACAGGACCCTTTCTATGTTTTCCTCAGTCTGTAACTAGAACCTAACTTGTAAGGAGTCCTTATGCATTGTGAAACACCATTCTCCTGTAAGACTTCAAATACCCCACCATTATCTTGGAAATATAACATGTATGCCCAGAGATTTCTGAACCTCAGTAATACAAACTCTCAGCACAAGTTAGTTTGCATCTCAACCAGGGACAATAAAATCCTGGACTTGGTCTCTCTATAAGTGTAACTTCCTCCTTGGTCAATTCGGACCACAATTTGGTCACATTCACCTTAAGACTGAAACCACAGACATTCTCCAGTACCTTAGTATTCAGAGATTATGCCAAGGTTAATCTACTGAAATTGATCGATAACCTGGCTAAAGTCAGCATCCCCTTCCAGCATGATGACCCCAAGTATTTATGCAAAATCCTTTCCTGTCAAATTATATGCAAATGTGAATAGCTGCATAGATGCATCTGCTCCCGTCCAAATTAAATACAATGCCAATTAAAAAAAAATAACCCTCAGTGGTGGAACCTAATATAAACAGGCTGTATATTAAAAGAAAAAAAAATCAGTTGCATGTAAAAATAAATGAAACTCTCAAGATTTAAAAAAAGCTTTTGCTATAAATGTAACAGAGAACTCCAGACCCTGATCAAATCAACTCAAGCAATATATGAGGTACAAATTGCCATCCAGGCCAAGGGCAGCCACAGAGCCTTCTTCAGCTTTGTTCATGATCTTGGAAACAGTGCCCAGCACTGTACAGAGCATTTTCAGTCAGTTGTGACTATGTACTTTTCCTGATACCAGAGGAAGTGCTTATAAATGCAAGAAGCTGATGGGCAGAGTCCGGTGTTTATAGATTTTAAACTGGCCATTTGAAAAAAAAAAACAAACAAACAGCACTGTAACAGCCAGTGGCCCTTCATCCTTTTTATTGCAAGTTTTTACTCTGTGCAGGTAGATGTTGCATCAAAACCCCAAGAGCCGCACTCTGTTTTTGAATGTGACTTCTTATCATAAGTGCAAGGACTCCATTTGCAAATCCCCCACAACATAGAGTAAAGGTAAGACTTTACCTCCAAAACAACAAATTTTGAAAGTTAGCAATTTAATGTGTAAGCATTTTTCCAGGAAGACTTTGTCCCTCCATGCCCTGAAAACGGGAGCTGTACCCGCCACATCTCTGCTAACTGTGTGTGTGTGTGTGTGTGTATGTATATGTATATGTATATATATATATATATATATATATATATATATATGTATATGTATGTGTATATATATGTATATATATATATATATATATATATATATATATATATATATATATATACATAGGTATACAGGTTTACTATCATAATATCGAATTGTAGGCTGCCGAATCACATATGTTCGAAATGCCCCGTGTAGCGACGTATATAGTCGAAACATTAATAATCGACTGCCGTAAGTGCGAATTGCAGGAGATATTTGGCCAAACATAATTCGACAATTAGCAAGTGATGAAATTGCTGGTCGCACATATGCTGACATCATTGTCAGCCTTTGAAATACTGGGAGTGCAACATACCGTGGTTTCAGGGAGGAAAAAGCAAGACCAAGGTTAACACAGTAGCTGTATTAGTCGTAGCTATGCAGTGCATATCAGAGGTAATGTAACATGGTGGAAAATTCAAATTTGGTATTATATGTTCAACAAATAGGTTCCATTTGCCATGCTAATGGTTACCACATACTATAAACATTCCTCACAAGTTGAATTGCAGCTGTAAGTAGCATTATAGTTGCATGTTGATCCATACCTGCACCGATTGCTTTTAACGTCAGTAATTGTCACTGGAAAGATGCTATACTCAATGTTCTAAAGTACAATTGATGAATCTAGTTCCTATATGAGGCTTAAATGTACACATATACTAGTGTTCTGTAAGATTATTGCAAACTGTTTTATTTTGGATGTCTGTAGTATGTCTAGTGGTGATACATCTTTGAATTATAGTATGCACTGTATGTGTTCTTTTGGCAGGTCACTGACATAGGTATTGAGAGTGCTGGTCCAGGAAGAGTACATGCTGTATACAGTACTGTCAGTTCACCAAAAGGAAGGAGAATGCTGCTGATTGAATGCTATGTGTATTACTTAGAGAAGCAGGCTGGTGATAGGAAATATTGGTGGTGTTCCCTAAAGCAAAAGAAGTGTAAGTGCAGATGTATTACTGTGGGGGGTAGTGTAAGGGCAGATGTATTACTGTGGGGGGTAGTGAAGGAGAAATATTCCAGAGAACCACTCCACACTTCCATGCACCTGATCCTGTTAAACCTGACTGTATTAAGGTTAAAGAAACAATAAAAAGGAGAGCTGAACAAACTACAGACGATCCTTGCAGGGTTGTTTCAGAAGTACTGGCTAGTACATCAACAGATGTCACCGTTGATTTACCAAACACCACTGCATTGAAACAAATTGTTAGAGCAAGAAACAAAGGCATAGCAGCTGCATTTAAGGATTTTACTGATCTAAGGAATCTAACTTCTGACATGTTACCTATTAAAAGTGGTAGTTTTGTCATTACACATGATGGGGATGATGGGGCAGAGTCACCGAATGGTTGTCACAACAGTAAATAATCTGAAGATAATGTGTAATGCCGAGTTTATCATGGTTGATGGCACTTTTCCTGTTAGTACAGTCTATTGTAAGCAAATATACAGTATACATTGCCCTCTCTCAGCTGGTGAACATAGGAAGATTATTACCGTGGTATATGCGTTACTGTCTACGAAGAGTGAGATTTGCTATGACTACTTTTGGAGAAATGTCATATGTCTGTGTAATGAAAATAGTGTGACTCTAGCACCACAAATGATTTTGAGTGACTTTGAAAAAGGGGCTGTGAATGCCATTACACGACACTTTCCACACTCAGCAGCCAAGGGATGCTGGTTTCAGTTCTGCCAAATCATATGGTGACAAATACAGAAACTACACTTGGCTGCTGAGTTTGGCCAGAGTAGGTCATTCTCAGTCCTTTGTAAGGAAATACCAACCTTAGCATTTCTAAAACCGGAGGATGTTTTCCCTACATATTTGATACATTGAGCATGAAATTCCTGATATTGTTCAGCCATTATGCACATTTTTCAAAGAGAATTATTTACTAGGTAAACCTAGAAGGTATGGGATGCACATCCGGAAGGATCCCACCACTGTTTGAGTTGGTAGTTTGGAGTCGTCATGATCACAAAATGCAGTAGAAGGCTGGCATCGTCATCTCCATAGCCTTCTAGGTAGAAAGAAATTGTACATTATGGATGTATTACATGCAATTCAGTTGGAACAGAATCCTGTTGAGGACTTGGTTTCACGGTTATTACTATCTGCACCTCCATCACCAAAAAGGAGACGTTTAGTGGAAAGGGAAAATGCGTTCAGAAAGCTGTTGGCAAAAAGTGACACCTTCACATGTAGAGGATTCACTGAATTGGTTGCAAAACATTATTCATTTTAATTCCTGTTTAGAAATAGTAACTGGGATACTTGCAGTATACACATGACCTACACCGGTGAATTCAACACATTTTATTTGGGTTCATATGGTATGCCGCCTTCTAAAGATGTTTTTCACTACATATGTTTATTATCACGGTGTGTTTAAACTTAAAATTCATCTCTGAGTGCAACAACTACTCTCTAACCTAATGTTACAATGCTCATATACTTCTGTATTTACGGTAACCTAGACTCCTAAGCATCGTGAGACTACAAACTGCAATTCGTCTACTGAAATACATGTTCAGCTGCTGTTTACTGGATGGAGAGGTTTTGAATCATGTTATGCAGGGATAGGATGTGGAAACGCACTCCGAGGTCGAAAATGTCTATTTCGACATTTTCTAAATGCCCGATTGACATATACATACATATATCCTGACGTCACTGAACCACAGAGTAGGACGAATATTTCAAGAGTCTGCAGATTGGGGCATCATTTTTATTCTACATTCAC
The DNA here is from genome assembly GCF_019279795.1 of Protopterus annectens. Lineage (NCBI taxonomy): Eukaryota > Metazoa > Chordata > Ceratodontiformes > Protopteridae > Protopterus > Protopterus annectens. The sequence goes on along the minus strand of NC_056731.1, from coordinate 1,641,194,794 downwards.
ACTTAAAGTTCTAACACAGAGGGGACTGTAGTTATGGTGTATTTAAAGCAGACACCCTTGAAGGATATCGGGCTGATAACAAACAGCCACTTATTCTCACCTGACTTTCTTCATATTCTTAAAAGAAGTAAGAAGGTTGACAAATCATTTCAAAATGATATAGGTTTCCTCACTGATGTGAAGATAAAGGAACAGAAACTTTCCTTGCCCCATACCTTAATTTCTGCAATACATTTTGGACGTGTTCAAATGAGGCATCTCCTATTCTTCTGTAAATGTATCGGCCATTTTAGCCTGCATCCCATGAAACTGATCAGTTTCTGTTAACACATTAGTTAAGCAATTCTTCATTTGTAGCCCTGTTATCTCTAGCCACCTAAATGCCCTAGATGTAGAGGGCCTGGTAAAAATCCCTGAGGGACTCCACTTCTTACCTTCATGCTCCCTGAGGATGCACTTTGCACCCTCACTGTGGGTGTTCTGTCCCTCAGTCAGTTTGCTATCCACCTAACAACATAGGGATCAATTTAGAACACATTTAGCTTGTTAAATTATGTTAGCATGTGATATCCCTTGCCTGAGACCTTGGCTTTGTCACAGAGAAACTGAATCTGGAAGCACAGGTGTACCTAAATATTTAGCAGAGAAGACTCTTTAGACTCTTTTTCCTCCCTAATAGCAGTTATATCCGCTAGAAGGAGCTCTGAATTGCAGGCTTTAAAGTATAGGCAGCCTTATATAATCTTTCCCAAGGACAGAGCGTTTTTGAAGATAAACCTTTCCTTCATATCTGTGGTGATTTTTTTATTTTATTTTTGCATTTGTTAACCAAATAGAAACTCTGGTCCAAAAAACCCTTTTCAGGGATGACCTAGGCCAAATTGGCTAAAGATTATACTGCAGCAAATCACACAAGATTACAAAACAACGGAGTTAGTTCAGCATCAAGACAATGCAGTAGCAATGTCAAAATGTGTCAGTTCAGAAAGAAAAGAGATTACAGAAAAAGTTAACATTCATCTTAAGTAATGGAGCAGCAAAAATAACATTCAGATCAAGTAGTGGTCTGTGTCCCTTAACATATCTATCCAGGTATAAATGTTATACCTAAAACCTAGGAGTAAAGGGAAGAGGTCTTGTACATCATCGATGTACATATACCATTGAGGAATTACACATAAAGGACCAAAGACTTCAGTCAGACTGTCTAGTTGTTTGTTTCTTAGATGCTGGGCAAGCATAGTCACCACTGACTAAGCAGTTACTTTCCAAAAGCCTGATACTCTGTCTCTTTGTGTTCTAATGAAGATAGCAAGATCCTGACTGGGCAAGTTAGGACACATTCTAACAGGACAGCTGCTAGCTCTGTGGATATATAAAATGTTTATTTATGGAATGTTTTTGAAGTTGACACATGGATTTCTGTGCACACCTTTTTGCAAGCATTACATATTTGATGCCAGTGCCAGCTTTAGGGCAGATTTTGCCATTGCTGTATTTCAAGGCATGATATAACCATCTACCATTGTGGGATGATCAGCCCTACTCACTGTTTGATTCTAATTTTCCAAAGTAATGAACCTTTTGAACATTGTATAGTTGCATGAAGGCACCAGCCATCACCATAGATGTTTGAACTTTGGCTTCATTGCTGCAGATGGACTTTTTATCCTTCATTTCCAGTGATACTGAGCAGGTTGTAGACCTGCTAATTCGGCTAGTATTACTGAGACAGTGTATTTGTGGATCTGTGATGAGGATGATAGGATCATAGAAAATACAAGGCAACTAGGTGATCTGGCCATTTACACTTGGCCAGTGCCTACTCTTATACTTAGACTTGCTTTTTCAAGGAGAGATAGGTGGGGGTGAATTTATGAATAACCATCCAATTGTCTAAATCCTTTTTTCACTCTCCACAGTGATTTGTCTGATAAAACAGGTTCAGATCTCAGGTCCTAGTGCTGGACTGTTTCATTTATAGTAATATAAGAGGTCTTGAATGCCAGACCCATAATGGCCCAAAAAGCAAGGCTCAAGATCCTTCCTATGGAGTCTGTAGGACACTGAATCCAGGGTCAGAGTTTTCCACTTCTGCTTGTAGCTCAGGTCAATTAGGCTTGTGATCTTTTTTGTTGGGTACTTATGGGGTTCATGTCTGATAAGATACATCCCAAAGGGGGAATTGTATTCTGTGATGGACCTGATCAGTGTAGAATAAAGAGCAGTGTTCTGTGGATCCAGAGAAGGTACACTTTACACCAGCTACACCAGATAGAAGGATTTCCTAACCACTGTTGAAACATGATGATCAAAGGAGAGAGAATTATCTACCCATTTTTCAACATCTCACATCATCTTCGTTTTGGAGTGGGGTGATCTCCATTCTTTGTATGCTGAGTTGAGAGATTCTTTAAAAAATGCAGCACTATTGCTCTTTTTATTTCATTTTATTCCATTTTCCCTGCACCAGCTATTAACATGTGTAAGTTCAAGTTGTAGCTTCTGTATCTCAGAGGAGGATTTGAGGATGTCATCAGATTTACAATCATCTGCAAACTTGATTAATCAGAAATCTTTTTTTTTTTTTTTCATTTGGAGATCAGTGAAGTATATGCTGAATAGTAGAGGCCCTAGTAAAGATCCCTGAGGGACTCAACTTCTTACCTTCATGCACCCTTATTGTAGTTGTTCTGCCCCTCAGCCAGTTTGTTACCCACCTAACCACATAGGGATCGATTTAGAACACATTTAGCTTGTTAAATTATGTTACCATGTGATAGTGCCAGATGCTTTGGTGAGGTCAGGATATGCTGTATGGATAGCATGGCTGCTCTCCACAGCTTGTGTTACCCTCTCAAAGAAGTTTACCAGATTCATTAGATGGGATATACCCTTAACAAACCCAAACTGTTGAGGGTCATTTGGCTTGTTAGGCTAATGGATCTGTAGTTTCCAGGGTGTGTGGTGTGCCCACCCTTGTGAAGTGGCACAACAACTGATCTGAAGTAGTTAACTTAATTTTATCTGCAACCTGTGGGTATACGGATCCGTATCGGATCCGAGCCGGCAACTTTTTTTTAGCATCTGCTCCAAGCTCCTCCCCTTACCAATAATGCCCTACCATCTCCTATCTTCTCTTAGATCTCATTTGCCGTGCCAGTAGTGTGCATCGTGGTCTCCTTTGCTCTGAGCTCAGGGATAGTAAGTGGTATATTTTTCTGTATCTAGGAGTGCTTGAGTAGTATCTCGCTTGGTCGTCGGTGTTTTAAAAAAAAAGTTTTGTATAGAGTAGTAGTTAGGGTAGTAGTTAGGCCTGCCCTTCCCTTACCTGTTTTGTGTGTGGTTTTAGAGAGGTAGTGTTTGTACCTTTGAGTGCAGGACTCTGGCTGACCAGTCGAAGCCTGTCTTTAAAAAATGTACAGAGTGTGGCCATAAGCTCTCCCTGGCCGATGGTCACACTCTATCTGTGATTTGCTTGGGAGTGGCACATTTGTCCACTCAATGTTCTGTCTGTTCTGGTTTTAACCCTAGGGCCCTTAGGGATCGTAAGACCAAGCTTGTTGCCAAAGACTTTCTCCCTGCTGCCATGCTGGAATCTGCCTTGGCCTCTGTCTCTAGTGTACCACCTCCCACCCAGACAGGGACTCAACCTCCCTCTTCTTCTGGCGATGGGTCTTCTAAGGACAAATCTTCAGTCAGCGTGGCTGACAAAGACAAAGAAAAAGAGAAAGAAAGGCGCAGGGAGGAAAGGGAGAAAAAGGACAGCATCGTAAGAGATCCCCAGACAGGGAGCTCTTTCTCAGCCTCCCCCCCCCCATCTAAGACCATGAGGTCTGTTTCTCCATGGCTCCTGTCTCCTCGTTTCTCACCAGAGCTGTTGGAACATTTGGACATGAGGCCTTCCTCCCCATTGCACAGACCAGCCAGATCCAAGTCGGTAGCCTCTTCGAGGTCGACTCGGAGCCTATCGGACATGGATATGAACAGGATGATGCAGAGATTTATTCAGACCCAAATTCAGATGGGAGTCTTGCCAGACCCCTCTCCCTCTGGAGGGGGGGACCTCCATGCCTCTTTTCCACCCCATCTCTACTTCCCCGATCCGTGCTTCGGGGCTTTTGGATCCGAGGTTTTTCAGAGCTGGTAGCTCGGCGACAACGGTTACTCCAACCTAGACTCCGGCTGTTATCTTGAGTTCCTCGGATCTGACTTGTTCGAATCCGAGTGACTCTTGGAGCCGCAGACAGGGTGTCAGACCCGGGGGAAATCGATTCTTCGGCTCCAACCTTTTCGGATCCAATCCATTCCCTTGGACCTCAGGCTACCCTGGCTTTGGCTGCAGTCCCCGCTTTGGATCTGGGGAGGGCCCCTCCCTCGGCCTTCGAAGTGGTGGAGAGGGTACTCTCCCAGGGATTCAGACCCCAGCCCATACCCTTGGATACCACCCAGGCCCCCCTGGATTTGGCGACGTCTCCCTTCATCCTGTCTCAGGGACAGCCCATGCCAGAGGATCCCCAGGTTAATTTCTCATGGATCCCCTTCTGAAAGTCTCACTGAAGAGGGTCACCGTAAGCGCAAGTGCAAAAAGAGGCACTTGCCCCCCCCCCCCCAAGTCCCTCACTATGGACACTGACTTAGATGAAGGAGAAGGTTCGCCCAGGTCTCCTCCCGAAGACATCTCCTTCAGAGAAAATATGGAGATCCTCCGCCAGAGGGGAAGTTGGTCAGCCCCAAAACCTTCTGGGGATGTCAGTGTTCCTGGAATCCTTTGGCATGGGCCTATCTACTTCCTGGGTGTCCCCACCAGCGGACCCCTTGGTGGACCTCATCACAATGAGGGCATGGAAGGAGCCTGACACCGTAGTGCCCATCCCCAAATGCCCTGACAAGATTTTATCTTCCCCTTCTGACAGACATCCCTGGTCGAAAGGAGCCCCAGTTGATGCTATGTTGGTTGCAGCAGCCACAAAGCAGGAACTAGCACAGGAGAGTTCCTCAGTCCACCCTCCAGACAAGGAGTCCAGGTCGGTGGATAGGTTTGGGAAGCGTGTCTACTCCTCAGCGACCTTTTCTATCCGTGCGCTGAATTATTTGGCACATGTGATTTGGATTCAGCGAGACCTTGCTTCGGAATTTGCTGAGTCGCCCCTAGAGTCTTTATCGCCACAGGACAAACAGTTGTTCTCAGCAAAAATGTCTACTCTGAAGTCAGTCTCAAACACGTCAATGCAGCTCCTTTCCCATGCCATGGAAGGAGCAGTTAGGGTGGCTGGGACAGGCATAGCCATGAGGTGTCATGCCTGGCTCAGGTTGTGTCAGTTCGCAGACCCTTTCGAGGCATCGTATATCAACGCTCCCTACGACGGTTCTTCCCTTTTTGGGAAGACAGTACGTGACACACTTGTCCAGAGTGAAAAGGACAGGAAGACCTTGTCTGCCGTCTGAGTCTGCTTCTCTAACCCTCAGCGGTCCTTCTCTAGGAATCAAAGAGGGCAGAAGAAGATGTGGTTCCGAAAATCTCAGTTTTCCCGGGATTCTCAGGACTATTCCCTCAGAGGCAGAGGGGGGCAGGATTGACGCTGACCCAGAGGTAGACGGGGTCCCAGGAATTTCGGGTCTAGGGAACCCTTTTCTGATAGACCTGGTCAGCAGCCCTGAGGGGCTGCCCAACTGTCCTACTCTGGAGGCAGTCAGTGGATGATTGTCCTTACACCCAGCGGCATGGGAGTCCATTACAACAGATCACTGGGTTTTACAGATAATATCCAGAGGTTACTCTATCCCATTTGTTGCCCCTCCAAATATTAGAAAACACCTCCCAGATGTTCCACCCGCTCACAGGGAGGCCGCAGTTTTAGAGGTTTCAAAGCTGCTTCTCAAACGAGCCATCAAACAGGTCCCCCCCCCAATCAGTCCTGATTAGGCATCTACTCAAGGTTCTTTTTGGTGCCCAAAATGACTGGGACCTCAGACCCATTCTGGACCTGTCAGCATTAAACCTGTCGGTAGCCAAACAGAAATTCCAGATGGTCACCCTACAGTCCATTCTACCTTCTCTCCGAGAGTGAGACTGGATGTGCTCGTTAGACCTCCAGGATGCTTACTACCACATCAAAATACACAGAAGCTCCAGAAGGTTTCTGCGCTTCTGGCTGGAAGCCAGTCATTTTCAGTTCAGAGCCCTATCCTTTGGTCTCACCACAGCACCCAGGGTGTTCACCAAGGTAATGGCAGTTGTAGCGGCTCACCTGAGGCTTCAGGGTATTCAGGTGATGTTCTTCATTCCACATTGCTGCAGTCCTAACTATTGGGTAGTCCGCTGTCCAGTCGGCCCGAATACCAAAGTATATGGCTGACGTCGGTCAGGGCGCATTAGACTGACGTCAGTACGTCAGGGTACTAATGCGCATGACCAACGTCATATCCTCAGTCTTTTTTGCCGCATGGTCCGATGCAGAAGCAGTTTTGCGAGTGCAGGTTGGCGTTCTGAAATTTTCTGAAGTCGGAGTTTCAGACCGAATCAAAGTTGGCTAAGTACCCCGTATTTTGGTTTTTTCTTGCCTCAGTATTTAACCGGATGTCAGAAAAAGTGAATAACTGTATTTCTTGTGGGAAACAGATACCTCATAGGGATTACCATACCTTGTGTATACCTTGTTTAGGGCCTGAGCACGACGTTGTTGGATGCCGCTCTTGTGCTAGATTTAACAAACGCACTATTAAGAGAAGGTTAGACTGTGCCAGGTTAGTGTTTGGGAAGCGTTGTAATTATAAAATGCCGTCGGATGCTCGGACGCCCGCTTCGTCCAAAAAGCGCAAGGACAAAACAGCGAAGCCTAGGGTTGATGAACCGGCAGTCCCGGACGTCGGTTCTTTAGAAGGCTCAGAGGTTTTGCCAGGAGTTTCTTTGGAGTCTCAGGCAGAGACTTTACTGTTACAGGATGTGCCTTCTCAGGAGGTAGGCCAGGCTGAGGGGGCTTCTCAGGTAACTGTTCTTCCCTCTCTTCCCAAGGTAGTTAGAGCCTCTCCTTCTGTTTCCAAAACTTCTTTGAGAGGTAGGCCAAGTTTAGCTTCAGTGGGGGTTTCTCCTAGCACTTCAGGTTCTGTGCCTAAGAAACATATGCTTAAAATGGCAGAAGATTTGATTACTATGATTAGAGGTTCTATGCCCCCTCCTGATAAGAGGCCTAGGGTGGAACCTGAGTTTGAGAGTTTTGAACAGTGTTCAGAGGCTTCTGAGTTTTCTGCGGAAGACTTGCAGGAGTATCCTCCTTATTCTGATTCTGATGTGGATGATTCCACTCCTACAGCTTCTCCTCCTGAGGATTTCTTATTTTCAGAGACTCTGCATTCCATGAGGGAGCACTTTAAATGGGAAGGCCAAGATTACTCTGATTCCAGGAAAAGGCTTAGGGAATTCTTGTTTTACCCCAGCATAGGCCCTTAGCTATACCTCCTGTGTTGAATGTGGTGGAAGATGTTTTGCAGAGGCTTCCTGAACCCTGATTCTTTGCCTCCTGCTCCTGTTAAACCTGATAGGTACTATAGGGTGCCTGAAGCTCATAAGTATCTCTTTAAGAGTCCTAGGGCAGACCGAAACTGTTTCTCAGGGACCTAAAGGTGTTAAGGCCTCTGTTGTTAAAAACCCCGTTCCCCCTGGTAAAAAGGCAAGGGCTTTGGGTAGATGGGGGAAGAAAGTGTATACCTCTTCCCCCTTAGCCCTGAGGGCGGTGAATTGTCAGTTTCACATGCTAAAATGTCACAATTATCCCCTTTCACAATTGAAATCTAAGGTGGATGCTTTGGCGGAAGGTATTGGAGTGTAAAGAGTTGCTGGATTTGGTTCATGTGTCTGAACAAGTGGGTAAGCATTCTTTGCAATGTGGTTTTGATGCTGTACAGGCCTCCTCCAGGGTGGCTGCCACTAGTTCTGTTCTTCGCAGGCATGCCTGGTTGAGGGATCAGAATTTAGCTGAGCATGTTAAGACAAGGATTTTGGATGCTCCTTTACAGTCTGATGTGTTGTTTGGTTCGCCTGTGGAAGCAGTTTTAAAGAAAATGGAGGACGAAGCTAAGTCTATGCAAACTGTTAAAGATTTTTGCAGGTGCAGCCACCAAGTTTAGTAGAAATTGGCCTACTAAGGGATGGACATATCCTGCTTATGATTCCCAGTCTAGGGGTAGGTCTAGACGTGGTAGGGCAGAGCTCAAGGTTCTTTTAGGCCTAGAACAGGAGTTCACCTGCTCAGACTTCTGGTGAGGGCAGGGGTCAGTCCTTTCGTAAACAGACCCAATGACCTGCCTTTTCAGCTGCCAGTAGATTCTCTGGCAGCTCCTTTAGGAGGTAGACTGTCTCTTTTCAAAGAAAATTGGGATTTAATTACTCAAGACAGATGGGTGTTGGATATCATTCACCACGGTTACAGGTTTTATTTCCATACATTGCCCCCTTTCAAAGGCATGTCAGACGTTCCTCCTCCACAAAGGAAAGAGGCTCACAAGCAAATTTCTCTGTTACTCCAAATAGGGGCTATTCAGCCAGTCCCTGTATCAGAAAGGGGCCTAGGATTTTATTCTCGCCTGCTCCTAGTACCAAAGAAGGGGAACACGTGGAGACCAATTTTGGATTTATCTATCCTCAACACTTATCTGGACATTCCCAAGTTCAAGATGTTGACGTTACAACAGCTTTTACCTCTGCTGGGCAAAGATCACTGGATGGTAACTTTAGATCTCAAGGAAGCTTACCTTCATGTGCCTATAAGACTAAGTTGCAGGAAGTATCTGCGTTTTCGAGCTGGAAATTCTCATTATCAGTTCTCTGCATTGCCCTTTGGCTTATCTACTGCGCCCAGAGTATTCACAAAGGTTCTGGCTCCAGTGATAGCTTACTTCAGGCTAAAAGGAATTCAAATCTATCCTTACTTGGACGACTGCCTGATTCTGGCTCAAGAAAAGGAAGACCTTCTACAGCATCTGGAATATGTTATAGCAGTGCTAAGATGCCTAGGGTATTCTGTGAACGAAATAAAGTCCAGTCTAGTACCCTCTCAAGACATGTGCTTTCTGGGTGTGAGACTGAATACAGCAGCCCAGATGGCCTTTTTAACCCGGACAAACAAAAGAGTCTATCCCTTTACTTCCATCAACTATCTCATCAGTCCGTGCTGACTGCAAGGACAGTCCTTCAAGCATTAGGTTCATGGCATCTTGTATTCTGGTGCTTCCCAATGCCAAACTGCATATGAGGAAGCTGCAATGGTATCTCAAAATGTATGGACACAGCACTGCCAGGATTTGGACACTGTCATTCAAATAATACCTTGCCTTCAAAAAATAATTTTGTGGTGGGCTCAGGAATGTCACCTAAACAAGGGACTCTCTGTGACCCGGCCAGAGGCTTAGTCAGATTTTAACGACAGATGCCTCGGACATTGCTTGGGGAGCTCATCTAAATGGAAAGTGGATACAAGACAAGTGGCCTGCCAGACTACAGCATCTACATATCAACATGAAGGAGATGTTAGCAGTCCAGTTTGCATTAATGGCTTTCAAGGAGTTACTTCTTCCAGGGCAGGTGTTGATTCTAACAGACAACACAACTGTCATGTGGTACATCAACAAACAAGGGGAACACATTCTTATCCTCTATGCAGGCAAGCAATGATTTTATGGGAGACTGCGCTCAGCTTGCAACTAACTCTTCAGGCAAGGTTTCTGCCGGAGCACAGAACTCCTTAGCAGATGTGTTAAGCAGACAAATCATGGATCCCCACGAGTGGAAACTGGATCTTCATGTATTTCAGAAATTGACAGTGTCATGGGGAACCCAGACATAGATCTGTTCGCTTCTCCACTAAACCACCAGCTGCCAAAGTTTTGCACAAAGGGGTTTCATCACACAGCTTGGAAAGTGGATGCTCTTTCTTTCAGTTGGAAAAATCTTCATGTGTATGCCTTTCCACCTCTGCCTCTTCTTCCAAAGGTGCTCTAAAGGTCAGACAAGACAAGCCAAGGATGATTTTAATAGCTCCAGATTGGCCTCGGCAACACTGGTACCCACTACTAAGGAGTCTGGTAAGGAAGCCTCCATGGCCTTTACCTTTGATTCCACATCTGTTATCTCAGAAGGACGGTCATCTGCTCAATGTCAAGCTTCACTCTCTTCATCTCACAGCCTGGCATATTCTGTGTTGAAACACAGCAGGTCTCAACTTCCTCAACAAGTTTTAAATGTGATTATGGAAGCTAGAAGACCTAGTACAAGGAAAGTGTATGAAAAAATGGAAGAGATTTTATTTTGGAGTACAGCAAAGAATTTGGAGATTTCTGAGCCTAATTTGAGTGTGGCTCTTCAATATCTTACTGAGTTATTGGACAAAGGTTTGTCCTTCTCTTCCATTAAGATTCATGCTGCAGCAATTTCAGCTCACTATGATTGTGACCCACCATTGTTTTCGCATCCTTTGTTCAAGCAGTTTCTTAGAGGGGCAAGGAATATAAGACCCCAATGAGAGCTCCTAGTCGTGCTTGGGATCTCAATTTTGGGTTGGAAAACTTACTCTACAACCTTTTGAGCCTGCGGCTACTGCTGAATTGAAATACTTGTCATGGAAGACTGCTTTTCTGTTGGCTATTACTTCTGCAAGAAGGGTGTCTGAGTTGCAGGCCCTTATGGCAGTAGAGCCCTTTTTGATTTTCCATAAGGATAGGGTATCATTACGTACTAATCCTTCCTTTATGCCTAAGGTGGTTTCTAGTGTGGCTTTAAACCAAACTATTCATTTGCCTACTTTTTATGCGGACCCCCAAAATAAAGGGAAAAGATTTTGCACACTTTAGATGTACACAGGCAATTGCGTTATTATTTAAGCAGGACTAAGGATTTTAGGCAGTCTCAGCAGTTGTTTGTTTCTTTTGCATTGAGTTACCAGAGGGCAAGCCTGTGTCAAAACAAACTATTTCTAGGTGGATTGGGTTTTGCATTGCATTTTGTTATTCCCATCATGGCAAGGAGATTCCAGCTGGGATTAGGCCTCATTCCACTAGGGCTACTGCCACTTCAACAGCATTTCTAAGGGGGGTGGCAACTAAGGATATTTTGGAGGCAGCTACTTGGAGTTCAGTGCATACTTTCTCTAAGCATTATCACCTTCCTCTCTACTCTAAGTCTAGGGCTGGTTTTGCCACAGCTATTTTGCAAGGCATGTTGTCAGCTCCTGCTTCTTTATGATTTGCCAGCCTCCCTTACCTCTGCTTTGGGATTCTACCCAATAGTTAGGACTGCAGCAATGTGGAATGAAGAACATAGTACAGTTTTGTACCTACCATAAATGTAGATGTTCGTGGATCCACATTGCTGCAGTCCAATTTACCCTCCTCCTTCCCTCTGTGTTTAGGGGTGGTTGTGTAGGTGAGGTTATATGCTGATAATTTTGTATATATTGTACATATTTTTGGTGCAGGTATATTGGGCCTTGTCTTTTTAGGGTCTTCTGACATCTGGGGCAAGAAAAGACTGAGGATATGACGTCGGTCATGCGCATTAGTACCCTGACGACCTGACATCAGTCTAATGCGCCTGACCGACGTCAGCCATATACTTTGGTATTCGGGCCGACTGGACAGCGGACTACCCAATAGTTAGGACTGCAGCAATGTGGATCCTCGAACATCTACATTTATGGTAGGTACAAAACTGTACTTTTCCATACCTGGACGACTGGCTCTTTGCTGTGCCCAACAAGCATCACTTGTGTCTGGCCCGAGATTATTTAATTCGGTTGGCAGATCTACTGGGAATTACAGTCAATGTTCACAAATCCCATTTGCAACCAGTCTAGTCTGCCCGTGAGTCTGCTTCTCTAACCCTCAGCGGTCCTTCTCTAGGAATCAAAGGGCAGAAGAAGATGTGGTTCGAAAATCTCAGTTTTCCCGGGATTCTCAGGACTATTCCCTCAGAGGCAGAGGGGGCAGGATTGGCTGACCCAGAGGTAGACGGGGTCCCAGGAATTTCGGGCGTAGGGAACCCTTTTCTGATAGACCTGGTCAGCAGCCCTGAGGGGCTGCCCAACTGTCCTACTCTGGAGGCAGTCAATGGATGATTGTCCTTACACCCAGCGGCATGGGAGTCCATTACAACAGATCACTGGGTTTTACAGATAATATCCAGAGGTTACTCTATCCCATTTGTTGCCCCTCCAAATATTAGAAAACACCTCCCAGATGTTCCACCCGCTCACAGGGAGGCCGCAGTTCTAGAGGTTACAAAGCTGCTTCTCAAACGAGCCATCAAACAGGTCCCCCCCCAATCAGTCCTGATTAGGCATCTACTCAAGGTTCTTTTTGGTGCCCAAAATGACTGGGACCTCAGGCCCATTCTGGACCTGTCAGCATTAAACCTGTCTGTAGTCAAACAGAAATTCCAGATGGTCACCCTACAGTCCATTCTACCTTCTCTCCGAGAGTGAGACTGGATGTGCTCGTTAGACCTCCAGGATGCTTACTACCACATCAAAATACACAGAAGCTCCAGAAGGTTTCTGCGCTTCTGGCTGGAAGCCAGTCATTTTCAGTTCAGAGCCCTATCCTTTGGTCTCACCACAGCCCCCAGGGTGTTCACCAAGGTAATGGCAGTTGTAGCGGCTCACCTGAGGCTTCAGGGTATTTAGGTGTTTCCATACCTGGACGACTGGCTCTTTGCTGTGCCCAACAAGCATCACTTGTGTCTGGCCCGAGATTATTTAATTCGGTTGGCAGATCTACTGGGAATTACAGTCAATGTTCACAAATCCCATTTGCAACCAGTACAAGTTCTAGACTTCATTGGGGCACGGCTAGACACTTTGCAGATGAAGTATTCTTAATGCCAGACAGGATCCTACACCTCAGGTGCCACATAGCTCAGATAGTGAACTCCAAGTCTTCAAAGGCGAATGAGGTTCTCCGGGCTGTGGGCTCCATGGGTGCCACCATATCGATTCTCCCTTGTGCGCGCCTTCACATGAGGGTTCTTCAATGGACTCTGGCTGTTCAATGGTCTTGGCTAGACCTGCCCAGGGAATTTCCAATCAAGATCAGTCATGTCTGCAGGACATCTCTTCTTTGGTGGTTAAGTTCACCAGAGATATCATAAGGACGCCCCTTCGCATCATCTCCAGTCCAAGCCACAGTGCACACGGATGCCTCCCAACTCGGGTGGCGGGACACTTTTCGGGAAGGACAGTCCAAGGCACGTGGTCCCAGTCAGAGACCAAGTTGCACATAAACGTTCTAGAGATGAGGGCAGTGCTTTTAGCATTGGAAGCCTTTCACACAGTCCTCCCTCTCTAATTGATTGCAGTTGGACCTGATCATCACCAACATGGGGACTCTATGCTCCAGACCAGAAGTGTATCCCTCACTGGTAAGATCAGACCATAAACTAATCTCACTGGATATTCTCATCCCGACCCCACCCCCTGCCCAGAAAACCACAGTGAAAAACTTCTCTAAAGCAAATTTCACACTCCTCAAAACTTAGGTGGAATCCTTCAAAGCCCCCGGGCCTGTGGAAAATACGGCCCAGACCACATAATCCTTTATAAACGCATTCTATGAACACCTTCAGGAATGCATGGATCATGTGATCCCAAATAAAACCAAGACCCAATCCTCCAAAGGTAGACGTCCTGTCTGGTGGACCCCAGCCATAAACAAAACTATACAATAGAAGGAGGAAGCTACTAAATGATAGAACAAAATCCCAAAAAGGGAAGGCATCACTGATCAGTATTAGCAAAAAACTACGGGCACTCTTATCTAAGGCCAGCTTCGAGAGAAAAATTGCACAGGACACTAAGGATAATCACAAGGCTTTCTTTAGTTATGTTAGGAACCTGGGTGGGAATTCCCAGATATGCTCAGAATTAGTCCAAAATGACAAAAAATACACTGAACCCACAGATATTGCCAACATCCTAGCTGACAGGTTCAGCGCAAACTCCCCCCCCCCCACCAAAAGGGCAAATATCTATCCCAGTAGAGTGCTGCCCACCTGACATCTCAGATGCTCAGGTAAGAGCCGCCCTCTCCAAAGCAAAAAACACAGCATCAATGGGGACCAGACAGTGTCCCGGGCTGCGTCCTACATGAACTCCAAGAAGAGCTAAACCCAAACATAAAACTACTGTTCAATCTCAGCCTTACTACAGGATATGTGTCCAAAGAGTGGCGTACAGCAACAGTGGTCCCTCTCCATAAAGGTGATGATTCAACGGATCCTGGAAACTATCGCCCCATAAGCCTGACTAGCTTGGTCTGCAAAGCTATGGAAAAGGATCATCATGGACCTCATAAATAAAGATATTGGGGACCTACAGACACTGGATCCTACCCAGTTCGGCTTTGTTAAGGGCAGATCCTGCCTCTTAAACCTGGTTGATTTCTTTGAAACAGTCACCAAGGCCATTGACGAGGGGAAGGTGGTCCACACAGCCTACCTGGACCTCACAAAAGCCTTCGATACAATACCCCACTCGGGCATTATAGATAAGCTCACCAGCTTAAATATAAACCCCTATGTCACTAGATGGATTGCTCAAGGACAGAACCCACATGGTTAGAATTGCTGGAGCCATGTCAGACTCCAAACCAGTTACAAGTGATGTCCCACAAGGCTCAGTCCTGGGACCTCTCTTGTTCGGTATATATTTCTCGGAGGTACAGGCCAACACGAAGGACTATGGCTGACCAAGTTCGCAGATGACTGCAAACTGGGCGCCATAATCGACTCTCCGGCCGACACAAGCATCCTCCAAAAGGGCCTCATAGAAACAGACAACTGGTGCCAGAGCCATGGTCTCAAGCTAAATGCCAAAAAGTGTATAGTCATCCCCTTTGGCAAAAACAAAGTGCCCACAAATTACCACATAGGTGGTAATCCATTAAGTACAGAAGAAGTAATTAGGGACCTGGGACCTAAGTTGATAGCATTCTCTCATTTGACAACCACGTGGCCAAAGTGGTTAGAAAAACATTTTATATAGCCCACCTAATCATGAAGGGATTCAGATCTAGATCAGGGGAGGTCGTTGTGCCTCTTTACTCATCCATCAGGCCCATAATTGAGTACAATGCCCCTTTTGGGATGTACCTTACCAGACACCTGCAGCAACTGGAAAGACCCCAAAAGTACCTCACCAAGAGGATCAAAGGGCTCAAACAGATGCCATATGCTGCCCGGTTAAAGAAACTCCAGCTCTACTCAGTGGCATACCGCCTGTTCAGAGGCGATCTGTGCCTGACGTATAAAGCCATGTCCAACCCAGAATTAATGGACATGCTGCACCTCAGAAAATCCAAATCCCATCGAGCTACGCGCTTGAGAGACTTGAACCTCAGCACTGAAATAAATAGGACATGCTGGAGGGACAGATTCATAACTCAGAGGCTCCCTTCACTCTGGAATAAAATCCCAGTCCAAGTTAGGCTGAGTCCCTCATTGACTCTCTTCAAGAGGAATCTTGATGAGTGGATGGGAGATCGTAGGTTTACCCCGGGTATCACTTCTGTGTCACTGTTAGACAGAGGCACAGTATACTAACCTCGAAAAAGGGCATAGCAAAATAAATTTAAAATGGGTGGCGAAAGCCAAACACATTCTGGCTGGGCTTATAAATGCCCTAGGGCAGATAGCCTAGTTTGAACCTATTCAGTCAGACAACGTGTCGGTTTTCTGGTATATCAGCAAGCAGGGGGGAACCAGATCCTACTCTCTATGTCGCGAGGCCATGAGAGTGTGGGAATGGGCGATTTCCACCGGTCAGTTTCTGATAGCAACGCACATCCTGGGGTGCACCAACATTTTAGTGGACAGATTGAGTCGGGCCATTCTGATGCCTTACTAGTGGTCTCTGAAACAGTCAGTAGGTGAGGAGATCTTCCTTGCATGGGGTCAGCCTTGCTGCGATCTCTTTGCATCTCCTTCCAACGCGAAGTGCAGCGAGTTCTTCGCTCTGATTCCCTCACCAGGGGAAGTCCCCAGAGACAATCTAGTCCATGCTTGGCCCCCTGGGCTTCTGTATGCTTATCCACCATTGCCACTCATTCCGAAGTTTCTTCAGAAAGCTTGCCAACTACGGTGCAAAGTGATCCTCATTGTCCCATTCTGGCCTTGTCAGGTTTGGTTCCCATTCCTTTGGTCTCATCTCTTAGCTCCCCCGTGGGTTCTGGATCCATGCCCGGATCTAATCTCCCATCCATCGGGGGCACGTTCGCCCAATCTGAGCAGCCTCAAGCTGACAGCCTGGTTGCTCCAGTTCCGTTAATTGCCAGGACTCCCAATCTTTCATCCCCAGTAAAATCCATTCTGGTGGCTTCTCTTAAAGACTCCACTAGGAAGCTTTATTGCAGTAAATGGAAGTGCTTTTCCATTTGGGCCTCACAGAGAAAAATAGATCCCTTTACAACCCCTGGTCCAGTGGTGTTGGACTTCCTGCCTGGTATCTTTCAGCAAGGAGCTATTTCCTCCACAGTACAATTGGCAGCCATTTCCAGTTCTCACGTTGGTGAAGACAACATGGCCTTAGCCTCCTCTAGGCTGTGTAAGGCTTTTTTTAAAGGTACTTTTCTGTTACGGCCACCTGTCAAGGATTCAGTGCCTTCTTGGGACCTTACTTTTGTTTTACAGGCATTGGTGGCTCCTCCTTTCGAACCTGCAGCTTAGGTGGACTTGAAATTTTTGTCCTGGAAGACCGCTTTCCTAGTCGCCATTACATCTGCTAGGAGGGTTTGTGAGCTTCAAGCTCTGTCTGCCGTGCCTCCATATTTGGTCTTCTTATAAGGATAGGGTCTCCCTTTGTACTAACCCTTCCTTCTTACCTAAAGTCGCAACTGAAGCAAACATAAACCAGTCCATTAATCTGCCCGTTTTCTTTCCTAAATTCCAAAATAAAGGTGAATACAAACTTCATTTGTTAGATGTTCATATTCAGCTTCATTTTTATCTTCATAGAACGAAGTCTTTCCGCAAGACTGACCAATTGTTTGATGTTCTTCGTGTTTCACTGTTGCAGTTATTACAGTTGGGTTATCCTGCTGGCAGGCTACCCTCAGTTGGCCTGAATTCCAAAGTCTAGGTCCGGCGTCGGTTGCTGTCGCCTCTTCCCTGACGTCAGTGCACCAGGGGTATAAAAGATGCAGCCGACGGCATTTTCTTCAGTCTTTCTTGCCGCACGGTGCCCGAAGCAAAAGCAGTTTGCAAGTGCCGGTTGGCCGACTCCTGAGTTTTCCAGATTTGAATTTCAAATCCAAAGTCTTCATTAAAGCTAAGTACCCCATTGGGGAAACTTTTTTCTTGCTCCAGACCGATGTCAGAAAAAGTTAATAATTATATTTCTTGTGGGAAGCAAATACCTCATAAGGATTTTCATTCTTACTGTATTCCTTGCCTAGACCCTGAGCATAACGTTGCTAGCTGTCGGTTTTGTGCTAGATTTAACCAACGCAGTATTAAGCGTCAGTATGATTTTGCATTCCATTACTTTGGCAGAAAATTTAATTATATAATGCCGTCGGAACAGCTGACTACCGGAGTTTATAAAAAGCGCAAAGACAAAGAAAAGGACAGACATCCCAGATCAAAACCGACGACGAGGCTTCTGCTAGACCTGTCACCAGTTGGCCGGTTCTCATTGAGGCGCTTTCGCAGCCCCTGACACCCGCTACCTCAGAGCCACAGGCTGCTTCCGACTCATGTGGAGCTGACTAGGTCGCTGGAAACTCAAGGTATTGGACACTCGGAAACTATTCCCTCAGATGGGTACAGAGCCGCTGAGCAGGCATCGGCTTCTGAGGGTGTTTTCAGGCCTACTCAGTTATATGTGAAACCTACTTCAGCTTCAAAGGCAAAGACTAAAGCAGCTCTAAAGACAAAGAAACAAGTACAGCATTCTCCTGGACAGGCCTCCATGCCTAAAAAACAGATGCTTAAAATGGCCGAAGACCTAATTACTTTGATCAGGGGTTCCCATCCCCCTCCTGATAAGAGGCCTAGGCAAGACTTAGATTATGAATCTTCATACCAGGTTTCCATTTCCTCTGATTCTTCCTCTGAACAGGAATATTCTATGCCTCCCTATGAGGATTCTGATGCTGAAGAATCTATCCCTTCAGCCTCTCCTCCTGAGGATTATTCTTTTGGGGAGACACTGCATACTATGAAGGAACATTTCCACTGGGAGAGCCAAGATTACTCAGAATCCAAGAAAAGGCTCAGAGACTTCCCATTATTGCCTCAGCACAGGCCCCTGGCTATCCCACCTGTTTTAGACATTGTAGATGATGTATTTTCAGAGTCCAGTCTAATCTCAAGACTCTTTACCACCAGCTCCTGTTAAGCCAGACAGATACTATAGGGTTCCTGATTCACATACATTTCTTTATAAAAACCCTGCTGCTGACCCAGAAACCATCTCTCAGGGTACCAAAGGGGTCAAGGCTTCTACTGCAAAAAACCCTATCCCCTCTGATAGGGATTCTAGGGCCCTAGACAGATGGAGTCAAAAGATTTATACTTCTGCTACCTTGGCTGTAAGAGCTTTAAATTGCCAATTTCATATGCTTAAATATCAGCAATATCATATGTCATTGCTTAAACAGAAAATATTAAATACAGAATGTGCAGACAACAAAGAAATGCAGGATTTATTGCATGCAGCTGAACAAGTGGGAAAGCATACTTTGCAATGTGGTTTTGATTCTCTAGAGGCCTCCTGCAGGGCCGCTGTTACAGGTTCTGTCATTAGGAGGCATGCTTGGTTAAAAGAACAGAATCTTCCTGATCATGTTAAAGCAAAACTATTAGATGCTCCATTACAGCATGATACTTTGGTGTTAAAGCAGAAGAGGTGTTGAAGAAAATGGAGGACAAAGCTAAATCTATGCAAACAGTCAAAGATTTCTTGCAGGTACAGCCTCCCAGATTTAGCAGAAACTGGCCTACAAATAATTGGTCCTTTCCTGTGTCAGATAGGCCACAAAGAGGCAGATACAGATGCCCTAGAGGCAGATCACAGCCCCAAGGCTCATACAGGCCTAAACAATGGGGTGTTTCTACCTCCAAGAGCGGAGAGGAAAAATCACAGCCATACAGGAAAAACAGTCTCATTGATTTCCCCCTTCCAGCACCAAGCACTTCTCTTTTGGCAGCTCCTCTGGGGGGAAAACTAGCACTTTTTTCACAAAACTGGCACATGATCACCCAGGACAGATGGGTCATAAATGTAGTCTCACAAGGCTACAGGTTCCACTTCCACACCCTGCCGAGACCAAAGGGTATGCCAGACCTGCCACTCAATCAGTGGGAAGACGCATAAAAACAAGTTTCATCCCTCATGGGCATGAGGGCCATTCAACAAGTACCAAAGAAGAGCAGGGACAAGGATTCTATTCAAGGCTGTTCTTGGTACCCAGAAAGGACAAAGCCTGGAGACCAATACTGGACCTGTCTATTCTAAACACATATCTGGATATTCCAAAATTCAAAATGTTGACTCTACAGCAGCTTCTGCCCATGTTGGACAAGAAGGCTTGGCTTGTGACTTTAGAATTAAGAGGGGCATACCTGCATATCCCAATCAGACAAACATGCAGAAGATACCTCAGATTCAAAGCTGACTCAATACACTACCAATTCTCTGCACTGCCCTTTGGCTTATCTACTGCGCCCAGGGTCTTCACAAAGTGCCTGGCACCAGTAATTGCATACTGCAGAGAAGGAGGAATACAAATATATCCTTACTTGGATGACTGCCTCATTCAAGCAGAGAACAAGGACATTCTGCTATGGCATCTGGCGTTTGTAAAGAGATTACTACCATGCCTAGGGTACACAGTCAACGAACAGAAATCAAAACTAGTACCTTCTCAAGAGATAATATTCCTGGGTGCAAGCTTAACTACAACTGCCCAGATGGCTTATCTCCCGCCAGACAAACAAAGACAACTGACTACCTAATGTTAAGTTGTCAATCTCGCCTTCATTCTTGCTTGATGGGTTCGGAGCCGATCCCTCGGCTCCGACTCGGCACTTGCTTTAGCTCGAGAACTCCTTTTACCAGCTCGAGGCAGCCCCATATCCCATGATGCAAGGCAGGAAGTACCCAGATCTCGTTTGCCGCTTCGCTTGGGAGGTCTTCTCTTTACCAGCTCCTGGTAAGTTGTTCACATTTGTGATATTTAAGCCCCTTTTTTTAGTTAAAACTAATTTTTGATAGTTTAATTTAAAATTAACCTTTTCTGACAGAAATCCCTGTCTCTTTTAATTTTTAGTCAGTCAATTTTCCTAACCCATCCCCTGTTAGGGTGTGTGTGTTGGTGTTTTTTACTAAATACCTCTTGGTATTAATTTAATTTAATTTGACTGGTGTGTGTGTCTGTTGTGTTTAGGCACCATGTCTAAGGAGAGGGTTTCAGGTTTTAAGAAGTGTGACTCGTGCTGTCAGAAGATGTCTCTGACAGACGGTCACACTTCTTGCCTGTACTGTTTGGGCCCTCTTCACCTGCAGGACTCCTGTGCTATTTGTCACTCCTTCAGCCAGAGAGTCCTGCAGGAGAGACGCATAAGTTGATTCTCAGGGTCTTCTTAAGCGGAGGGCTCTCCGGCTAAGTCGGCCCACAAAAATCAACCAAAACTGCCAAAGCCCAGGCTTCTGTTCCTAAGCCTGCGGCCTCGGCTCCGACTTCGTATAGAGTCGAGATCGGCTCGCTGGAGCGATTCTGGATCCACAAGCTTTCGCCGATGGCTATCGGTGCCGAATCTGCTGCCCACTGTGGTGTCGGCTCCGACCGGCTCCGACACACTTGCAGCACGGGCATCGGTGCCGGCTCCGATCGGCTCCGCCACCCATGTTGCACAGGCATTGGTGTCGGCTCCGATCGGCTCCGACACCGTTACCTTGGTAGCTGTATCGCCGCTGGAGCCGATACATCGAGCGTTCTGCGGCTCGAGAAATCGGTGCCGACAGGATCAGTATCGGCTCCGATGGCCCATTCCAGGAAGAGGTCGAGGTCTCCTTCCTTGGAGCCGATACTTCGGCTCGGCCGCCTCTTCTATCGGGCGGAGCCATCGGAGCCGATCTTCAAGGTCATCCAGGTTGTCAGATCATGACCTAGAGAGAGTGGTCAGTAGATTGCTCAAGTCACAGGTACTGGCCCAAATGCTACACAGTCCGTCTCAGCAGGCGACTGTTGGTCCACACCCGTTACTGTTCCTCCTTGACTCTACCCCAGAGTTTGGGTTGGAGTCTTCGGGCATGGTTACTGCTACGGCTGGAGGGCGGATACCTCCTTCTGTCCCTTCAGCCCCTACTCTTATCTCCTCTTCCTTAGAGGGATTGGTGGTCGGGCTTCCATGGTCTCCTCCGAGGGGGTGAGTGGCATCGGACCCTTGTCCGAGCCCGCTCTTCCCTTGGAGCCTCGGCCTTGGTGAGCTCGGCTCCGACATCTGCCTCTGAGACTTCCTTTCGGTGGCCCTGGGTTCCTAGCTCTTGGGCGGTTCTCTCGGACCTGCCTGGGAGGGGAGCATTCGAGGTGATGAAGAGTGTACTGGCCACTGGTATCAGTCAGCAGTCTCTTCCCGTAGCTCCTCCCTCTATTGTACCTGTTGACATCTCTGCCACTTCTCTTGCTACAGGACCCAGAGATCCTCCGCCTCAGGTTTCCCCATTGGGAATTTCCCCTCTTCCGAGGATTCTCCTGATGTTTGGGAGATCCTCCTAGGAAGAGGACTTGTAAGAGGAAGCATGTAGACTCCCTGAGTCTGTCACCGGATACTGACTTTGATGAGTCAGAGGGATCCCTAGATCCCCTCTGAGGATGTCTCCTTCTCAGACATCCTAGAACTTCTGAAACAGAGGGAAACTGGCCCACCAACAATCCCTCTGAGGATGAGTCAGTATACCTAGAGGCGTTTGGATCTCGGCCCTCCACCTCCTGGGTGTCTCCGCCTTCGACCCCCTTATGCAGGTTATTGCACGAAGGCGTGGACAGCTCCTGACTCTGTAGAGCCAGTCCCTAGGAGGCCTTCTAAATTTATCACTGCCCTAGTGACAAACAATTCCTTACCAAAGGTGTCCCTGCTGATGCCATGGTGGTGGCTGCGGCCACCAAAAGGAACTTGCAGATCCTTCCGTGACCGTCCATCCTCCTAATAAGGACTCTAGGACCATGGATAGATGCGGCAAGCGGATTTTTCCTCGGCGACCTTTGCTATCGTTCGCTGAATTATCTTTGTCACTTCACCAGACTCCAGAGAGATATCCTGAAGGAGCTGGGAGAAGTAGTTCAGGATCCTACAGCTGCAGGGGCCAAGAAAGATTGCTTCGCAGCTAGGAACCCTAAATTACATTGCTAACTCCTCCATGCGGCTAATATGTTATGCTGCGGATGGGCGAGTAGAGCCATGAGCACAGGTGTGGCTCTTAGGCGCCAAGCCTGGATGCGGCTATGTGATTTTATGGATCCCTTTAAGGCGTCCTTCACAAATTCTCCCTTTGATGGGTCAGCTTTGTTTGGCCCTCAGGTGAAGGAGACCTTGACCAGGTGTGAGCAGGATGGCAAGACTCTTTCTGCTGTTGGAGTCCGTTTTCCACCCCTTCTAGGCCTTATCCCAAAGGACAGAAGGGTGGGAAGATGTGGTTCCGTAAATCCCAAGAAGTCACGCCCGGATTCACGTGGTCAGATTACCCCTAGAGGCAGAGGGGTAACAACAACAGGCGCTCTAGAGGCAGAGGAGGTCCAAGAACCAGGGCAACAGGGAGTCTCTTCCTGAGAAGCCCTTTCAGCATCCCTGAGGTGTTGCCCGGCTGTCCCTCCTTGGAGGCAGTCGGGAAGATTATCACTGTACCCAGAAGCCTGGCATTCCCTCACTCAAGACAGATGGGTACAGTCGATCATTTCCAAGGGTTAGATAATTCCTTTCGAGGAAAGTCCCTTCCCTCAAGTTCCCTTCCAGATGTACCACCGGTCTAAGGGACATTGCAGAGTTAGAAATGCAAAACTACTGCAAAAGAGCCATTCAGCCAGTTACAATAGACCATTCAGAGCCGGAATCTACTCAAGGTTCTTTTGGTCCCCAAAAGACGGGAGACTGGAGACCAATATTGGATCTCAGCAGACTCAACAAGTCTGTCAGGAAGACAAGATTCCGAATGGTCACTCTTCAGTCAATTCTGCCCTTCTTACAGAAGGACAACTGGATGTGCTCAATAGATCTTCAGGATCGTACTATCACATCAAAATTCACAGGCGCTCCAGGAGATTTCTCCGCCGGCTGGGGTCCAGTCATTTCCAGTTCAGAGCCCTGCCCTTTGGTCTCACTACAGCCCCAGAGTGTTCACCAAATGCATGGCAGTGGTCACGGCTCACCTGAGACGTCAAGGATTCCAGGTGTTTCCGTATCTCGACGACTGGCTCCTGTCAGCCACCACCAGGCATCAGCTTATACAAGCCAGGGATTACACAATAGACCTTTGTTCTCATTTGGGCATCTCAGTCAACTTGAAAAGTCATCCTTATCGCCCTGCCAGTCTATTACCTTCATAGGCAAACTTAAACACTGTTAGGATGTCAGCTACCCTTACAGAACAAAGAGTTTCAGACATTCAGACTCATGTCAGGATCATTCTGGCCAGCAAGAAGGTACAGGCCAGAATGGTTCTAAAGGTATTAGGTCTCATGGCTGCGGCCATTACTCTTCTTCCTGGCTCGATTCTACATGCGCCTCCTTCAGTGGATGCTGTTCACACAGTGGTCATACCAGCAACTCCCAATGCGTCACCAGATTCTGGTGACACAAACATGCAAAGAACATCTTGCTTGGTGGATCACATCGTCTCAGGTTCACCAAGGCAGGTGCTTTGTACCTCCGTCCCCGATAGCCACTGTCACCACGGATGCCTCCCTGATCGGGTGGGGGTCATTATCAGGGCAGGATGGTTCATGGGGCGTGGCAACCGTTCGAGTACCATCTGCACATAAATGTCCTGGAGATGAGAGCAGTGCTTTTAACGTTGCAAGCACTCAGCGACTTTCTTCCCGTAGGGACAATTGCAGTCCTCACAGACAACATGTCTGTAGTTTGGTATATCAACAAACAGGGCGGAACCAAGTCCTACCCCTTGTGTCGAGAAGCGCTCAGACTATGGCAATGGGCGATCTCCTCTCATCGGTTTCTGGTAGCAACGCATATCCCTGGGAAAACCAACATTATAGCGGACAGATTGAGCAGAGCTATTCTCATGCCTCAGGAGTGGTCTCTCAAGCAATCCATAGCGGAAGAGATTTTTCTGGAATGGGGTCGTCCATGTTGCGATCAATTTGCTACTCCCCAAAACAGCAAATGTCCAGACTTCTTCAGCCTCTTCCCTCTATCAGGCCATCCCCAGAGGCGCTCTGACCCAGGTTTGGCCCCAGGGACTTCTTTATGCCTTCCTCCATTTCCTCTGATCCCTCAGGTGATCCAGAAAGCTACCGTTTGAGAGCCAAATTGAGTCTCATTGCCCCTTACTGGCCTCGACAAGTTTGGTTCCCGTTCCTCCATCGTCACCTTTTGGTGCAGCCGTGGCATCTGGACCCAGTGCCAGATCTACTGATTCACCAATCCGGTCAGCTGCACGGTCAATCCCTTCTCTCAACCTCACAGCATGGTTGCTCCACTTCCTTCCTTAGCCAGGCTTCCTTTGATCTCTAACCCAGTTAGAGATATCATAGTAACTTCACTAAAATCCTCTACCAGGAGGATTTATACAAGCAAATGGAGCGTTTCTCTTATTGGGCTAAGGCCCAAAATATTGATCCTTTTACTGCCCCTGTCCAGGCAGTTCTGGACTTCTTAGCAGAGATTTTTCATGCAGGCTCCTCTTCCTCAACAGTCAGAGTTCAGTTGGCTGCTATTTCTAATTTTCATGTCGGGATAGCAGATCATAATATTATGTCCCATAGGCTCTGCAGGGCCTTCTTGAAAGGAATTTTCCTACTAAAGCCTCCAATCAGGAATCCTCCTCCTCAGTGGGATCTAAATTTAGTGCTGACATCCTTGATTCTTCCCCTTCGAGCCAGCTGTTTCTTGTTCCTGAAATATCTTTCTTGGAAAACTTTATTCCTAGTGGCTATTACATCTGCCAGGAGGGTGTCTGAACTTCATGCTCTTTCGGTTCGACCCCTATTTGATTTTTCACAAAGACAGAGTATCTTTGAGAACTAATCCATCATTTTTACCTAAGGTCGCTTCAAAAACAATCTGAATCAATCCATTGATCTCCCGTATTTTTCCTAACTATTCAGATAGAGCTGAACAAAAGCTACATTATCTTGGCGTCCACCGTCAGCTCAGATATTATTTGGACAGAACAAAAAATTTAGAAAATCTGATCAACTTTTTGTCTCCTATGCGGATAATAAAAAGGCCTACCTGTTTCTAAAGTGACTTTGTCCAGATGGCTTTCTTCGGTCATCACTGAAATTTATACGATCAGGGAAAACAGCTGTGCTCAAAACCTAAAGCACATTCAACTAGGAGTTTAGCTACTTCTACAGCTTTTCAAGCTAGACTACCTTTGGACACTATTTGTGCAGCGCCACTTGGGCCACTCCTCACACTTTTGTTTCCCATTACAAATTGGACTTGGCCTCCAGGGACAGAGCCAGTTTTGGCTCTACAGTCCTGAAGAGTTTGTTCCATTGAGCCACCCAGGATAGAGGTGCTAGGACGCGGTCCCATCAAGCAAGAATGAAGGCGAGATTGACAACTTAACATTAAGAAGTTATGTACCTACCATAACGTTCCATGTTAGTTGTCTTCTCGCCTTCTTTCTGCGACCCTCCCTCCTTCCCCTGGCCTGGACAGACCTTGTATAAGAAACTGTTATGCTAAAGACCATTCAGACCTGGTCCTTTTTCCATCTGTAAGTTTCTTCTTCCTTTGGGAAGTATGTTATACTTGGTGTTATTGCCCTTTTGTCAACAAACGAGATCTGGGTACTTCCTGCCTTGCATCATGGGATATGGGGCTGCCTCGAGCTGGTAAAAGGAGTTCTCGAGCTAAAGCAAGTGCCGAGTCGGAGCCGAGGGATCGGCTCCGAACCCATCAAGCAAGAAAGAAG
Source organism: Protopterus annectens (assembly GCF_019279795.1). Lineage (NCBI taxonomy): Eukaryota > Metazoa > Chordata > Ceratodontiformes > Protopteridae > Protopterus > Protopterus annectens. The sequence continues at coordinate 1,641,168,650 of NC_056731.1, read as the reverse complement.
GCGAGAGAAGACAACTAACATGGAACGTTATGGTAGGTACATAACTTCTTATTTCAAACTGTTGGCAACAAAGGCCCAGTTATCTGCAAGAAAAATTCTGCAGGCTTTGGGCTTCATGGCATCCTGCATTCAACTAATTCCATATGCAAGACTGCATACGAGGAAACTTCGCTGGTACCTAAAAAGTGTTTGGACTCAACATTGCCACAGCCTGGAAACAATAGTTACTCTCATTCCCTGCCTGCAACAGGAGTTTCGATGGTGGGCGAAGGCCTATCACCAGAACAAGGGACAGCCATTCACTCTAGCCCCAGCCACACAGACATTAACAACGGATGCTTCGGATTATGCCTGGGGAGCCCACATGGCAGGAAGATGTATTCAAGGCACACGGTCCACAAACCAAATGCATCTACATATCAATCAAAAAGAGATGCTAGCTGTTCAAAATGCCCTGACACAGCCTTCAAGGACCTATTCCATCCGGGACAACTACTGATAGACAGACAATAACTATGGTCATGTGGTACATAAACAAGCAGGGAGCCACTCATTCGTACCCCCTTTGCAGACTAGCCATGACTTTGTGGGACACAGCATTGACTTACCAAGTACATCTGCAGGCACAATTCCTGCCAGGAAAGATAAATACTCTGGCAGATGAACTAAGCAGAAACCTCATGGATCCCCCGAGTGGAAATTGGATCCACAAGTCTTCAGCATGATAACAAGGAAATGGGGATGCTCGGACATAGATCTATTTGCCTCACCTCACAACTGCTAACTAAAGAGATTCTGCACAATGACTTATCACAGACAAGCATGGAAAGTGGATGCCCTATCTTTCAGCTGGAAAAACTTAACAGTATATGCCTTTCCTCCTCTGCCTCTCCTCCCCAAGGTACTCCTAAAGGTCAGACAGGAGAAGCCAAAAATGATTCTGATTGCCCCAGACTGGCCACACCAGTACTGGTATCCAATCCTAAGGAACTTGTCTCAATGCCCAGCCTGGACCTTACCTCAAGTGCCTCATCTACTGTCCCAGCAGAACAATCAGATCCTGCACAGCCAACTCAAGACCTTAAATCTGGCAGCATGGCGGATAATGTAGTCATACAAAACACACCTCTCACTAAAGCGGTGATGGATGTCATTTTTGAGGCCAGGAGGCCTAGTGCTAGAAAATCCTATGCTGGAAAATGGAAGAGATTCTGTGCTTGGAACCAGGCACTAGGAATTGACACAGCTGTACCAAACATTCCTCAGATTTTGCAATACTTGACTGAGATGCTGGACAAAGGCCTATCTTTTTCATCTATAAAAATTCATGCCTCTGCCATTTTGGCTCATTACAATACAGAGCCGCCAATCTTTTCTCATCCTCTATTAAGGCAGTACCTCAGAGGGGCCAAAAATTTAAGTCCTCCAAGGAGATCACCAATATCTGCATGGGACCTTAATTATGTCTTGGAAAAACTCACCCTGCCTCCTTTCGAGCCAGCCACTACAGCTGACATAAAGTTTTTATCTTGGAAAACAGCTCTGCTTCTAGCAATAACTTCTGCAGGACGAGTCTCAGAGCTACAGGCATTCATGGCTGTGGAACCTTTTATCATTTTTCGTCCAGACAGGGTTTCTCTGAGGATGAACCCGACAATTATGCCTAAGGTAGTGTCCAATGCGGCCCTTAACCAAACTATTCATCTGCCTACCTTTTATCCAAGCCCACAGAATAAGGGGGAGAGAATTCTGCATTCTTTGGATATACACAGACAGCTACGCTTCTATTTGAACAGAACCAAAGCTTTCAGAAAGACAGAGCAATTACTAGTGGCATATGCTGCAGGATCACAAGGAAAAGCTATCTCAAAGCAGACTATTTCAAAGTGGATAGGCCACTGCATTCGTTTCTGCTATTCACAACATGGCAAGCCAGTACCTAAGGGCATTAGGCCACATTCGACCAGAGCAGCAGCCACTTCAGCAGCCTTCCTCAGGGGAGTACCAACCAAAGATGTTTTAGAGGCTGCCACTTGGAGTTCAGTGCACACCTTTACAAAGCACTATCACTTACCACTCTACTCTAAATCCAGGGCAGGTTTTCCACTGCAGTTCTGTAGGGCCTACTAGCCGCTCCTAATGCTATTTAGCTCCAGCCTCCCAACCTCAGCTTTGGGATTCAACCCGATTGTAATGACTGCAACAGTGAAACACGAAGAACATAGTACAGTTGTGTACACTTACAGTAAATGTAGATGTTCGAGTGTATTCACTGTTGCAGTCCGGGTTACCCACCCACCCATCCCCCCTTTCTTTGCTGGAACTTATCTGTACTTCTCTATTATATGCAACCTATGTGGTGTATTTACTTGTAGATGAAGGCAATATATATATTTTGGTGCATGCATGTTTTATTGACATATTTTTTTAGCCTACCCTTTTGGGGGCACCTGACATCTGGGGCAAGAAAAACTAAAGAAAATGGCGTTGGCTGCATCTTTTATACCCGTGGCGCACTGACGTCAGGGAAGAGATGACAGCAACTGACGCCGGACCTAGACTTTGGAATTCAGGCCGACTGAGGGTAGCCTGCCAGCAGGATAACCCAATTGTAATGACTGCAACAGTGAATACACTCGAACATCTACATTTATGGTAAGTGTACACAACTGTACTTTTCCTTTTCCAAAGCATTTATGGGAAAAGCTATTTCTAAAGTTTCTTTGGCCAGATGGATCACTCTTTGTATTTCACATGCCTATAAAGCAAAAGGTTTATCTCCTCCTGGTATTAAGGTTCACTCTGCCAGGTCCATGGCGACTTCTGCTGCTTTTTCCTCTAGGGTGCCTTTGGATGATATTTGCACAACAGCGACCTGGGCCAATTCACATACCTTCATCTCCCATTACAAATTAGATCTGATTTCAAGGGGTAGAGCATCCTTTGGCACTGCGGTGCTCAGAAATATCCTTCCATAAGGGCCTCCCAGGATCGAAGTAGCTGGGGACTCTGTCCCACAGGTTACAGATAAAATGAAGTTAACTACTTCAAATAAAGATGTTATGTACTCACCATAACGTTCCATCTGAGTAGTTATACTTCATTTTTCTGCAACATTCCCTCCCTCCGTCCCCTGGATCTTGTCCTGTCTTTTCAGGATTTGTTTATTGGGTTGAGTTGCTTATGTTTTTAGTTGCAGCAAACTCGATCTGAGGGAAGATAGGAGATGGTAGTGTATTATGGGTAAGGGGAGGAGCTCGGAGCTTGGAGCAGATGCTAGAAAAAAGTTGCCAGCTCGGATCCGATACAGATCCATATACCCACATGTTGCAGAAAAATGAAGTATAACTACTCAGATGGAACGTTATGGTGAGTACATAACTTCTTTTTTTTGCCACACCTAGGGGGTCAAAGCCAGTGGCTGAGCTCAAGTTTAATAGTTGTTGGAGCAGTTAGAACAGCACATGTTTAGAGCTTTTCAGCAGGCACCCAGCTATCTTATCAGGCCCTGTTGAAGATGCTGAGCTTTTATATTGTGATGCTTTCCTGTGATGTTCTTTCTTCAACACATAACTTGCACCCTGAATAAAACTGGGTTTGTTGATGGTTTTTATTGTTCACTGCATTACATTTTAGACCATAGCAAGAACATGTGTTAATAACGTTCCTCTACCTTTGTCTCACTACCATAAACCAGAATATGGTAGCATGTGTTATGTTGTCCTTTATTGGTGAACTTCCAGCTGATGGCCTCCACATGGAAAGTTACCTCTTTCCCCCTCTGAACATCCAAGTGCTTTCTAGGTCTGGCTGCAGGATTGACATCTGGCTGTACCTAATCCCATTCATTATGTATGCATCCTGCTGCAGATTTCATACCAGTCAGATATCTGCAGTGGTTAGTACCCTCACTACTGTACTTAAAAGGATCCTTTGTGAACCGGTTTTGCTGTTTTTTTTTTTCTTCATTGCAGAAATGACTGAATCAGCATTTGGAGAAGGATGAGAAACATGGGTCATCTCTCTCACAGAGCTTGTGATGGAGCACTTTTATCGTGTAGGCCAGGAGCATCTAGATGCAGCTCCCTCTCCTTCTAAGAAGTGGACACCTCCTACCGATTGCTGACTCTTTGAAATGACATTTTATCATAACTTTCCATGATGGATTGCTTCTGTCATGGTTAAGTCTCAGGGATATTGTCACCTTTCAACCTTGCCACTAAATAAGAAATCCAGAGATTTGGACAGTATGTGCAAGGTTGTGCTCTCCTGTGGCAGTTTGGATCACAAGTTCCTTAATTAACTGTCTTACCTGTCCCCTTTCCTGTCCTACATTACTGCCTGGGCCCTGGAAAAATTTGCAGAAGTAATTCTAAGATTGCACCATGTCTTCATGTCTCTGTGAATCTCTTGTAATGGGTTTTCAAGGTTCTCTATTAAATTATTGAATATTTCAAAGTTCGAATGTCATATGGTCGACACCATACGATCGAACTTTGAAAAGTTTGAAGGTGAAAGGCAACGGCTCCGTATGCACAGAATGAGAAAATTTCCCTTTTCTGCACTGAAGTGCGGTCTCAGAGTTGGTATATTTAAGTAGGGCGTGTGTGTGGGGGGTTTGCCACCCTGCTCAGAGCGTTAAGGTAAGTGTTTTTTTTTAACGTTTTTATTATATATTCGAAGATTCAAGTTTCGCTCATATGTTGTCGAACATATGTGGTTCGAAATTTTGAAGCTTCGAATATATAACATAGACTCGTTTTTCAATGGATTTCATATAGCTTTCTGTAACTGAAACTCTCTAAATGCTTTTATCAGGGTAGCAGACTCAGAAAGATGTCTGTTAGAGTCTGTGCTAGATGGTGTAGCGCATACTGCCAACTGTGAAGATGTGATTTCTGTAGGCAGAGTTCCCAGAACCTATTCAGAGACCTCCAAAAGAAGTAGGTGTTGACCATTATGTAGTCCTTATGCTGTTTCTTGATAGCTTTTTCTCCTTGACCGACCTACTATCAAAAATAAATCTGCCATACAGAGTGAATAATTCTCAAGCATCATGGTTGTTTTCCCTTGCTGTACCTTGGAACATTTTCTTTCTTTGAGTAGAGAACAAGGGTTATGTTCCTGGCTCCTCCATTTTCCAAATGGGTTTAGAGTTTTTCATCTTAATCTGAACCTCAGGGACTTCATTCACCAATATCCATTATTTTAGTTGCATTGGAGACTTTCCAGGAGTTCATGACTTTGAAGTGTAGCTGCTCAGTATTTTCTGTTTACCCACTGAGTTTAGAAGGGTGCCCTCTGTTATAGCAGAGGTCTTCCTGAAGAAGAAGCATTTTTCCTGGATTCACTTATTTGAATGGCTGGCTTCAGGTGACCCTATGAAATAATGTGCTGGTAGTAACACTTGCTTGGGGCTTCAGTAGTTGCAGACCATGGTGTTCACCATAAGCTATGAGAATGAAGTCCATTCTTGTCCCAGCAAAAGAGTGTTTGGTTTGTTACAGTAGAGTAGGGCACTTCCCTGTCAGTTGTTCTTGTGTACAGGAAGGACCGAGGAAGTTGTAGCCTTTGCAGCATGGATGATGTTTCAGAGCCAAGTTCAAGCAAGGACACTGCTGTACATCCTATGCTTCATGCCAACCATTAGCTTTTGCATACTTACTAATAAGAGTGTTGAAATGGACACTGAGGAGTCAATGGTTGCAAAGCCATTGTGCTTTCATTGACTTTCTTTTCATATCGTAACTCTATCACCAGACTCGTGGATGATACCAAACAATATCAACTTGGATATACATGGCTGTAAGACAACTGAACACAACTTAAGTGTCTGACACTTTAGCAAGACAATGTGCTGATAACTGTCTCGTACCTTGGTCTCGCCACCATAAACACCAGAAAATAGTATACGTCATACTTTGTCTGAAGCATAGGATTTCATCTGGTGAATTTCAGCCTCCGTCAGTAAAGTCAGCTTCCCTACCACTGTCTGTACTAATTCTACCATGCACAGAATGGTATATGTAGACTGTATTAATTCTATTATAAATGAAGATCACCCCTTTGTATTAATTCAGTGACGCAGAATGGTGCTTGACAGTTTTTGTACAAGGAGAGTTGCCATGAAGCTTAGAAGCTGGGCGGCTGTTATATCCCTGGCAGGATGTAACCCATGTAACAATAGCTACTGCAGCAGTGATCATTCAGACTTCTTTTGTTATGCTAAGTTGACATGCACCATTGTAATTTTCCTGACACGCTGTGTATTAACTTTACAACACATGTAATAGCATATTTAGGATGTATTAATTTTATTGTGCACAGTTCCTTATCTGTGTTTTACTTGGATGTAGCTTCTTACTAATGAGTATTATAGAATAGTGCCTCCTTGGTGGAGTAAAAATTGTTTTGGACCCCATGGACTTTATGATACTGGCGCTCTGCCTCAGTGCCCTACATCCACATCAGTTTACTTGCCATCCTCCTATCTCGCAGTGTGTTCCGGTGTTTGCTGGCACTGGTTGTAAATCCTGAAGGCATCCTGGGGGCTTTGGCCATCTGTGCTTCTGTCTGCGGTAATTTCTTTTTATATGCCTTACCCACTTGTTAGATACTGAAGAGACATGTGGCTGTGTGGAGAGGTCCACCAAAAAGCTTCAGACCTTCAGCTGTTAAAAAAGGTTTGTTGCTTCTTCACTGTGTAACACTCATGTGAAGTGCATTCTTCATCATTCTGAGACATGGTTCCAGCTGGCAACTTCCCTTAACTTTACTCCATAGCAGCCATTCCTGTTGGTATACTGCTTTATTTACTGTTAATTCTGACCCACTGTTTTTCATCTTGAGTACCTGTCATTTTCCCAGACTTTTGTTTTTGTTAATCTAACCTGGCAACTGTAATGGAAGTTTTGATGTCTTCATTCATTCAGGTGTGCTTCTTTGTATGGCCACCTGATCAGATTAAAAAATAAAAATCATCCACTGATAGGCAAACAAAGGAGAGCAGATGGCGAAAAACACACCTGGTTTTATTTTAGTGCTTTTGTGCAAAGGACTTCTTCAGAATAAAACCATGCTTAAAAATGTCAGTTTATATACAAAATTCAAACAATAAGTCTCATTAACCAATTGATTCAAATTAGAAAGGCAACATTTTTTTAAAGAAACGGTCACATTTACAAAAAAACATTTAATACATATAGTATCATTAAGTCCAGGATATTTATCAGATTGCATTCTTAGTTGCTATAAAGTTTTTTTCCGTAGCAACTTTTTTTTTTTTTTTAATCACCTCCTCTGTAGTCCTCAGCAATGTGCTCTAACACAGAAAAATAAAAGTTCTTGAAACAAGAAAAGGTCAAAGTATGCTTATACAGTGCATTGTTGTTATCCTTAGACCTGATAACACACAAGTGCTCCTTGATCCTATTAACAATGCCCTGGTAGTCATACCAATATAAAATGCTTCACAGTAAGAGCAAATGGCAATATAAACCAAGTCCACCGAGTTAGTCATAGTAAGGATTAATTCTAATGCTTTTCATATGCAAAAGACTTATTGATGGACCCTCATAAATAAAGTTGCACACACTGCAAAATCCACATTTATGTATGCCATCATTTTTCATAATGTAAGGTAAAAAACTTTTTTGTATCACAGTTTTCTAGGTAGTGCTTAATAGACCTAGATCTCTTACACACAAAACTAGGAGATGTTCCAACAGCCATGTATACATCAGGATTACCATTAAAAATTCTCGAATTCCAACCGATAATTTATGTCCTTGTCACCTGATCAGATTTGTCAGAACAGTGCAACTTCGTAAAATATGTCAGCAATTGGAGTGAGCTTTTACTTCTTGGCTAATGCCAACTGAATTAACTAATTGGCTGCCTGTAAGTGGTCATTCTTTGATCAGTGTTCATTCCTGGTAAATAAATTTAAAGTAAAAAAATTAATAAGTAAAAATGTGATATTCAGCAAATGGCAGTATATTGTGCTGAATTATAACATACCAAATGCTAATTTATTGAATTAAAAACTTAATTTCATTAGTTTAGTGCTGATGGCTCACCAAGATGTTATGGTCATACTTTGTCATATATGTTTATTTTTGTCATGGTTTCAAACCAAGAAAGACAGTGACGACCCCACTTAAACCCAGGGCAGTAACTAAGGAGCCTCCACCAGGAACAAGCTCCAAACCTGGGACTGGACTATATGCTTCACTCCAGGCCCCCAAATGAGTCTTCACACTACCCACTGTGCCCTAGTTCTAGATATCTGACACAATTGCTCTTAAATATTTGATATTCACACATACAAACACACTCTTAGAAAAGACTGGCACAGACTTACCTGCTGTGTCCTCTTTCCCAAATTACAAGGTAATGGCTGTCACCAGTCAAATATCACAATACCCTTCAAAAGGGGTGTTCAGTTATATTGGATAAAATAAATATTGATATAAATGGTAGCATGTAAGCCAAGCAGTAAGGCTTTTCGAAGTGGCTCTGCTGTTATCACAATAAGTGTAAACACGCTCAGGTTATTAAATGTACTGTCTGAATAGCCAACCACAATAAAAGGTAGTAAAATATTTAATAAATACAATGATTTAAAACATATATACATTGAATAACTGATTCTAATAAACCACAGAGTTTCACACACAGGAATTATGCAAATAACACTGTAGGATAGCTTTCACACTGATTGATTGTAGAAAAGCTGTAACTGTCTAACTATAGTTCCCCTGTCTAAAGATTAACTGTCCCTGTCTAATCTAATTAACTCAGCAAGGCAAGATGATACTCTTAGCAAGGCAAAATAAGAATTTATGTCCAATCTTTAGCCTGTTGTCTGGTCCTCAGCAACTGGAGTAACAACTCCTACTATTATTGCTGAACAGCTCTGGAAAACAAACTGAGTGATAACTACTGATCTAGAAGACAATAACTGACAACTTAACAACAACAACAATGGAACTTTACCTGACTCAAAACCTAGTTTTATAGCAGAATTTTTTAAAAGTCACAGAAAGATGTTATGAGAATTCTCTTGTCTCATGTCAGACATTAAAAAGTAAACAAAACAGCTGATGTGGAGATTCTATTCCTTTTAGCTCTGGCACACTATGACATCTTATCTAGGTCAGCTGATTGGCATAACCTAACAGTCAGAATTATTTTTTAAAAAAACATGTACATTTGGTCAGCCAGAACAACACTGTTTGACCCAAACATCCCACATAAATCAAAGCAACAATCAAAAAGTATAAATATAGCCAGTCATGCTGGCATACACAACACAGGGCATTCCACAATTATTTATAAGTATTTACAAAACCTCATCCAGTCATGGCAGCACAGACAACAGTGTCTAATATCCTGACAAAGACCACTGAAACCAACTGTCTGTTTTGAAGCAGTTTGAGTGGATAAGACAGCCAAATGACTTGGTATGGTTTCCATAGTTTGCTGCTGTGAAGAATGGAATGGATTTCATCCAGTTTTATACCACAATACCTCGGTTGCTATCCTGTACTGCCACTGGTTAATGACATTAGATAAATAAGATTTTTGCTGTAAAGATAAACTATCTAAATGTTACATTGTTTCTCTAAGAAACACCCAACTTCAGATCACAAAAGCCATGCAAATAACCCATGTATTTCACAAACTTAAATATAAAGAACTCTTAACACATGTACATAAACGCTCTGCAGTATAGGGAACACTGACAAGCAAATAATAATGCTTTTGTAAGGGAGACGGCCCTCAATACTCCTTTTGCATTTTGTATTGTCACTCAAAGTGCTGATCCTCAGAGAAAGTGCTGTCACTGGCATTTTAAAGCGCCTGTCAACCTTCAGGAGGCTGTGAGATAATACAGATACTACAGATGCATTTGCACATTGCACTGTGGTTCACATTTGACTATACTGGTAACTGGAACTCTAGCAGCAGTGTTTGGGTGCCGGAGTAGATGTGTGCAAGCTATACATAACCATCCCTGGTAAACCAGAGATGAATAAATGTGCAGAAACTTTCATCTTTAATGTTAACAATAAATGCTGATATAATGCTTTCTGCCATATACAAATTTTACATGCATTACCAAGATGTAATTTCCTTCAGATTACAACAATGCATGTCATGCACTGCAAGCCACAACACATACTTTAATAAAGATTTACCTGACTCTTGGAATTGTGGTCATAGCTTATACTTTAAGATTCTCACAATTGGGTATCACAAAATAATGCCACTTTAGTGCAATTGAGTTAATTCAGCCTTCATATGCTTGGTGAATTGTACTGATTCTTCCATTTAGAGGCCATACGTGTTGCTGTATTACTTTCTTATTAAAATAATCAGAAAATATTTGCATATACGTAAATTTAAAATTAAATGATGTCCTTTCATGTCACTTTTGCAGTATTCTTAATCAATGGGATCTCTTGCCAAGGATAGCCCTAAGTCCAGCCAGTATACTAAAGCCTTTAACTCTTATCGGTATATCAGACATGTGCTCCCCACATCAGCATAGGGCATAAAGGTAATGTACAAATGCTCCACACTCAGAACTTCTTTGTCGCCAGTCCGAACACCATAGTTGAACTTCATTCTGAAGGCTCTTTGCTCTACTGGTAATACTGAGCCTGTTTCGGATAAGTGCCCCTCTGCAGTTCCTTATCTTTCCTTTTACATTGTATTTTGAGAAGTTCATGTCATCCAAGAACAGGAAATGTTGGTATGGGAAGGAGATTCCCCATAACAATTATCATCACAAGTTTTTGTTTTGTCTAGGTACTTTTCATGACCACAGTCAGTGCTGTGTTTCAGGACATTGTCCCGAAGACACTTTGCAGTCATCTGTCTTCACTTTCCATTTATCTTGAGAACCAGCATCTTAGATTGTTGATGTTAGCATTGCTGACTCCACCCGCCCCTGAGGTACATCTGCCACTTAAAGGCCAAGAAGTTGAGGTCTGATACTGCTGCTGTACAGCCTCTACTGGACATCTCTGTCAAGGTGTCTCAAGACCACCTGGTGCTGACATTGGTTCTACCATGACCCTGTCGGAGGCCGGCATGGAATTGGTTTCTTGCACATCCTATGAGGCTTTGCAAGTATCTGCAGTGAATGTGGAGGGGGGGACCTAAATCAGTGATGCAGTAGCCTTACCTATATAGGCAGATTATCATAGCTTAAACTAACTAGCAGGAGAAGGGTCCATGAGTCCATGGAGAATGATCCTAGCAAAGTCTGTCATAGACCTGGAGAAGGAATCTAGTTTATAGTGCTTTGTAAAAGTTTGCAAAGAGGACCAAATTACTGCTTCTGGAATACTGGTATTCTAAACTAATAATAGTTTACTTACACAACTGTATGTTCCTGAGTTTGTTAGTAGATGCAGATCAACAAGAGAGCCTTTCTTCTCCAGTTCAGACTACTCTAGTTGTGTAGGTACCTCAGTCTGTGTCAGAACAGAACACCATCACAGTATGAAAACAGCAGGTGCACCTAAATGCGGGTTTACCTTTCCGGATAGTCCAGGGGACCCAAACTGTCATAGCAGACTCTTTTGACACAGCTCAGAGAGTGCATGTGGGAGACCATTGAATTCAGAGTCCATGGGACAAGAACTTCAGGATCAGAAAAGTGAAGTGTTGCTGTCAGGGAGATAATGGCAGTTATGCTATCCCTCAAATCTTTTAAGACATTTTGTAATCAGGGGACCCTGAATATCATTCTCACACATAATACAAACGATACATAACAGAATGGTGTGTGTGGGGGGAGGGGGTTCGCCTACTTACTATGCAGGTTAGTAGTACAAGCTTGGGAAGTTGGCCAGAAGTAAGAGTTATGCTTCACCATATGGATGATTTACATCCCATTTCAGTAGAAAGTTTTGGCAAATGAGCTGAACAGAAAACAAACAGGCCTACGTAAGTGGATGTTAAACAGAGATACGTTCCTAGATTTGGCATACAGGTGAGGTGTGAAAGAAGTAGCCCTTTTTGCTTCTCCAGAGACATGAACAGCAGCCTCTGAGTGCTGGGCAGTGGATCTGTATACTTGCCTGCCAGTATCTCTGATCCCCCAGGTACTGTAGAACATAAGGGAGGAGAAGCCAGAAATGTTAATTCCTTTTTTTGTCCAAATCTGTACTGGATCTTCCTCTTGCAAAGTATGATAAGAACAGAACACAGGCTGTTGTCCCAGTGTGTGAATTTCCTAAAACAAAGGATTTCTGCCACACCCAAATCTGAGGACCTTAAGGCTAACAGCTTGAGTGATCTAGGACTCCATCCCATTTAGGCAAATATCTGTAAAGGATATGCTAAGTATTATGAGGGAAGCTAGGAAACCTATCATAAAGAAGTGGAAGAGATTCTCCATCTGCTGCCTTGCCAGAGACCATAACCCAGTTATGACATTGGTATCGCTGGTCCTGTACTAACCTGCCCGTCAGTGTATCCCTCTGAATTCACAGGTAAGTTAAGCAACTTCCGTAGGGGTGTTGTTCCTTAGTATAGAAAATGAGACATTACCCCACCATGGGGTTAAAACTGTGTCTTAGAAAACCTCACACTGGCACATTGGACCAACTGCTTTCTTGCTGCTCTGGGATCTTTCAAGGAAGACTGCTTTTTTTGCTGCCCATTACTTTTAGAAGTTCAGAATTGCAGGCTTTCACATGCAAGGTCAATTTTTGATTTTTCACAAAGACAGTCATGCCACAAGCAAAACATCTTTGATGCAAAGAGTGGTAACAGAGCTGCTGTTAAACCAGGCCAGTCACTTCCCCATCTCCTTTCCAAATTCTAGGAAAAAGGAAAAGCAGATATTGCTTTCTTTCAATGTGCTTAGGCAATTGAGATTTTACGTGGACAGGCTAAACTAATTAGAAAGTCATACCAGCTGTTTGCCTCATTTGCAATGGCAGAGACGAAGCCTATGAACAAGCAGATATCTAAATAGCTAGCCTTCTCTGTAAGCTGTTACTGGCCTGGTTAAATCCTATTTAGCTGCAGGTGGTGTTGCCACCATGGCATCTGCCTGGAAGGCAAACACCCAGGTCATTTCTTAAACAGATGCCCGATCATCTGTCTGTACTTTCTGTAAACACTAACTTAGGATATGTGTCCAGGGCCAGGACAGAGTTTTACCACAGCCATTCTTCAGGTTCTGCTCCATGCACAACCTGCACACGGCAAACCAAATGTGGTAAACATAAGAGCTTACAACTGTAAGTGTTGAAATATATTCAGTGCTGGACTTTTTTTCTTACCCACCTTCCTCTCTCGGTTTTTTTTGTTGGGCTTCTTGGGGTTGGGATGGTTGCCCTAGTCATCTTGTCTCACAGCTTTCCTCTGACCCTTTCCATGTGCAGTCCTTCTTCTGGACTCATTTAGAACCCAGCGGTAGAGTGGGGCTTATGGGTGGCTCACTGCTTCTGTGGGTGGCTCCCCCAAGTTCACTTGTGGTATGAAGTCTCAGTACAAGCATCCTGCTTTCACACAGGGCTAGAAAGCTCTGAAAATGGCATTAGTCAGTGCCTTGTTATATCACTGTCTTCCTGACATCTTTTTTTTTTTTCAAAACAAGTTTATTGTTTTAACATATAAGAGAAATATCATAACAATTTTATACAAATAATTAAAAATAGGTATTATTATAATATTCAACAAAACAACTAAAGTATTTACAAAGACATCCACTACAATCAGATCAATTAATTAAACTAAAATACTGTGCTATTGAAATTAGAATTTTTTAAACAAATTTTGTAAATTATCCCATACAATAAAATGTGATGTTTTTCTAGTTGTTCTCATTCTAATTGTGCTTATTTCCATATGACACATTATATTCATAACATTTTTAAATTCATTGAATGAAGGAGGTGTATCTGTAATCCAATTTCTAGTTATTATTTTCCTAGCCACTGCTAGGATAGACCATAACAAGGGAAGCTTAATCTTTTAACACATTGAGGTACAGGTGTGTTGAATAATATAAGAGACTTAGAAATAATGAAATTATCTGTAAAAAGAGCCTGCAAAAATTCATTAATTGACTTCCAGTATTCTTTCAACTTCATACAGTCATAAAACATATGAGCCCAGTCAGCATTAATTTCTACATTACATCTCTTACATAGATTATCTTTATTATTAATTTTATTCATCATCAAAGGTGTATAAAAAGATCTATGTAAAAATTTCCATGTATAAAGTCTCCAGACAATGGAAGATGTAGTTCTATAAGCAGATTCCAATATATATTGTTTATCTTGTTGAGTTGGTGGGTCCCCATTAATAGAGGTGAAATAATTCCAGTATGAATCTACATTGCAAAAAGTTTCTTGTCTGATAATTTTATGTATATGTGAAAGTTTACCTTTATCAGAAACTTTATGCTGTAAATTTATTATCAAGTAATCAATCAGTTTTGGAATAGATTCTTTAACTGTTATTGACATTAGATCTATTCTATCAATGAGATGTTGTCTAAAGATCTGAACCTCTAACCAGCAAGTTTCTCTTAGATCAAATTCTTGTTTTAAGAAATCTAGATTTTTAACTTTATTATCAGATATCAGCTGATACCAGTACTTTAGATTATTATCTATAGCTAAATGAGCTCCTTCAGAAGTAGATGACATAAGCATACCCTGAGTATAAATTATAGGAATACAATAAAATTCCATTCCCTATACTTAGGGTGCATGAATATAAAGTTACGATAACTAATAATAATATTTAATGGGTAACAGACCATATGTTTAGGTGTAATAGGTGAAGTACAAAATTCCTCTAGCAACCACAACATGGAGTTATTTATAATCATATTTTTATGTGTTAAGGAGATTTTCATGAAGTGCATACTAATTAGCTCCCAATAATCTTTCCATTTTGCGACATATGACCGATCTATTAATAAAGTAATAACTTTTATAATAGAAGAGATAATATATAAATTAGTCTGGAAAAGAAATACCACCTTGAGACCCACTATTAGTATGTTTCTTTAATGCAATCCTAGGTCTATTAGG
The DNA here is from genome assembly GCF_019279795.1 of Protopterus annectens. Taxonomy (NCBI): domain Eukaryota; kingdom Metazoa; phylum Chordata; order Ceratodontiformes; family Protopteridae; genus Protopterus; species Protopterus annectens. The sequence goes on along the minus strand of NC_056731.1, from coordinate 1,641,153,576 downwards.
TGCCCATAAGAAATTTAACATTAGTGTATTCAGTTTCTTGATAGTTATTTTTGTAGGTGAAAGTATTATTGATTGTATTAAGTATAAAATCTTGGGGAATATTATCATTTTAATAATTGTAAGTCTCTCCTCCATAGTAAAAAACATATTATTCCAGGTATTAAAAAGATTTTGTATATTAAGAAAACAGGTATTATAGTTATTATATATAATAGATTTAATATCTTTAGATAGTATTATACCTAAATAAGTTATCTGACCTGAGTTGGGTACATATTTAGTAAAATCACTAATGAGAGTATTTTTCGTGTATATATAGGTAGTATTTTAGTTTTTCTTCATTGAATATTAAACCAGAAATACTTTTAAAATTCATCATTTTATCAAATAAAGACTGCATAGAAGAATTAGATCCTGCTGATGTAATTAGAACATCATCTGCAAAAGTTGAATTTTTGATGTTGTATTTTCTTCTATTTCAAAACCCTCTATGTCAGTACTGTTTCTAATCAAATTAGCCCAAGGCTCCATTACTAAAGTGAATAATAGTGGAGAAAGTGGACATCCTTGCTTTGTACCTTTAAGAATGGGTATTTTTTGTGAAACATATGTTCCTACCTTAATATAAGCCAGTTCCTTTGTATAAATGCTCAATTAAATTTACAAATGCATCAGAGAAATTTGTGCATTTCAGTAAGGTAAACAGATAGTCCCAACTTACTGACTCAAATGCTGAACCTATATCAAGACTAATAAGTGTTAAATCTTTCTTTTTCCTATTTGCAAAATCAATTAATGTTAAAGTTCTTCTTATATTATCAAAAGTATTTCTATTTACAATGAAGCCCGTCTGATCTATGTCTATAATGCCAGGGATAATTGTCTTCAATCTATCAGCAAAAATACTCATAAACATTTTATAATCAACATTAAGTAATGAGATGGGTCGATATGAAGAACATCTTGTTGGATCTTTATTAGGTTTTAAAATTGGTGAAATAAATGTATATTGCCAAGATGGGGGGGGTTATTAACTCAGTTTGGGCCAGAATAAAACCTTATGTACTAATGAATATGTAGTTTTAGAAAGGATTTTATATATCTCTGGTATAATACCATCATTACCCGGTGCTTTGTTTGATTTAAGCTTATTTATTTGTGTAATAACTTCTGTATATGAAATACTCTTGTCCAATAGTTTAATCTGTTGTTTATTAAGCTTTTTATTCATGTTTGTGGTTATAAACTCCTTTATTTTATCTTTAGGTTCCATGTTAATGTTGTTATGGTTAATCTTGTGAAAGTGATTTCTAAATTCATCCAGTATTTCTGGTATACTAGAAACATTCTTCTTTTCCTTAGAGGAAAGATTTCTTTGATATGGTTTTGTTTATTCAATCTTTTGTTTTATTTTTAAGTCTATGTAAGTATTTGGGGCTTATTGAATAAGACAAAAACTTGTATTTCTCTAAAGTTATTTTAACTTTATGAGTTAAAATTTCTTTGTATTTCTCATTTAGTTTGTTTATTTCTTCAATAACTTTCTTGTCCATAATATTTTCTTTATTATTATGTTTATAAGAGTCTAGTTTACTTTGAATATCTAACAATTCCTTATCCCAAGATTTCCTTTTGTTATTATACCTTCCGATACTTTGTCCATATAGATATGATTTTAAGGCATCCCAAACATAGACAATGGAGACTTCAGGAGTATTATTTATGTCTAGAAAATGTTGTACTTCTGAAAGTATATATTCTTTATAGTCCTTTAGCTGAGTTAAGTATGCTGGTATCCTTTTGATCTGAACATTATGAGTATTTTTTATCATGAATTCGAAAATAATTGAGTTATGATCAGATATAGGACATGAAATGATTTTGGAATTAATTAAATCTGTTACCATCTGGTTAGAAATAAGTTTATTTTTGAATAAGTTTTGTATCTGTTAGAAAAAAAGGTGTATGGTAATGATTTTGACTCTATCTGATTATTAATATCATTCAAATGATAAGAATTAGCAAAATCATTTAAATGTTTTGTATTAGATGTAATTCTTCTTTTCTTTATAGTGGTAGTATCACTTTCATGTAGTATACAATTAAAATCACCAGCTAAAATAATATCCCCTACAGAGAATGATATGATCTTATCAATATGATGTTTCACTGTATTAATACCAATTCCAGGTATCCAATATACATTAATTAAAGTGTAAGTCTTCCCATTAATTTGTATTGTAACCATACAAAACATTCCTTTGTCATCCTGATAAGACTTAATGGTTTTAGGAATGGGCATACTTTTATTCCATAAAATAGCCACTCCTCTTTTTCTGAGTGTGCTCTGAACTAACCAATACTGTATACTTATTAGTGGCTAGTTTATCAATATCGTTTTCAAGAGATGGGTTTCTTGCAGGAAGACTAGATTGGCCTTGTGTAGATTAATGTATCTTATTAGGCTTGCCCTTTTACACGGATTATTCAATCCATTAATGTTTAAAGAAATTCCTTTTAAAGATGTCATTTGGCATTTTTAAAACTCAAGAATCTTATGATCGAAATAACAAATAACAAGATAAATAATGTTACATCTCCTCTTTTAGGTGTACCTTTAAACATAGCTGTATTTATTAAATCTCTTATGGGATTTTGTATAGGATTCAATTTTGTTTGTAGTGACAATGAGTGTACAAAATATATTGTGGATGTCAAAACTATATACATATAACAATGAACAAGTGAAAATTATGTAAGGATTAAACGTTGCATCCCGCCTGGAGTTGAAAACTCCAACTTAGAGCAGTATTTACTACTCAAGTTAACCCCCAACCCTAAGCAGCAGTACCTCAGCTACCACCTTATCAATTTAATACTAGTTATATTTAACTGAGGTTAACAGTTTTCAATTCAATTATCTATCAAGACAAAACTACACATTTGGTAAAACAGCATCATATAAACTAAAATAAACTTTTTTTTTTTTTTTTTTTAAACTGTTCATACTATTATATAGATCTATGTAATATATAACACTTGTATTCTAATAGCATTCAAATAATCTTAATGTTAGAAATCAAGAGGAGAGAAAATTATGTTCTAACATTCATTTAAATCAAAAACTTTGGCTAATATGATTCAGACATTACATGCATTAAGATGCATCTATTTTCTGTCATGTGAATTCTATCAACAGCTTCCAAAAATCTTGAATTGTTTGTATATGAGCATTTACTTAAACTCATTATTGTCAATAGAGTAAAATATTGTATTCATAAAAATTATTATAAGTCATATTGCATAGTTATGCAGATTCTCAAAACACCTCATTATTACCTAAAAAAAAAGCCATCACACACATAAACACAGACACACACACATACATATACACACACACACATACCCACACACACACACACATACACACACACACACACACACACACACACACACACACACACACACACACACACACACACACACACACATATCTGATCTCACCGAGCCGTGCCCCTGCAGAGCACCATCCCATTTGCCGTCCCCAGAACAAATCTGTCCGCTTCACACAAAATAATGCACAGCAAACACACACTAGCAACCAGATTTTACAATCATGCTAACCTACTGCTTTAAAATATATCACATGACATTTCTTCCAGAATAGTTATAAGATTATTTATGCTTGTCAGTCAGATGAATTAAATGAGTTATAGTAAAGTATATGTTTGGGACACAAGTTTTTAACACAGATTATTATGCTACTGTTAAGTAGATTTTCAAAACATTTAAATAAATGTTTCATTTTCTATGCCTTCTAAAATAAGATATTTACTTGCTACAAGAAACTACATCATCTAAACTCATCATAACTGACACATTTTATGAATAGAGTATTTTTCCTGAATCTGTGGTGTGTCAGTGTGATAACCTTGTCAATGTTTATACTAACTGCTTTCAGTTTCTCTGTGAAAATTCTGTGAGTGAAGCTTCTGAGGAAACTCATGAACACTGTGCATGAGACAGCCCACATCCCAGATTGTCTCCCTTAACATTTTGGCGGAAACTTATTAAAACTTGTGGCAAACATTCATTTTGTCAGTAGAGTAAAACATTGTATTCATAGAAATCATTACAAATCATATTGGATAGCCATGCAGACTCTCAGAAAAAGCCATCACACACACACACACACACACACATATATATATATATATATATATATATATATATATATATATATATATATATCTGATCTCACTGAGTTGTGTCCCTGCAGAGCACCATCCCACTTGCTGTCCCCAGAATAAATCTGTCTGCTTTATACAAAACAATGCACAGCAAACACATATTGGTAACCAGATTTTACAATCATGCTAACCTACTGCTTTAAAATATATCACATGACATTTCTTCCAGAATAGAGTTATAAGATTATTTATGTTTGTCAATCAGATGAATTAAATGAGTTATAGTAAAGTATATGTTTGGAACACAAATTATTAACACAGATTATTATGCTGCTGTTAAGTAGATTTTCAAAACATTTAAATAAATGTTTCATTTTTTATGCCTTCTAAAATAAGACATTTACTTACTACAAGAAACTACATCATTTAAACTCATTATAACTGACATTTTATGAACAGAGTATTTTTCCTGAATCTGTGGTGTCAGTGTGATAACCTTGTCAATGTTTATACTAACTGCTTTCAGTTTCTCTGTGAGAATTCTGTGATTTGAAGATTCTGAGGTAACTCAAGGACATTGTGCATAAGACAGCCCACATCCCAGATTGTCTCTCTTAACATTTTATGGAAACTTATTAAAAACTAGTGACAAACATTCATTTAGCAGTGTAAATGCATCTAAACATGACAGAACCTCCACAATGTATTCCACAGATCATCACAGCCTCTATGCAAGTGAAATTAAACTCAAAATTACCAACAAGCAATAAAACTCAGCATTCTTCTCCCAACTCAATTTTCATACAAATCCTATTATTCACTGTGCCCACACAGTCAAAAGCATTTCTATATATTAATAAAGAAAAGAAAAGAGAGTAGAAAATAAAAGGGAGTGAGGCAGAAATAAAAAAATGTAAGAGAAAGCTGTAAGAAGTATATACAATGGAATGTTACTGTTTATATTAATAGAGTTAAAAATAAAACATATTATTTACTCTTATTTAGTTCTGATTATTATTAGTTAAAGCATGACAGATTATTTACAAACAAGCATAAGCAGTATAATCAAGGAAGTATAATTAGAAATAGCATTTGAAGAACTTATAAACTTTTACAAGAAATAAATATGTTATTATTCTATTAATGATATTTTCATTACTGTTCTTTCCCTGCCCTCCCCCACCCTTTACCCACTACATAATCTAAATAGAATGTCATTGTTTAAACAAAGAAAATAATAAAAGAAGGAAAAAAAAAGATAAAGATAAAAAAATGTATCAAATTACTAACCTTACTTTTTTCAGAAAACTAACCTTACTTTTTTCAGAAAATGACTGGTTATGAAACAAAACATTTCTTTGCACATAGAGAATAACTTTGATTAAATCTTTTCCAAAATATTTGTGGCTTTCTGGAAATGCAGGAACTATATTCAAAAAGATTAATAATGAACTAAAATGATGAGAGAAAAAAAACATATAACAAATCATTTGTTTTTTAGTCTCTTCTTCTTCTCTGAAGTCTTCCAGGAAGCTTCAGTTGCCAATCTCTTTAATGAAGAACTAGCCCATTCCATTTCTTCCTTTTTTCTTTGACAAACAGTAAAGCAGAGTCTAAATCATCGAAGACCTTAGGACCATCAGGAAGGAAGATTTTAAGCTTGGCAGGAAACAGAAGGTATGTTTTAAACTGTGCTTTTTTAAGCTCCCTTATTAGTGGCAGAAAAACTTTTCTTTTAGCAATTACCATGGAAGAATAGTCATTGTCAAAACGCACAGTTGTCTCATTAAACTTAACAGGAGCTTTAGCCCAAGCAGATTTAAGAACCATCTCTTTATCAAAAGATGATAGAAATCTAACTATAACTGATCTAGGATAGTTTTTGTTAGAGTTGGTATTAGCTATAGATCTATGTGCTCTTTCAATACCATTAGACAATGCTTCTGGTATTTCTAAAGTTTTAGGGTGCCTTGTTGTTAAAAAGAAGTAATATTGTTACCTTCAATATTTTCTGGCAGTCCAAAAATCCTAATGTTATTGCGCCTAGATCTATTTTCCAGGTCATCCAGCTTTGTTTGTAAATGTGTATTTTGTTTCAGCAGAAACTCAATGTTGATTTCCTCTTCTTGTATTTTATTTACCATGTCATTCACAGCTTCTTCTATGCCTGTCATCTGGATCTTCTGTTGTTGCAGGTCCATATGTAACAAGTCTATTTGTTTTGTAGTTTTTCTATGAAAGTGTCTATTTTAGTATCCATTTTATCCATCTTAGCAGTAAGTTGCTGGACTATAATTATCAGAGACTGAAGTTCTTTCTTGATGCTGGAGTCTTGAGAATTTGTCTTACTGGAACTCATTTCAGACTGATAAACTGACAGGAAAATTTCCAAAGTAATTTCTGACAGGAATATTATTAAGATTTCCTTTCTTTTTTAGATATAGTTCAAGAACTATATAAAACAAACATATTTAGAAAGAAAATTACTTCAAGAATTAATTTTTAAGTAATTAATTCCTGTCAATGTAATGAAATTGGTGGAGCTGAAGAAATCTGCTGCTATCCTGTGTTCATCCTTGGCCACGCCCCTGTCTTCCTGACATCTGAGTGAATGGAATAAGGTGAAGCTAGAAGAGGAAGGTAGATGCCCTTGAAGTTTGGTTGGCCATCAGGCTCCCTGCAGCAGGAATTCCAGATACCATGACTGCAATAGTAAATATACTCCAACGTACAATTTGGCAAGTTCTTAACACAGTTGTGTTTTTCTTGCCAGTGGTAAATGGCTACATGATGTCTAGTTATGACCAGTTAGTGTGTGCATCATCGATGAGGATTTTAACCTCATAGTCTAGTAAGTTGTTTAATCTGACTGTGACTGTTAAACAAATAGTTTGATCTTTAAAATGTTAAAGTGAAAAATGATTTTCGCTTTACATGACTAATAGCATTTTTTGTTTCCTAGGTATGGTTTGCCAGTGAATTTTCAAGCAATGCTGTTGCAGCCCAGTAAAAAAATGATGAAGAAGTTGAGAGAAGTTTTGTATGAATTGTACAAGCATCTGGATAGTAGTGCAGCTGCCATAATTGATGTAAGTATTCTTTGTGCACATTCACATAAGATTTAAAACAAGTGTCTCGTATTGCTGATGAGATGCTTCTAAACTTTTTTGCAGTTTTGGAAGCCACATTGCCAGCATATGTATGTTATAACTCATCCTTTGGCCATAGTATTAAAAATTATATGTTCATAACTGCTGTGATGCTTGCTTACAGTGTTCCATAAAGACATGTTAGACTATGTTAAGCCTCCACATTGTGTAAGTTTGGTTTCTTTGATTTTTGCGCATTTGCCATTTTGTCATCTCATTAACCCCACCTTTGAAAAGGACAGTAATGGTTTGATTATACTCCGCTTGTTTTTTTGTGATTATTTTATGAAGTGCTTCAGTGTTCATAGGTCGTGCATACAGTTTGAACTTCCATCTCTTGGGTTTCACTTTAAATTGTATCTTTCTACTTTTGTGAGAGCTTTTCAAAAACATTGCTCTCTCCAGTTTTGTCGTTTCTCTCTAGAATTCTATTTTTGCTTCTAACTTTTAATTTGTTCCTGCATGTTATCAACATTACTGTTTGTCATTTACAACTCTTTCTGAGGACCAGGAGTTAATAAATATGTTTCATTATAATTTCTGCTGCATTTCATTCTGCTTTGTTTTATTCAGGGGCACATTTTTAGTGTCTTTACCTCCAAAACATAGTTTTAGCATTGAGCGTCCTCCTTGTTGATTCCTTGGCTAGGTTATCTTTTCCACCAATTACAATACAGCAAGACCTTGGGAATCCTTCATGGATATGTTCTTGTCTATATGGCTACACAGTGTGACATAATATGTTCACTGCATACACAAGCACATCCCTAAGCTTGCAGTTTTTTAGGTTAGGATCATTCCTGCCATCAGTTAATTTCTTCATTCACATGTCTAAACATCAGCACACATAGCGCCAATTGACTGTCAGACTAGCAAAGACCCTTATTGGCATTGATTTTTTTTTTTTTTTGTAAGGAACATACCATGGATACCTGCTGCTAAACGTCAATTGTTCAGTTTTGCTACTCAGGAGCATGATTGGGAGAAACTTTCGGCCTTTTTTCAAATACGAATGGTGGAGTCTGTCAACATTTCCTTACAAAGGAATTGGTAAAATGATCCTGTGCACACAGTTCTAGGCATAAGATAATGTATCACCACAAGAACAGGCACTCATCAGACAGGTTGAGACTTCATCCTCCATCTTCAGATGTCATTTCCCTGAACTCATTCTCAGTGGGGAATTAAGCCCACACCCATCCTCTGACAAAGCAGAGGAGCAGGAAACTGGAAGAGGCTCACCCTTGGCTTCAACCCAGTAGGGAGGAAGAGTCTGAGAGTTCTTGGCACTGCTGTGCTTCTGATGGTCATTTTCAATGCTAATGGAGTTTGCTGTTTATCCATGCTGTGCAAACGTAGACTAGGCATATATAGGTATGTAAGTCTGGAAGTGTGTGGGAGTCATCCCCCATGAGAAAGTGCAAAAAAAGAACTTCAGTGTTCACGGAAAGTGTCTTTCAGATAGTTGTTTCAGTGTAGTCAAACTCACTGGAAGTTGTGTAACTCTATCGACATGAATCTGACATGAAGTAATGGTGGTGTAGTCTTCCAAGTTGTAAGTCATGTGACCAGCATTGTAAGTCTTTATACTGTGCAGTCCTTCAGAAAGTATGCTGTGTGCGTTTGGAAAGCTAGACAGAATAGGTCCAGGAACCAGACTGTTGCACTTTGCCCACATGTCAGGCATGCTAATTGTAAGTTTGTCCCTTTCTGCTTTTACATTTTTTTTTATTTTAGAATGTTCTGTAGTACAGGCAAAGCACTTCCTTAGAGTTTTCTAGAGTGGCTAGCCCTTGCCATGAAGCAAGATGTGAGGAGAAAATGCACAAACTCTTTTGGACTAATCAGATGAAGTGACTTATACAAGTACCAGTAATGCAGAGGGATAAAGACCTGACTGGATCAGCATCCTGAGTTGGAATAGTGTCTGGGGTGCCTAATTAATGACACAGTCGGGGAGGATGGGTGGGCTCATCCTTAGGGGTAAGGTAGGGCAGGACCTTCCAAACACACTGCCAATATTCTTCAGAGAAGGAGTTGTGCTGTAGAGGGCCAGCCTGTGGATGGACATTAGGCTCACCAAGCAACTGTTAGGTGGTAGCCTTTGTAGCATATGCGTGAGAACTAGCACTTCCAAAAGGAGGGCATTGTGGGCCACCACATTGGCACGGTTTGCTCATCCTTCTGTCGAGGGAGTGGGGTTAGGCCATTCAGATGTTCTCATGGCTGGAATGCCAGCAAGAATTTGTTTATCTGAGGTAACAGAGTTTTGAAATTATTTGTTCAGGGTAAATAGTAACAAATTTTCTACATGCTGTAATGCAGGATCTCTCAGGAGCTCCTCAAAATTGCCTTTCATTAGCCTGGCATCAGTTTCCAGGTTGCTTGCATGAAGAACCAGCAGAACCTGTGCCACATCTCTGGTTCAGAAAATAATGCTCAGTGACTAGAACATTGAAAATGTTTGTCTTCACATCTCAGTCTGCTCTTCTGTAAAGTTCCTCACAAGTGAATAATCAAAATTTCCACTCATGTGCATTTCATTTAGATGAAGGGCTATTTGCACAATGCTTGGTTCTGTTGTTGGCCCTTATTGGGCCGAAAGGCACTCACATTTTTATTTACCTGGATGATTCCTGCTAATGTTAGATTCCCCACGGAGCACTTTCTCCTAATATGGGATCTTGTTTTAGGTATTACTGTGAAGAAAAATATTTGATTCTTTCACACACTGTATTGTTCCTTAAATTATTGTTACAGACATTCACCATCACAGAGTTTTGTCACAGGAATTAAAAAAAAATGTAGGAGGTCCCTAAATTCTTTTTAGTCTTAACAAGGCGACAACAGGAAGGGTTTGTCTTCTCAAGCTTAAGGGATACATGTCCTCCTACAGTTAGCACAGCAACAAATACCAGGTTGTACATGAAGGGAAGTTCCACACGGAATCAGTCTTTAGGAATTCCACTACACCCTGCAGCAACAACAGTCTAGTACAAGTCAGGCAATAGGAAAACCGGTAACAAAATACATTGCCATCTAAGATTATTGTAGCAAATAACTCAGAATTTATTTGGGAGCTCACCTTGCATCACTGTTAAGTCTGTGATCAGCGAGATTCCTCTATCTCTCTACTCCCGGCATGTACAGTATGGCTAGCATTAGAAATTATTCAGAGTTCTAGGCAACAGGTCTGTTGTTTGTACAGACAGACGTTGCAGCTTTGTAGCAAACAAGGGATAATTAGTCTCCACAGCTGTGCCGTTTCACTGTAGATATTTGAATGCACTTTAAACTACCTTTACAAGCTGTCCACCTTTTAGGTCATTTAAATGCAATAATAGTTTTCTGGAGAATTTTAGCACAGCATGAATGAATATTACAAAAGGGAGTGTTTGGATGTATAATATGGAGTTGATTTTTCCAGAATATATAGATATGTTTTGCCACACGTCAGAATGTTTAAATCCTAATGAAAATTAGTTGTATTTTCTTTCCAGTGTTTCCCCAACTCACTTGATTTTAAAAAGTAAATTGGGAGGGTGGCCTAATGGTTAAGGTGTTTGCCTTACAAACACAAGGTGCAGGGTTTGTGTCTCACAAGGGATAATTGGCTAGGCTTAAAATGGCTCGCAAGGGCAGTTAGCCTAGTACTAACCTATGAACTATGAACTATCAAACTAAATGCTGCCCACATTTTATCACTTGCTTCAGACAAGCAGACACTGCTCAGCATGTCTCTGTTACTTCATGTGATATCAGAACCATTCTAGAGATTTCTACTGAAATAAGGCTTGTTAGATCAGCAATTGGATAACATATTGCACCCAGCTGTCTGTCTTAGACTGAGAGAAAGTGAGAGATTGCACTGTTTGTGGCATGTCATCCTTACCCTGCATAGTCAGGAATAAGAGACTGAAAGACACTGTTCACTAAAAATCTGATGCTCCCTGTGGATAAAGAGGAAGAATGCTACCCAGATTTAGTGTCCTTCCCATTGTAATAGAATACCTGTAAATCTCTGCCAAGTCATATTTATATTGTTCTTCCATCACAACAGTCTTATCAGTATGTTTACCTTTATTTCGGCTCATTACAGGCAGTTATTGATTAATGGCCTACATAGATTTTATATGTTCGTGCGGTTTCCAAAATGGATTTTTTCCTTTTTTTTTTTAATTTCACCAAATGGTTTGGATTTTTAACCAAGACAGAAATGGGCTCCATTCCTGAGTCAGTTCATGATTGGAGTTGAACATATTAGTATTGCTTGTAAAGGTAGTTTAAAGTACATTCTAATATCTACAGTGAAACTGCAGTGTACCCACAGTTGCTGTCTCCTGTAGTTCATTTGAGGTTTCATGTACTGGTCACATATTTGTTTGCTTGAAAATTATTTTTTATTAGCCCTGTTGGTCCTACTAGTATTGAAACTTTCTGTGCGTCTTTTTACCACATTGGTCTAGTTTCTGCTTGCAAATCATGGTATTTTATCACAATGTCATTCACTTCATAGAACATTGTAATTGAATGAACGAAGACGAACATTGTAATTGCTAGATGCAACTATTTCAGTGATTAATGATACTTTTGTCTTTTTTTCGTGGAATGGTATGTGTAGTTTTCTTACTTTTGCTTTCTTCACTTTTGGTATTGGACAATCCCATTTCGTCACAACATAGTAGTTTTCAGTGATGCATTGTGGTTCATGTTTCCAATAGTTCTCAGCTACTTGTATATCGTAGTGTTTATACAATCCCCCATGCAACAGTCTTGCTGTGTTATTTTGCTTTTCGGTGTACAGACTTTCAGCCATGAGTATATCGCAACCAGCAATAAGATGTGTAACTTTTTCCTGTTCTGCATTACAGAATATGCATTTGTCTGCATCTCTTTTTCTGTAGACTTCGAAAATCAACATGTACGTAACCCGCTCTCTGGAGCTGCCATTTCATCTTTTGGTTTAAATTCACCTCTCCTTAACCATTCATGCACTAAGTTTTTATCAATATGTGGTTGTTCCAGGAATTGTCTAAATTTGCAAGTATAATTGTGAACTTTGCAATTTTCTGTCCTCTTTCTTCCAGCTCGGTTATTTAGATTTTCTTGTTTTTGGCACTTTCTGTTGCCTGATTCTCATCTACTCCTGGTTTGATTTCCATTTCTGCCCCTTTCGAAAATTCTTCTACTGTACTAAGCAAAGATGTCACCCTAGATTTTTTTTTTTTTTAAATATTTTGTGGTTTAGACCCTTCACTATGTTTGGATCTGTTTATGTCAACATGTGTATGCAGTCCCGTGATTGCAGACCTTTACAATAGATTCATCACCCAAAGACTCCTATGCTGTGGAATAAAATCCCGGTATATGTGAGGCAGAGCACCTCGCTGGCCTTGTTCAAGAGAAATCTTGACCAATGGATGGGAGATCGCAGATATACCCCAGGGATTACCTCAGTGTCACTGCTCAACAGAGGCACAGCAAAATAATGGGTATAGTTCCTCTAAAAGGGGTGGCGTAAGCCACAAAACTATGGGCTAGGCTTGTAAATGCCCTCGGGCAGATAGCCTAGTATGAACCTATGAACCTATAGTCAGTTTTGAAGAGGCCCATACTTCATTTCGAGGGATATGTAATCTTACCATGCACTGCTTTGTCAATGTCATTTGGTAAACATGAAGTGTTTTTCTTGTTTTCTTGTCCAGCTAATGCAGTACTTTCTGGGGCCATTCAGTCACACCAAATCTGTAAGTTAGAACAGGAAGATCAAGTTGATTTGTAGTTTGAACTTTATTCCTAGATGTCAGGTCAGTTTTCAACATTAGCTTTAATTGTCTGCTGTATTCCTTACTGAGCCCTGTTCTCATTTGTTTGAGCTTTATTGCCAGCTCTTCACCTGTTTCCAAATGTTTACGCACACCTTCCTGTTCAAGGTCCTTTTATAATATATTCCTGTCCCAGGTTGATATTTTCTTGGTGCTGCAGCTTTATTTATATAAATGCTGCGGCTGCACATTTATTAAGACCATATGTCATTCTTGTATCATCTGAGAAAGTTTTAACCAGTTGTAGTTGTGCATTCAGGAACTTTTCTGAGTTGTGCAGTTTTAAATCATCCCCCTAAAGTAGAATAAATGTCTTTGAACAAAGTTGGCTTCTTGAAGCCTAGTCTATTATGTAAACAACTTAATGGATTAAGGGCATGACAGTACTGCGGCGCTGACAGACTCACACAAGAATACCCACCTTTGGATTTTTATCCCTGGAATAATAATTTGCCCTTTATTGTGACTCATTTGAATACTGGTTTGGCACTGTAAGTCTCAGCTATGTAACTGATCAATGTATGGTGAATTTTATGCATGCTGTCCGGTTCTTCTCCTTTTTGTAGATCTCTATATCCCTACTTTAACAATAAACAATCCTTTGCTCCATATCGTTTTCTATTGTTACCTTTTTGAACTATTGCTATAATTTGATTTTTTTTCTAAGTGACTATTCACCGCATCATTTCCAAAAGTTTAATTTGTTTATTATCAGAAGGCAAGATTTGGTGTATAGTTCTTAAAATGGTTTGCTCTTCAAGAGTTTATTTTTTTGGCTTTTCCCAGTTAGGGGTCGCCACAGCGGAACTCCGGTCCGTTAATTATTGGCAGTAGATTTTCATGAATGCCGAGGTACCAGCTTGACGTTCAACCTTCAGCGAAGGCACGCCCATTTACACATGTCTTTTGAATGCCCACCCAACCGTGGGGAGGACATGCAGACTCCACAGAGAAGGCACTCCCTGCACTCCAGCTAAGAATTGAACGAGAGAACCTCTTTCTGTGAGGCAACAACGCTACCGCTGCACCACCGCGGATGTCTATTTGTTTATTTTTTACTATTATTAAGCAAGTTTGTATCTTTTTGCTCCTGGTTAAATCTTCATGCAACTATATTAATACCTTTAGCCAGAAGTTGGTTACTGCATCTGGACCTGAGGTTTTCCATTAAGGAGCCTTTCTTATTTTTACTGTAACTTTATCCCTTTTAATGTTCTCTATATCAGTTTTTTTACTGCGTCTTTTACTCTTCTTTTCATTTGGTATCTTTGTCGTGCTCAAGAAGATCTTTATAAATACATCTGATGGTATCCATTTAATTATTCATCACATCTGGGTTTTGGATCTGATGTCGGATCTGATCCAGCACTTTACAGAGCAGATTCAAGGGTTGAGCTCCTCCCACTCCCATACTCCCCTTCTACCACCTAATCCACAGATCACGTTTGCCACATTTAGCTACAGACGTGATTCTTGGCTCACAGTGTGGGTTAAGCCATTCCTTGGATTTTTTTTTTTTTTACAGTGATTCTCCAGGGCTCGGATCCAACACATTCGTCAGATCCTGAGCTAGTTGTTCTGGGCTCCACAGTCAGATCCCCTGGGAATCCAAAGTCTTTGGTTCCTAGACGCAAGAGTTGTTCCCCAAATTGGTAATGCCACAGAGTGGTGGGATTCCAGCAGGCTTCCCCTTCCAAGTCTACTCATTTTTTCAGCCTCGTCCAGATCCGCCAGAAGCATCCTGCCTTCAGACATGGACAGGATGATGAGGAGTTTTCTTAGGGCCCATATAGAGATGGATCTTTTGGTGTCCTCAGCTCTTCAGTTGGCTTCTCCTCTTCCAATTCCTGTGGTTTTGGAATCACGGGTCCCGGTTTTCCCAAGGGAGGTGTTCGGGGATCTGGGAGTGTCTATTTTCCCTGTTCCTCCAGGGTCCATGACTAGTTCAGTTCCTGTGGCATCAGACCAGAGCAGGTCTCATCCCCAAGAGGTCTGCAGTTGGTCCCTGGTGAGCGGTTCTGGTCCAGGCTTTTCAGATTGGTTCCTTTCCTTGGGGTCATCGGCCTTCAGTAGCTCAAGTCTGGTACTGTCCAAAAGGCCCAGGACTGGGGCAGGCTCCGCTTCCCCCTTCCCTTGTTGTTTCGGCTATGGGGGCAGGGATGGAGTTTCCTTGAGTCCTTCAGCTTTTCAGGTGGTAGAGTGGACCTTCTCCAAGTTGGGAGCAGCGTCCTCCCCCTGCCAGGAATGTCCCAATCCATTGCTGTCATGTTTCCTGAACCCATTCATCCTGTTCAGGGCCAGCCCTCCTGAGATAGCCTTCAGGCGCCAAGAACCACTGGGGTTCTCCTCCCTTCTGAGCCCCTTACAGAAGAGCCTCCTAGGAAGAGACTGTATAAGAGGAGGTACTTAGACTCTCCTATGGAGTCCTTTACAGAGGACACAGATTTTGAAGAAGGGGATGGGTCCCCCAGATCTCTGCTGGATGACATCTCCTTTGGGGATATTTTGGAGCTGTTGAAGCAGAAAAGCAGTTGGTCTCCCCACCCCCCATCTTCAAAGGAATCTGTGTTCCTGAAGGCATTCAGGATGGGCCATCTACTTCCTGCGTCCCCCCCCCCCCCATGGATGAGCTTATTGATCATATTGCACACAGGGCAGGGAAGAAATCTGACACTGTGGAACTGGTTCCGAAAAAAGCAGATACGTTTTTTTAGCCCCCCCCAACAGGGCGCACTGGAGCAAGAGAGTGCCAGTCTGTGCTATCATGGTTGCTGCAGCCACAAAAAAGGAACTGGCGGAATAGAGCTCCAATGTCCAGCTTCTGAACCGTGAGTCATGGGAGATTGACAAGACATGGAAGGGCATTTATGCTTCAGCCACTTTTGGCCTTAGAGTCCTGAATTATTTGTCGCATTTCACCCACCTCCAAAGAGATCTGGTCTCAGAGCTCACCAAGTCTCTTTCAGAGCTGATGCTGGTGGAGGACCTCAAGAAGGTGTCTTCCAAGCTCACCACTCATTCTTCCATTGCCTATTCCCCGATGTTAATTTCCAGTGCAGCGGAGGGTACCTCTCGAGCTGCTGGTGTAGGCATTGCCATCAGGTGTCATGCCTGGATGCGGTTATGCAGGTTCATGGAACCTTTCAAAGCATCATTTACTAATGCCCCTTTTGATGGTTCCTCATTATTTGGACCAGCTGTGAAAGAAACCTTATCTCACAGGGAGCAGGAGGGCAAGACTCTGTCCGCAGTCAGTATCAAATTTTCTACTCCCCAAAGGTCCTTTTTTAAAAGCCAACAGGGAAGTAAGAAACACTGGTTCTATAAGTTGCAGGGTTCCTTCCAGGATGCTCCAGAGGATTCCCCTTCCAGAGGCAGAGGAAAGGGGATTTAATGGTAGATGCTGCTGTAGTGGCAGAGGGGTTCTGGAAATTCAGGGCTCCAGGAAACCCTTCTTTCAGAAGCACTTTCAGCACCCCTGAGGCATTGCCTGGCTGTCCTACCATGGAGGCAGTCATTGCACAAAGTGCTTGGATGCCCATGACGATCATAGGGGGCTAAAGATTATATCCAGGTGTTACATTCCTTTTTCCCAGTCACCCCCTTTTACCAACAAGGTTCTCCCCGACATGCCATCTGGTCAGAGAGAAACTGGCCCAACTAGGAGCTCTGGCACTTCCAGAAAAAAAGAGCTGTCCAGGAGGTCCCCAGAGGTCAAAGATGATCCGGAACTTATTCACACTTCTTTTTCATGCCAAAAAAGACAGGGAGCCTACATCCAGTTTTGGATCTCAGCAAGCTGAATTTATCAGTCAAGAAATCGAAATTCTGGATGGTCATTCAGTCCATTCTGTCCCTATTACAGAAGGACAAATGGATGTGCTCCATAGACTTCCAGGATGCCTACTTATCATATCAAGATTGACAAGTGCTCCAGGAGGCACCTGCATTTGCAGATCAGAGCCGATCATTTTAAGTTCAGAGCCTTGCCATTTGGACTCACCACAGCCCCCAAGGTTTTCATCTATGCTTAGCAGTCGTAGGGGTTCACCTGAGGCTTCAGGGATTTCAGGTCTTTCCATACCTGGCCGATTTGCTCCTCACAGCTCCCATGAGGCATCAGTTGTTTTTTGTCACTCAGTACCTCTTGCACACTTTCGAAAAGCTAGGGATTACTGTCATCTTAGCGAAGTCAAAGCTGTCTCCAGCTCATGCCCTAGAGTTCATTGGGACTCATCTCAATACAGTCACAGACGTTGCAGCATTGCCTCCCCACAGAGCTGACTTGATCAGGCAGCAGATCAGGGCCAGCTTTGAGGTTCCATCACTGCAGGCACACCCAATTCTGAGAGCACTGGAGTCCATGTCGGTGGCTATTCTCCTCGTCCCTCTAGCAAAATCCCACATCTGGGTGCTCCAGTGGGATGCTGGTGGTGCAGTGGTGTATTCTGTCTCATCCACTGTCCATGCCTATTCCTTTGATTCCCGTCTGCAGAATGCACGTGCAGTGATGGCTTCATTTGGAGGATCTCCTTCGGGGCCTGCCATTTTCTCTTACCTCGCCCATGGCCACAGTGACCATGGACGCTTCCTTGTTAAGGTGGGGGGGGGGTCATTTTCAGGGCAGGACCTTCCAAGGCATGTGGTCCCCCTTGGAGACCAAATTGCACATAAATGTCCTAGAGATGAGGGCAGTCCTCCTCTCTTTGCAAGCCTTTCAGAATTGCCTTCCTCTGGGAACTGTAACAATTCATACAGACAACATGTTGGTGGTCTGGTATATAAAAAACAAAGGGGAACGCGATCATACCCATTGTGCAGAGAGGTCATGAGAGTGTGGGAGTTGGTGATCTCTTCCAGTCGCTTTCTCTTGCAATGCATATTCCCAGGGAGTCCACCGTCTTGGCAAACAAACTTAGCAGATCTATCCTGAGTCCGCACGAATGGTCCCTCAGTCAGTCAGTGACATCTCAGATTTTTGCCTGTTAGGGCCAGCCTTGCTGGAATCTTTTTGCTTCTCCATTGAACAACAGATCAGCAGGTACTTTGCCCTGATTCCCCCAGGGGGCAGTTCCCAAGGGATGTTATTTTTGACGATTGTCCCCCGGGTCTCCTCTGTGCTTACCCTCCCCTTCTATTGATCCCCAAAATACTTCAGAAAGCCTTCAGACTGAGGAGTTCCATGATCCTTATTGCTTCCTTCTGGCCTCATCAGGTGTGGTTGCCCTTCCTCAGGTCTCCTCTCTGGATACTGGATCCCATTCTGAATCTCATTTCTCACCCATCAGAACAACTGCCCAGTTTTCGGTCACTTTGCCTGACCCACGTGGCTTCTCCACTTCCTGTCATAGTAAAGCAGTCCAGGCTGGCTTCTCCCATCAGGAAAATTATTCTAGCCTCACAGAAACCTTCTACTCGAAAGGTCTACTACAGTAAGTGGAAGCATTTTTCTTTTTGGACAGTGGAATGAAATTTGGACCCTTTTTTCAGCTCTCATATCAAATATCCTTCTGTTCTTAACCTCCCTGTTTCAGGAGGGGGCCAGATTTTCGACCATCAAACTGCAGTTGGTGGCCATTTCTAATTTTCATACCAGTGCTCGACCTCCATTTTTCTTGAGGTTGTGTAAGGCCGTAATGAAGGGCATCTTTCTTTTTAACCTTTAATCAAAAATCCTGCCCCTCCTGACATTGATGCTACAATCACTCACACAAAGTCCTTTTGAACCTGCCCATTCTTGTGAACTCAAATATCTTTCTTGGAAGACTGTCTTTCTGATAGCCATTATTTCAGCCAAGAAGGTTTCTGAATTGCAGTCCTTATCTTCGCTACCTTATATTGTTTTCCATAAGGACAGGGTAACTTTGCACGATAACCCCTCCTTTATGCATACAGTAGCCACTGAAAGAAACCTCAACCAAGATATCCAGTTAACTGTCTTCTTTCCTAATCACTCTAATAAGGGGGAATATCTCCTCCATACCTTGGACATGTATTGACAGCTGAGATTTTATTTTGATCGGACTAAGCCCTTCAGGAAATCTGAGCAGTTATTCATGGCTTTTTCCTTCAACAGACATGGCCAAGTGGTTTCTAAATTAATGATTTCTAAATGGATCTCTAGTTGTATTTCTGTGGTTTATTCTATGAGGAAGATGGAGCGCATTCTCTTTAGGTCAATGGCTGCTTATTTGGCCTTTGCTGCCAGGATGTCCTTAGATGAGATTTGTGCCACTTGGTTCACTCCTCACACACTTGTTGCTCATTACAAACTGGATATGATCTCAAGAGGCAGGGCGTCTTTTGGTTCCACAGTGCTCGGGCACATCCTTCTTTAGGGCCACCCAGGGTTCTTTGTAGCTGGGGGATTCTAACCCAGACATAATGAATAATGAAATGGATAACATCAGAGCAATAGTTATGTACTTACCATAGCTTGGTATCTGTGTTATCCTATTTCATTATTTATCACTTCCAGTCTCCTTTCCCCCTTCCTTTTTCTGGTGGTTCTGGATAGGCTGAGGTTTTCAGGCCCTTGAGCTACCACCTTTGGCAGTTTTGATGTTATTGTTCTCTATGTCTAGTTGAATTGTCAGATGCCCTAGTATTTTAATTCCTTGATCAGCTCAATCTAAGGATTAGATGGTAGAAGGGGATTATGGGAGTGGGATGGGCTCAAGTTTTGACTCTGCTCTGTAAAGTGCCGGATCGGATGCAAAACCCAGATGTGATGAATAATGAAATAGGATAACACAGATACCAAGTTATGGTAAGTACATAACTATTGTTCTCCAAAATGTACTGATTTTTTTTTTCTTTTTGGATGGTTGTGTTGTTACTTTTACTTTGTTTTCCAGTTCTCTGTAAAACCCTTTTCAGTCTTTAATGCATTGCTTGTTTTGTACTTTTCCTTTATATTTCTTTCTATGCACTCTACTTTTTTGCTCCTTGTGCTGATATTTTAGTTTATTATTTGAGATATGTGATAAATCCTGATGTGTTTAGATGTTGTGTTTTGTATTTACCAAATCTATCTTAGAATTTTTGATGTTCTGTTCCCTTTTCTGTATTCTTCTACTAGTGATACTGTCTTTGTTGCTTTATCTAGTTTTCTCTTTGATGCTTCCATTGTGGCATTGCGCTTGTTCCCTTTCTCTCTTTTGTTATTCAGCAGTTTTGTATTAACACTTTATTATGTAACACATGAATCTCTCTTAATAGTCACAATTACTTTATCTATTTTACCAGTTTTCTAACATTCTGGGTTTTATTTGCTTTCTGTGTCTTACTATGCCTACCAGTTTCTGTTAAATCAAGCAGATCATCCCTTAGATAATTTTCTTTAGACTGACAGCATCTTTCTTGCTCTTCATTTCCAGTTCTGTCCCTTACTGTGTAATTCTAATTGGACATCCATGCAAGTCTCTTGTAGAAGGTTCCAGAATTTTACTGTGTGGCATATCCCCTGTAAAAGAGTCCTGTTCTCTGTTGCATCATCTGGGGATTCATTGATCATATTAGGGGGTCATATAACCCACCCAGCACTGGAGAATGGGAAGGACCAGTAAAATATCACCTATAAATTCTTTAGTTGCACCTGTTATCTAGGTTTGGGGACATGGTTGTTGAGTGCTAGAAGAACATTACTGAAGTAATATTGCCTGTATCAAATTCTCCACACAAAGCCCTTCACTTCTGAGTTAGTCTATCACTTCTGTTTGTATTTGTTGCTGAATTTTTGCCTCACTAACTGCTTTACATATGAATATATTCCTCATTTGTTTTCCTTTTCTTTCCTTTGTAAAATTTACTATATCTTGATATCTTTGGCTTCATATATTTTCAAATGTCTATGGAACTACAGTGATCAGATTTGTTAGTACAGCTTTCTTTTCTAACAAATGTTACACAATATCAGATCTCTTTTTCTTTCCCAGGTCCACACTTCTGTTTTTTATGCATTCCAATAGCCATGTGTGTTTGTTGTTTTGTTGTAGCACTTCATTGATTGCACATTTTTCCAGACAATTTAATGTTTCGTTGTCTAAATATTGTTTTGGTCTGATTTATTCTATTAAAGAACTTAAATATTTATTTGTAGCTTTTCAGTTTCTCTGATGTAATTATTTTCCTTTCCTCTTATCTCTTCCTTGCTTTTGATAAATCTCTATTTAAAAATGCTGGATTTGTGCATAAGAGAAGTAATATATAATCTTTCTTATCTTCAGCAGTCCCCTTTAGCAATACATCATCTTTTTCTTATTTTGAGCAATCCTCTCTATTTTCTTTATGCCTCTTGCTTGGTCTGTTTTTATGTGGAATGTTTGCTCTTTCTACTGCAGGGGACCACCCTCAGTATTGCCTAGTCCTGCATTAGGCATGTTTTTGTATTCTGAGGATTCTGCTCTGCCTTTTCACTAAGTCCTGGCACTAGTACATACACCGGGAGTGGGCACTTTACTTGGGACCTTTTCACCCAGTCTTCTTTTTTGTCTTTTTTCTCAACTTTCTTAATGGCATATAAAATACAGTCTGTATATATCAACATCGCCTTGGTGATATTTTTAAAAACGGGGTTCACCACTTGAAAGTATCAACCAAGACCGTTCTCCTTCTGTTGCTGATCCCCTCTCTCTCTTTTCAGACCCCCATAGTTTTTCCCATGTGATGATCAAAAAATATCTTAAAGGAGGTTTGAAAGCTGAAGTTTTATTAGTCCAGCAATGTTTTTCTAGCACTCGACAACCCTATACCCAACCTAGTTTACAACTGTAACTAAATAATTTGTAGGTGATATTTCATTGGCCTTGCCATTCCAGTGCTGGTTGGACAGGTGATGTTGACCCCCTATTTGGACAGTTGCCCTAGCAAGATTTCCATATGCATTAATAAGATGCAGCCTTGGGAGCTCAGACTGCCTGCACACAATGTATGCAGCCACTCACATCACTTGTAAGCTTTAGACAGTTAAGCCCTTCTTGCAGAGAGTAGCAGTTCTGCATCTTCAGGATAAGGTTAATTATTCCAGGTAAAGTAGCAGTTGACTTCATTAGTAGTAGCTGAGAACAGTTTTCAGTGTCTATTTTATAGTAATTTTGCCTGACAGGACATCATTTTAGTCAGTTTATTGCTAGAACAGAAGGGAGCTCTGCACTTGTTAAATGTTTATTTTGAAAACTTGCCACCCTGAGAAAATTTGCCCCAGGACTGCCCTCTGTACTACTAATGGACAGAGGCAGCTACTAAAATGCTTTATTACATGCATGGGTGGCCTTGAATTGTCTATAGCATGATCCCAGTTATTCTCATTAGGGGTAATCTATAATTATTGACCATGGAATGAGTAAGGTCAGTCTATACCAAAATGGGATTGGTTATTTCAACACGAAAAGGGAAATTGGCTAGGATTAAAATGGCACGCAGTGGTATCTAGCCTAGTATTTACCTGCGAACCTATAAACCTTCAGGTTAATTTGTCTAAATTATATTAGTTTTCTCATCATGGCCTCATGTCCTGGTAGGCTTTGATTCTTTACTTGAATCATGAACATGGCAGCACAGTGACCACAATAAGCATCTACCTTGTGCCTAGTGTGCTGAACAGACTGTCTGTAAATCCAGAGGCTTATGGGGTTTGTTCAGAAAAGCTTAGTTTTTCTGTAGTATTTTATTTTAAATGCAGCTGTCATTCTTAGGTTCTTCTAATGTCAGGTAGTTCATAAGAGTGTAGCCTGCTCCTTTTGTGACTAACTAGGGTAAGACTTAATACAACAATGTGAAATTAAAAGGTGAGTTGTATCTTACAGGGGGAAACTGCTGTATATACTACCAGCTTCTGCATAATCTAGCAGAATTGAATGGTGTGACTTGTACTGTATTCTGAAAACCAGACATTTGTAATTTTTTTTTTTTTTTTTTTTTTTTTGGCCTAACACTCCCAGTAGTAAAACTGATGTGTCTCAGTTGCAGTTATCTAACTACTATGAGAAGTCACTCGTTCAATCAACTTTGAATGTGTTCACACTAATTCATAAGCAAAGCTTCTCTCTCTTCGTATTTGAATTTTTGTAGTAAAAATATCTGTGTAGCAAAGATCATTGTACCATGGTAAACTAAATAGCTGCTCAGTATTTGTATATTCCATCATCTTTTGGCTTGGTCTGTGCTGTAAAGGAACAGTCCGTCCAGTTAAATTTATTACCTGTCCAGAAGGGCTCTAAGGTGATATGCAGTTATTATTTCAAGTATTTCTTCACATTGGGATTCCTCATTTCCATAACTTACTGTGACACATGCTGTGTTCTCATTCTCATTGTCTTTGTCTAGAATATTTATATGGAGGTCTGAGTGTGGGGAGAATGTATACATAGACAGAGTGAAGTTTGATCTAAGTTCACGCAAGAGTTGAACAGTAAACTTTTTGGGACAGAGGGAAATCATCATGTTGATTTCTTACAGTCAGTGTGAGAATAAGAGAGATTCAGTGCTGAGGTAAGCATAATGGTGATAGAGCCAGGGCAAATAGTGTTCCTTAGTTTAAGCTGTGAATCTGAAATTGCCAGGATATCTGTATCACTCAGCATAATCCAGGCCTCTAGTTGGGCAGTCTTGTTTGAGAGACTAAGTCAAGATGTATGATTTTTAAGACCATTTAACAATCCTAACAAGAATGCCAATAGACAAGACAAGGTGATTTTAAATGTAGCTATGTATGTTGTATCTTTTTTTTGCATCACACTGAACACTGCAGAAGTTGGGCCACCAGCCCAGTAAGTAAAGAAATGAGACGGGGCAAGCAATATGGTAGCCTCTGCAATTCACATTATTACAGCACATTTTGTAGAATTACATAGAAGAACAACATGGCAGCCTGTAATTCTACCTTATAGCAGGTAAAGTTTGCCAGAAACGCAGTCACACACATGTGTGTGTGTGTGCGTGCCTGTGTGTGTGTGTGTGAGAGACTGAGATATGGATGGTGAGCTATGTTATAGAAGATGAAGTCACAGCAAAACAGTCTAGACATATTGCATATTTAATGTTCTGTAGGTGCTTTACAAAACATATTATATGTATGAAAGGCATGCAGTATGGGCAACTTGTGCATTTATAGTAAGCAGGGTGATTAAGCATGGGACTGTAAGCCATGGACCCCACACACACAGATGCACACTTCCTCATGCATGTGAGCACTAGCGTATGTCCCACTGGTTTATAGGTAGGTACTAGGCTCTCTGCCCGAAGGCATTTATAAGCCTAGCCAAAATGTGTTGGCTTTCGCCGCCTCAGATGCAGAACTGTGACACAAGCTATATACCATTGCACTGATGCAAAGATCCTGGGTTATGTAAGATTGGGCCATTCAGTTCATGAAACTGTGAAACCGCATGCAACTTATTTATTTGCATATACTGAATACCATTTGCACTTCTTTATGGGCTCATTTTCCATTACTGACATCACTACTGTGATTCAGATCTCCATTTTATCTTTCTTGTAGAAGGTTCAGCCATACTTATTTGCTTGGAGCAACTTAGGAGCTTCTTTCTCCATGAGTAAAATCAGCACCGCTGTTGCAGATCTTGGCTTCCTTTTCCTCTTACTGAGTGCACATCTGTTTATACAAGTGTGATTCCTTATGTTTGATCACCAGCTATACAGAGGATTATCTCTACAGTTCTGTAAACTTGTTTTGCTTCGTTGGAACTGTTTTTGTTTACATTTGTGCAGTTATAAATTTAACACAGGCATAGTGATGCACCTTCCTGTGTCCTGTTTTGGTGTCACATAGCCCTGTGGTATGCGGCAGCCACCACTTTACAGCACTATATCAGGTGACAGTCTTGGCATTCAGTGCAACTGTCTTTCATTTGGGATAGCAGTGTTACTCTTATAGATTGGCTTATTTGTGTATGTTCTCCACACCATGGTTTATCTTACTTTGCAATAACATTGCTTGCTGCTGCCATCTGGGCTGTGGTATTTTTTTCTGGTGTGCATTTTTTTCAGCATGTTTTGCAGTGCACTGGCCTCTGTGAATTACATACCATGGGTATGTGTGTCTACATTTTTATGGGAAGTATCTAAAGTAATATGGTGGATGATTTGTGCATTCCCAACAGTAGTGGCAGCGTGTAGAGTACTGTAAGGCAAGTAAACGGTATAGGCCCTTTTCCCCACTGTAGTGCCATCCTGGAGTTAGTATATATAGTTAGGGGGGAGGGGGGTTACAACCCCCACCTAGTTTGGTTTTATATCATCTGGTTTCTGTTAAGAGGGTAAGCAAGTAGGTTTTAAGCTCTGGAAAGTTAGTCATTGCTGTTGTAAGCATGCATGTCTATGGTTTAAAATTTAGTATTTTGAAATGCAGCATTGTATGCTTTCAGTGAAATGAGTTTCAGTCAAATGAGTTTTCAGTACTTTGAAAATTAGCTATTTTGGCCTCGGTCAAAATAAATTTTGCCAAATGAGTTTTCTGTCAAGTGAAGTAGACCCATAAAAAATATATAGTAATTGCTTTTTGTTTTGTTTTTTTATGCCATGAACAGCTTTATTACATGTGAAGTAATGGTCAGTAGTATAAAGAAAGCAACAGCCAACAGAGATTTGTGTCCTATTTCCTCATTCCATTCAGTCCGACAGTTGGAAACCTTGATGCTCCTCTGATCCAATCCATACATTCACTGGTGCCTTCTGCAGCCTTTTCCCATCTACCCTTGTGAACTTCCACTTCAGATCTCAGTTAATGCCACAGGAAAAGGATTGTGTTCCAGTCAAAGCGAAGTGCTCTTGGTTGCATTTCTATTTTTTGCCTTGTTAACCTTGTATATAGAATCCTTTTCTTTCTCCTACTTGTAATACTCTTCTTGATCGTATTTTAGTGGGTGTAGTGATTTGGGTTAGCGCCTCAGCTCCAAGTGCAAAGGCAAACAGTGGTGCGTAGTGCTTCTTTCTTTAGCGTATAGTTGTTTAAAAAAGTCTTCGGTATATCTATATTTTTACATTTGTGTCTCTCTTTTTTTTTTCTCTGCTATACTTTGGTTTTGTGTCTTGAGTAGTTGTCTAATCTTGTAACGATTGTTGCATTACAGGGGCTATGATATTAAGACATTTAAGAAATGTACTAAGTGTGGGCATAAAAATCCCACCTCTGGAAAGCCAGAAGATGTGTGCCCATCAGGAACATATCTGTGTTGAGTATGCCATTTGTAAGGGATTTGGATCCCATTCCTTATAAGAGCTAAATGTATTGTGAAAGAGCTCCTTCCAGTGGGTCAGGCTGAAAGGCTGAAAAGTAAAAGAGGTAAAGCATAAGAACAGGGAGGGAAGGAGAAGGGAGAATGACCGCAGATTGGTTCTTCTTTCCCCAAAACTCTGACAAGGAATTCAACAACTTCCTCTGTGCCAAAGTTTCAGATTTTGGATAAAGGCATAATCAGTGATAGAACTCCAGCTCAAACAGTCAGCACACACTCTTCTGAGTGAGAATTATATTTGCTTTCTTGTCTCTAGGCCTCCTTCCTCTTCTTTCTTGAAATCTGTTCATTCTGTTCAAAGTACTACAGACGATGATTGTGATTTATGATCAGGGCCTTTTAGAAGATGTGATAGATATGGGCATTATCCCATCCCCCTAGTACCAGAGTAGATCTGGTCACCCACCCCCTGCACACTTCTCCTAGCTGCTTCCTCAGTACCAGTTTGACTTTGTGTACCACACAGATCCTTTTGCTTTGGCACAGCCAACCATCTCAGCGTCAGTGCTGGCAGCTTCCCATCCAAGTCGCTCAATACCAGCCCCCTCAGTATCAAGCAAGTCTCAGACGCAATACCTGAACATCTGGTCCTACACACTGTTTACATGGGTTCTGTGTCCAAGCATTGAAAGTTCTCTTCCCCAAACTACTATTCATCGAGACCATGGGAGCGAAAATTTCATTCAGTGAATGCTAATTTCACCAAGTTCCACATTGTCGAATTGCCATAGTTGTCCAACATTACAGACGTTACAATACCTAGTGAATAAAAAAAATAAACAGATAAGGACACTCACTTGCACACACCACAAAAACTGCTTTTGTAGCAGGGCAAGCCCCATGCACCCCTCACACCCCCTGTTAATTATATATAGCAACTCTAAGATCGCACTATTGTGGTGAAAAGGCTACTCCCCTGATTCCTACTATAACGCAATCTCAGTCAGAATGGGGAAGCAGTTTATGTGGTATGTGCGGGTGAGTGTTCTTTTCTGTTGGAGTCAATCATATCAGATACTGACTTGGATGAAAGTGAGGATTTCTCTGATCCCATCTTGAAGATGTCACATTTCGCAAGGTCCTTGAACTGCTGAAACAGAAGGGATCTTGTCCATCAGACCCACCATTTCAGAATAAGGAAATATTCTTCAAGGTATACATCTCTGTCCCTTCTATCTCTTTGGTGGGCCCTCCTGCAAACTGCCTCATTAGACATGATCTCCTGAAGGGCATGGCTGGAACCAGACGCATCTGAAGCTATCTGTAGGGAGCCCAATAAGGTTATTTGTTCTCCAAAAGACTGGAAGTACTAGTCAAAAGGTCCTCTGGTGGGTTTCGTGATTGCTGCAGCGAGTTTCTATTACCTGATCGAACCGTTTAGGTTATCGAATACCTAAGCATTGATCTGGTAACAGTGAAAGCAAAAAAATGCGAATGGCCATTTTAATGCAGGGAAATAACTCCCTTGGCCATTATACAGATTTTGCCCCTTTCCTCACCGTAGAGCGATCTCAGAGTTGGAATATTTAGCTTGGGGGGGGGTGGGGGGCAAAGCCCCCCACTTCATTTTGGTTTAAATTTTTTTTTTTCTCCCAAGGGAATTCATTCCCTACATTAAATCGGCTGTTTGCTGTTTTAATTTTTTGATATTACCAGTTCAATGTTTAGGTATTTGCCGACCTAAACATTCAATCGGATAATGTAGACACGCTGCAGGTGCCTCCGACAGAGATGATGCAGATGAGTCCTTGGCTTTCCATCCCACTAACAAAACAGTTGAGAGCAATACACAAGATGGGAAAGTGTGTCTACACCTTGAGATTCTTTGACCTGAGGGTGCTAAACTATCTGACCTGACCACGTGAACAAGTTGCAAAGGGACTTGGCCAAGCAAACTATGAATGCTTTGGAACAACCCATGATCCAGCAGTTTACCAAGCAGCTGAGCGTGACTCATGAATACCATTTTTAGCACCACAAATTTCTTCATGTGTCTGTACCATAACAAAGCTGATGGAGCAGCTAGGGCAGCATGCACTAAGTTAACCGTGAGATGCCATGCCTGGCTTCAAGTATGGAATTTTGTGGACCACTTCAGAGAGTCCTTTATCAACGCCCCAGACCCATTTGATGGATCCTCCCTCTTTGGACCAATAGTAAAAGAGAAACTCATAGGGTGTGAGC
Organism: Protopterus annectens; assembly: GCF_019279795.1. Classification (NCBI taxonomy): domain Eukaryota; kingdom Metazoa; phylum Chordata; order Ceratodontiformes; family Protopteridae; genus Protopterus; species Protopterus annectens. The sequence goes on along the minus strand of NC_056731.1, from coordinate 1,641,124,972 downwards.
AGGATGGGAGGACACTGTCTGGCATGGTGGTCCTATTTGGGAACCCTCAGTGACCATTCAGTGAGAATCAGAAGGGTTCCAATTCTCTTGGCTGAAATGATCCCCACCATCCACCCTTTGACTCCTCTTCACACAGGGCCAGCTGTGGCACAGGTAGTCCCTTTAATTGACGCTGAACATGAGGTCAAAGAGGTCCACAAATCAAGGTCCAAAGAATTCTTTCAAGGTAAGCCAAGCCAGCACCCACCGTCCCTCTTTGGAGGCAGTCAGGAGTAGCTATCTTTTCACCACGCTGTGTGGATAGTCATCACACAGGATAAATGGGAGCAGGATATAATATCTAGGGGCTGTTTCATAGCCTTTTCCCAAAATCTGTATCGGCAGAAACAGAGAATCTGGAGTAGGAAGTTCATTTGTCAGCAACCTGTGGGTCTTGGATCCGATATCGGATCCGAGCCGGCAACTTGTTTCAAGCTAATGGATCCGAGCTCCTAGCTCCTCCCTTCACCCATAATCCCCTGCTAACTCTCCATGACCTCAGATCTAGTTTACCGTGCTTGTGGATGGCTGGATCCTTTTGAGCTCGTCAGCTAAGTGGAATTTTTACTGTATTGTTCTGTCAAAAATTTACTTTTTTATCTAAATTATAAAAGTGTGTAAGTGTTAGGTTCCCTTATTAATTTTACTTTAACTAGTTTCCCCTCCCTTCGCTGGTCGTTAGTGTGTGCGTGTGTGTTGTGTTTTTTTGGGGGGGCCTGTGTGTGTGTAGTTGCTTTTTTTGGCTGAGGCCCCAAAAGCCATTTTTTCTAAATGTACCGAGTGTGGCCATAAGCTCTCCCCGGCTGATGACCACACTCGGTGCGTTCGGTGCCTTGGGGTTGAACACCTTACCTCAGGCTGTACCATCTGTGCAGCGTTCATCCCCAGGGCACTGAAAGAGCGGAGGTCGAAGCTGGTCCTAGTGGGACTTTTACCCTCGGACTCGGCTTCAGCCTCCGCTGCCTCTGCTGCTCCCGTGGCTCCATCACAGCCTGTGGTTGCTGCCACTCCTGCCCCCCTGCCTCCGTCCGGGACTCAACCTCCCGCTAAAGGGTCTGAGGACAAGGGAGGCTAGGAGGGAGAAACGGAGGGAGAAGCACCACAAGCGGTGGGCCGAGACCTCCGTTTCGGCCCCGCCAGCTAAACGGGCTTCTCCCTCCACTGCTTCTAGGTCTCCTCCTCCTCAGCTCCGATCCCCTTGCTTCTCCCCGGGGCCCGAGGAGGAGGAGACCCGATCTCCATCGAGGTCATCGAGGCGGCATTCCAGGCCTGCCTCGGTGGCCTCTTCGAGATCCACTTTTAGTATGTCCGATGCAGACTTGGACCAGATGATGCGAAGGTTCATCCAGGCCCAGCTGCAGATGGGAGTGCTCTTGCCCCCCCCCCCTCCGGGGGGGGAGCTCGACACCTTTTTTCCATCCTATTGCTCCTTCTCCGACCCGCTATCCGGGTTCGGAGCGTTCGGAGCCGAGCAGCGTTGGAGCCGGGGGTGGGTCGGCGCCGACAGTTCTTGGTACTTCGGATCCGACCCTGCCCTCGAGCCTGTCAGATCCGACCTCTCGGAGCCGTGGCCCAAGCCTCGGATCCGGGGGATTCAGTGTGCCTTCGGCTCCGTCCAGGTCGGAGCCCACTGGTCCCTCGGATCCGATGGTCTCGGCGCTGGCTCCGATCCCTTCATCGGATCCAAGTGGGAGCCGACTTTCGTATCCAATAGAGAGTGACTCTCCCTCGGCCTTCAATGTTGTGGAGAGGGCTCTGTTGAGAGCATCCGGACCCCCGGTCCTTGTATCGGCTCCTCCCTGCACGCCCTCTCTGCTGGGCCAGGCTTCCGTCACCCGGCCAAAGGGACAGCCTGCTTCGATGTCACAAATGGTTCCATTGGAACAAGATGTTGCTGGTGAGGCCTCCTCGGACAGCCCCCCCGAGGAAGTGCCCCGCAAGCATAAGTGCAAAAGGAGGCACGTGGACTCCCCTGAGTCCTTAACCGAGGACATGGACTTGGAGGAAGGGGAAGGCTCCCCAAGATCGCCCCCAGAGGATGTCTCCTTTGGAGACATCATGAAGATGCTGAGGATCAGAGGCGGGTGGTCTGCCCCCAAGTCTTCCTCTGACGAGTCCGTGTTTCTGGAGGCATTCGAGGCAGGCCCGTCTACCTCTTGGGTGTCCCCTTCAGCCGACCCCCTGGTGGACCTCATTACCACCAGGGCGTGGAAGGATCCGGACACCGTGGAGGCAATACCGAAACGCCCGGACAGAATACTTAGCCTCCCCTCAGACCGATCACATTGGAGTAAGGGGCCCCCCATAGATGCCATGTTGATGGCGGCAGCCACGAAGAGGGAATTGGCTCAGGAGAGCCCCTCAGTCCATCCACCGAGCAAAGAGTCCCGCTTGATGGACCGCTTAGGGAAGCGAGTTTTTAGTTCAGCGACCTTCTCGGTAAGGTCTATGAACTATATGGCACATGTCATCAGGATGCAGCGGTATCTTATCAAAGAATACGCTGCATCCCCCCCTGAGTCCATGTCGGAGGACAACAAGCAATTGTATTCCACCCGAATAGCCACTCTGAGATCAATTTCAAACACCTCTATGCGGCTATTGTCCCACGCCACAGAGGGAGCCGCTAGGGCTAGCAGATCAGGCCTAGTCATGAGACGTTAGGCCTGGCTCTGTCATTGCGATTTTGCGGAGCCTTTTAAAGCATCCTTCGCGAACGCCCCTTTCGATGGTTCTGCCCTGTTTGGCAAAACAGTTCGCGAGACACTTGTCCAGAACGAGAAGGACGGGAGGACGTCTGCCGTCGGAGTCCGCTTCTCTGCTCCCCCGCGGTCCTTTTCGAGGAACCAAAAGGGTCAGAAGAAGAAGATGTGGTTCCGAAAATCACAACATTCCCAACCCGCTCCGGACAACCAGTCCTACCGTGGCAGAGGAGGACAGGGAGGACGCCGCCCCAGGGGCAGAGGAGCTCCGAGAAACTTTGGGTCCGGAGAACCTTTCTCTGAACGGCCCGTGCAGCAGCCCTGAGGGGTTGCCCAACTGCTCCACTCTGGAGGCAGTCGGGGGGTGCTTGAAACACCTAGCGGCATGGGAGTCCATCACGACAGACCGCTGGGTGCTTCGCATTATATCCAGAGGGTACAAAATACCATTACTCCATGTCCCCAAATCCAGGAACCTCCCCGATCAGAGGGAGGCCGCAGCTGCAGAAATTCAGCAGCTGTTAGGAAAAAGAGCCATCCAGCCCATCCCCCAAGACCAGCTCGGATTAGGGTTCTACTCCAGGTTCTTTTTGGTGCCAAAAAAGACGGGGGACTTGAGACCGATCCTAGACCTTTCCCGCTTGAACCTGTCAGTAACCAAAGAAAAATTCCGAATGGTCACTCTCCGATCTATTCTCCCCCTGTTAAGGGAGAACGATTGGATGTGCTCCATAGACCTCAAGGATGCATACTACCACATTTTAATGGACAGATGATCCAGGAGGTTCCTTCGCTTCCGGCTGGGGGCCAGTCACTACCAGTTCAGGGTCCTTCCCTTTGGCCTCACCACAGCCCCCAGGGTGTTTACCAAGGTATTAGCAGTGATTGCGGCCCACCTGAGACTCCAGGGAATACAGGTCTTTCCGTACCTGGACGACTGGCTCCTGACCGCACCAACAAGGCATCTACTCTGCTCAGCCAGAGACTTCTTTCTCTCTCTAGCCCCACAGTTAGGCATTACTATCAACCTCGACAAATCCCTTCTGGCTCCAACACAGGTCATAGAATTCATAGGTGCCAGAATAGACACCAGAGAGTTGCGAGCCTTCCTAACTCCCGAGAGAACCCGGAACCTACAACTCCATGTGCGGGCTATCCTCCATTCACAGACTTCACCAGCGGAATTGGTCCTGAGGGCACTAGGCTCCATGGCGGCAGTGATTACGCTCCTCCCATGTGCCCGTTTGAACATGCGGGTTCTGCAATTTACTCTTCTAGTGCAATGGTCTTTTCTATCCCTTCCTCTCCACCACCCCATTGTTATCAGCAAGGCTTGCAGGAGGGCGCTACTATGGTGGCTCCAAGCCTTGAACCTCCATACGGGCCGTCCCTTCTGCACCTCTCCCCCTCTCACCATGGTGACCATGGATGCTTCCCGCCTCGGGGGGGGGGGCATTATTCGGGCAGGACAGTCCAAGGCACGTGGAACGATATAGAGACCTCCCTGCATATCAACGTTCTGGAGATGAGAGCGGTGCTGTTTGCGTTGCAAGCACTTCAGGACCTCCTCCCTATAGGAACGATTGCAATCCAGTCGGACAACATGTCGGTGGTCTGGTACATCAACAAACAGGGGGGAACCAGATCTTACCCCCTATGCCGCGAAGCCATGAGAGTGTGGGAATGGGCGATCTCCTCCAACCGCTTTCTGATTGCAACGCACATTCCGGGGAGGACCAACATCCTAGCGGACAAGCTCAGTCGCACCCTTCTTACCCCGTACGAGTGGTCTCTCAATCCACTAGTAGCGAAGCAGATATTCGCAACATGGGGGCAACCTTGCTGCGATCTTTTTGCGTCTCCATCAAACACCAAATGCTGCAATTTTTTCACTCTAATCCCCCCTCCAGGGGAAACTCCAAGAGACGCTCTGGTGCATGCTTGGCCACCCAGTCTACTCTATGCCTATCCTCCTCTACCACTAATGCTACAACTCTTACAGAAAGCCTCACGGTTGGGGAGCAGGATGATCCTCATTGCCCCATTCTGGCCTCGGCAAATTTGGTTCCCTTACCTGTGGTCTCACCTTGTGAATCACCCTTGGATTCTAGATCCCACTCCGGATCTCATCTCCCATCCGTCGAACTTACCGACCCCAAACCTGGACAATCTGAAACTGACAGCTTGGTTGCTCCAGTTCCACTCCTAATTAGGACTCCCGGTATCTCTTCACCAGTCAAAGCCATCCTCGTGGCAGCGCATAAGCCCTCCACCAGGAAAGTGTATCGCAGTAAATGGAAACGCTTTTCCATTTGGGCGGAGCATCATGATCTAGATCCCTTTACGGCTCCTCTTCCATCCATATTAGACTTCCTAACTGAACTCTTTCAGGAAGGCGCTAGTTGTTCAACGGTCAAAGTGCAATTGGCAGCCATATCACATTACCATGTGGGACATGATGCAGGGCCTTTGATGTCAGCCAAATTGTGTAAAACCTTTCTCAAAGGCACCTTTTTACTTAGACCCCCTGTAAAAGAAGCCGTGCTACCCTGGGATCTTACACTAGTTCTTCAGGCCTTGACTGCTCCACCCTTTGAACCCGCTGCTTCTGTAGATCTCAAGTTCTTGTCATGGAAAACAGCATTCCTTGTAGCCATCACGTCAGCAAAAAGAGTGTCGGAGCTTCAAGCTCTCTCGGTGAAGCCTCCTTACCTGATCTTTCACCCAGATAGAGTGTACCTCAGGATCAATCCCTCTTTTCTTCCCAAAATAGCTTCGGAAACCAACATAAATCAATCCATAAATTTACCGGTTTTCTTCCCTAAATATCAGAATAAAGGGGAATACAAGCTGCACTCATTAGATGTTCATAGGCAGCTTCGCTTCTATACTCATAGGACAGCTGGCCATAGGCAATCCGACCAGCTGTTTGTTTCCTTTGCCAAATTTAACTTGGGGAAAGCTATCTCAAAAGTATCTTTATCACGCTGGATATCTCAATGTATCCTATTGGCGTATCAAGCCTCGGGTAGACCCGCACCCGAAGGAGTTCGTGCCCATTCCACCCGCTCCATTTCTACCTCTGCGGCCTTCAAGTCTAGAGTTCCATTGGATGATATTTGTTCTGCAGCCACTTGGGCCTCATCTCATACCTTTATTAACCACTACAAACTAGACGTGCTTTCTAGAGGGAGAGCATCCTTTGGCTCTGTGGTGCTTCGTAATATCCTTCCATGATGGCCACCCAAGGCGCAGGTAGCTGGGGACTCTGTCCCACAGGTTGCTGACAAATTAACTTCCTACTCCAGATTAAGAAGTTATGTACTCACCATAACATTCCATCTGAGTAGGTAGTTTCATTTGTCTGCAACCATCCCCCCCTCCTTTCCCCTGGCCTTCTTCGGATCTACTGGTAGTTGGATACCATTCTGTTGGGCATTTCTTGAGGGGCAAACTCGATCTGAGGTCATGGAAGATTAGCAGGGGATTATGGGTGAAGGGAGGAGCTAGGAGCTCGGATCCATTAGCTTGAAACAAGTTGCCGGCTCTGATCCGATATCGGATCCAAGAACCACAGGTTGCAGACAAATGAAACTACCTACTCTGATGGAACGTTATGGTGAGTACATAACTTCTTATTTCCTAATGTTTCACTCCAAGAGAGGTCAGTGAATTTACTGGAGGCCTTTACCCTCCTTCAGAAAATAGCCATCAAGGTGGTCCTACCAGACTAGAGAGGGTTGCATATTTATTCAAGATTCGTTTTAGTTCCAAAGAAAAATACGGACCACAAGCCATTTTCTGGGTCTCGGTAGCCTAAACCATTTCATAAAAAAGACCCTATTCAGAAGGGTCGTGGTGTCAATGATTTCATCCTGTCTGAAGGCAAATGATCGAATGTGCTGAGGTTGATCTTTAGGACACCTACTTCCAAATAAAATTGCAAAATAGTCCAGCAAGTTTATAAGATTTTCAGTAGGAGTCAGTTATTTTTATTTCAGCGCCTTCAGTCTCATCACAGCCCCATGGTTGTTTACCAGTTGTACGGCAGTGATAGCAGCCCACCTGCACCTACAAGGGATTTGTGTTTTCCCATACCTAGATGATTTATTTGTAGCTGCTTCAACCAGAGAATCCTTAATGGAAGCCAAAAACTACTTTTTACAGTTTTGCCAAGCTTTAGCTATTTCCATAAACCATACAAAGTCTCAACTTCATCCATCTCGGCAGATTTTCCATTGGAAGTACCTAGACACCACTTCTTGCAGAGTTGCCCACATCCAAGAAAAAGACTACTACCCCTGCAACAAGCAGTACAGACTTGTATTGCCGCCAAAACTTCTGTGCTTTACTGAACTTGACAGTCTTAAAACTCAGGGCAGAATTATGGTACATTACGCCAGATACCATATGAGAGTCTTGCAGTGGATGCCTTCCACACAGTGACCCCAGATCGTGGATCCCTTGTCATTCATGATTTGCATAACCCGTTCCTGCAAAGCTCACTTAAACTGGTAGCTGGCATCACCTGTCTTACAGATGGAAAGCCATTCCCTCGTCCCCCACCAGCATCTTTTGTGACCACAGATGATCCCTTTTTTGGGGAGGGGAGCATTTTGAAGGAAGGTTTGTGCGAGGTCAATTTTCACATCATCATCCCAGTGATGAGAGTTGCCCTCCTAGCGTTGCAGGAGTTTTAGGACCTCTTACCTTCAGGAGGTTATATCCATGCATTCAAATGATATTTCAGTAGTGTCGCTTATCTCTCACTAACATAGAAGACAAGCAGGCGGGATATTTTGTTTGGAAGCTCTAATACATAGAAACGCATCAAGATGGATAGCAGCATCATAAAATATAAACAAACTGATTAACAGACAGAACTTACATATATGCATGCTTACATCTCAACAGCTTACTACAAAATGGCAGTCTAGCTTGCACGTACTCCGTATTTATACAATTGTGCAAGCCCTTATATAGCTTCTTAAAGGTGTATATATACACACGCACACTGATTTACATCCTCCTCCTTAAAAAGATTGCCCTTGGTTAAAACAATATTGGAGTTGGACATACGTTATTATAGACATTAGAAACAAAACGCAATGTTCATGTCCAAGTTGCCTTGTATCTGTTTTAGGGTTTAGAGATACGACCATATCTCATAACATAACTATCTAGACTGAATTTAGCAACAGGGACAGTCTTCACTGAAAATCTCATATCAGGAACTTCTGGATTCATCACAGGAATGGGAATATTCTCTGGAACTTCCACTGGAATTGGAACACTGGACAACTCACTGTGCAATAGTCTTTCTCACAGGCTATGTGCTGTGGCATAGGCTTGGACACCGGTCTCAAATGTTTCTAATTCCTCCTAAATTCTGCTCCTTGTGATCCCACAATGTACAATCTTGGCTCTGGGCAAATACTCTTCACGACACTAATCTGATCATAACTTTTGGACATTTGCATCCTTTCCACTTGTCCTTTTCGTAATGTATTGAGCAGTTTGCTGGTCTTATTGTAATAAGACTTCTGGGTTAGGTGTTTCTTCAACAAATTTGCTTTCACTGATCTGTTGTTCTTGACACATGGAACCAACAGTTGAGTACTGAATGGTGATGTGGTTCTGGTTTGTCTCAACAGAAGTCTCTGAGCAGGTGAACCAAGATTTTTATCATGAGGAATATTTTTGAGATTAAATAGATTCAGGAAAACATCATTATTGTCTCCTTTCAACTTCTGTAGTAACTGTTTTGCAGTTTGAACTGCACGTTCTGCCAAGCTGTTTGATGGCAGGTACTCAGGACTACTTGTGATGTGAGTAAAGTCCCATTCTTTGGGAAATCTTTTGAACTATTGGCTTGTAAACTGCATGCCATTGTCAGAAATAACTGTGCGGACTACCATGGACTGCAAAATGATACTTCATCGTAGTAATGACAGTACTGGATGTTAGATTGGGAAGTAGGTCAATCTTGATCCAATTGGAATAAGATTCTAACACCAAATAATGTTGACCATTCCACTCAAAAATGTCAGTGGCTACTGTCGACCAAGGTAGTTCCAGGATATGATTTAGCTGAATTGGTTCCTTCTGTTGATGTAGCTTAGTACTGTTGCACACAGAACAAGATAAAAGTGCTCTCTCAATATCTTGCGACATAGAAGGCCAAATTACTAATCCTGTCGCCCTTCTTTTGGCAGAGTTGGCTCCTCGGTGACCACGATGCAAGATGATAATGTATTCTTGTTGCAAGGACATTGGAACAATTACTTTTGGACCTTTCATAATGATACCGTTGTCAGTAAAAATCTCATCTCTGTATGGAAAATAAGGTTACACTTCTTGAGGTTAACTGGATTGCTTTTATGGCCATCCTTGATTGATAAAGTGGTTGAGCCTTTATAAAACTGGATCTGTGGCTGTGTGATCTCGTAGCTCATCAAGATGGGCAGAAGAAAAATTTCTCACTTCGATGACTCCAAAATCAAAGTTTTCATCCTAATGCTGTTCTGTGGTGTTTCTGGGTGATCTGGACAATATATCAGCAAGATAAAGAAGTATAAAGAAGTTTGCTTTTCTTGTAGACAAGAGTGAAATTATATTTTGCAATCTCAACATCATATGTTGCAATCTGGCTGGAAATTAATGCATAAGGCTTTCTCAAGATAGTAACTAGAGGCTGGTGATCTGTTTCGATCTGGATAGATCTACTGTAAACATAATCATGGAACTTTGAACATGCAAACACAATTACCAAAAGCTCTTACTCAATCTGGGCATACTGCATCTCAGTTTGGGTAAGAGTTCTCAATGCATAGGCAACAGGTTGATCCTCTTATAGAATGACTGCACGAAGACCAAATTTCGAAGCTTCACATGAAAGAGTAACTGGCTTATGGACATCATAGTGTCTGAGAGTTGGTGGACTAGCAGTTCTCTGTTTCATAACATCAAATGCTCTTTGGTGTTGCTCTAACCAAGACCAGGATACATCTTTACATGTCTGTTATCTAAGTGGTGCTGAAAGTTGTCTCAAGTCTGGAATAAACTTGTTGAGATAGTTAACCATGCCAAGAAAATATTGCAGGGCTTGAACATTGTTTGGAGCTGGCATCTCGAGAATGGCTGTTTGCTTAGAAGGATCTGGTCATAGGCCTGAACTAGTAAATAAATGGCCAACATAAGTAACCTCTTGTAGCCTGAGTTTGCATTTCTGTGAATTGAGCTTAAGATTCACTTGACGTGCTCTTTCCAGAACTTTTCTGAGGTTTCTGTCATGCTGAGCTTCACCATGACTTCCTACTAGCATGTCGTCTACTATAATGGCACAGGGATACCCAGAAAAAATTTGCTCCATTGTATTCTGAAACACTTCACTTGCAGAATTTATCCCAAGTGGCATTCTCAAAAATCTGTACCTTCCAAACGGAGTACTGAATGTAGTGAGCAATGATGATTTCTTCTCAAACTGAATTTGCCAAAATGAACTCTTTGCATCTAAGACAGAAAAAACAGTGGCATTTGGCATTAAAGCTGCAACTTCTTTGACTGTGCGCATTGGATGATGTCTTTTTAGCACTTGGTTCAAATCTCTTATGTCAGTACATATTCTTATGTCATTTCAGCTTTTCTTATGAGCTACCACCATGGAAGATGCCCACTCAGTTGGTTCATCTACTGGACAAATTGCACCTTGTTGCACCATTTTATCTAACTCTGCTTTAACTCTGCCCTGCATGGCTGTTGGAACTTTTCAGGCTGGCCTGGTAACTGGAGTGACGTCTGGGTCTAACTTCATGGAGTACGCAACTGGAAGTTTCCCTCATTTGTCTTGAAAATGATTGGCATAGGTAGAAAAAATGTACTGGGTGAAATTAGAGTAGTGGTCTTTCAAGCTAACTTGGTGGACTTCCTTATTGAATGAAAGCAGTCCCATTTTCAAATTGTCCCTGAGCCCTAATAATGATTGAATGTGCCTCTTAACCACATAAAATAACATGTTGTAACTTCTCCCAGCAGAGTAACATGAAAGCACTACTGAACCTTCAGTCTGAATTTCTTCACCACCATAAGCAACAAGCTTCGCACTCCTTACCAAATCAAGTCTTTCACCATAACACACTCTAGAAAATGTTTCTGCTGATGTAGCAATGCACTTGCAACATATGTCAACTTTGAGGTCTATGGATTTGCTATTTATCCGAACAGTACAAAATACTTCATTATTTGCCCTTAAATCTACTGCATTAACAGTTTCATAAAGCACTGACACACCATCAATATAAAGAATAGGGTTGCAGCTCTCTAATTGATCAACTTGTTTCTTAAAATGTTCCCTTTTAATAAAATTAAAAAAAAAAAAAAATGTGAGCCTTTTGATTTACAAAACCTCTTGAAATGATTCCACTTATTCCATTGGTGGCTTTGCTGACCAAAAGCTAAACATTTTTCTCTTTTTGATTCACGACTAACACCACAATTACGACAATTGGCAACAAAACTAGGTTGGAGCCCATGCTTTGAGACTCACTGTTATGCTTCACTGAGACTGCGAACTCTGTAATTTGCTGGAAAGTTCTGGGATTTACCAATGAGTGCTGCAGGGGCTACAGTTGCTGTCATGTGCTTGGGCCTGTTTCTTTTAACCAAGTGCTGCATACTATCAACATGAGCTTTGTCACTGTGCCTTCCAGAGCTATTCTCATTTGTAAGCATATTTGTGTGCGTTTCTGTGAGCTTGTATGTCTGACAAATCTCAGTGGCCTTATTCCAAGTTAAATCACTGTCACAAAGCAAAATCTTTCTCACAGCATCATTAATACCACACATGTCTGTCCTTTATCAACTCATCCCTTATATCACCAAATCTGCATATGTTAGCCTTATATCTCAAGTTAGTTATATATGCTGCAAAAGTTTCACAAGGCTTTTGATCCCTTGTGTAAAATAAATGCCTTTCCTTTGCAACATTTGTCTGGGGATTACTCATTTGTCTAAAGTTATGTTTTAAGCACTCAGGGTCCTCCATTGACTCAGCCGGTACAACAATATTATGGATGTTCTTTGTGTTTCACTGTTGCAGTCATTACAGTTGGGTTATTTGCTTGCAGTTAGCCCTCATTCGGCCTGATTAACAAAGTCTTGGGTCCTGCATCGTTTGCTGTCCCTTCTTCCATGACATCAGGTCATCAGGGGTATAAAACATGCAGCCGATGCCATTACATCAGTCTTTCTTGCCGTGTGGTGCCCGAAGCAGAAGCAGTTAACAAGTGCCTGTCACCCGACTCCTGAAATTTTCAATTTTGAGTTTCAGAACCAAAGTCTTCAACTAAAGCTAAGTACCTCGTTGGGGAAACTTTTTCTTGCTCCTTACCGATGTCAGTAAAACTTATTTGCATTACTTGTGGAAAGCAAATACCTCATAAAGATTTTTATTGGTGCTGTATTCCTTGCCTAGGCCCTGACCACGACATACCTTGCTGTCAGTTTTGTGCTTTATTTAATCAGCGCATTGTCCGTTGTCAGTATATTTTCACCTCTAAATATTTCGGTTCTCTGTTTAATTATCCAGAAATGTCGTCGGTTAGCCATCCGACTACCGGGATTCCAAAAAAAACAAAGATAAAGACAGAGACAGGCCGCCAAGGTCCAAAACTGCCGACGACACGAGTTCGCCGGTACTCAGTGAGGTGCTTTCGCAGCTCGATACCCGCTACTTCTGATTTGCAGGCCTCTACTGAGACCCATTCAGAGTCCAGTATGCTGCGAGATGCTTCAACTATGGAACCCACGAATGTCTCTACCTTGGATGGGTCCGGAGCCGCTGTGCAGGCACCGGCTTCTAAGGGTGTATTCAGACCTATGGACTTGCATATTAAGCCAATGCCTCCTTCTTCACTTAGGCTTAAATCTCAAACCATGCCTAAAAAACTGACGCCCAGGCCACATGCTTAGGCCTCTATGCCTAAAAAAGCAAATTATAAGAATGGCTGAAGATCTAATAACTCTGATCAGGGGTAGCCAACCCCCCCCCTATGAACTTTCTGACCAGGATTCTGTTTTTTCTGATTCTTCTGATGAATCTGGATTTACCCTTCTCTACTTATGAGGATTCTGATGCAGAAGACTCTATTCCCTCTGCTTCCCCTCCAGAGGATTTTTCTTTTGGTGAAACCTTACATACTCTAAGGGAGCATTTCCACTGGGAAAGCCAGGATTTTTCTGATTCAAAAAAGAGGCTCAGAGATTTCTTACTCCTGCCTCAGCAGAGGCATTTAGCTATCCCTCCTGTACTAGACACTGTTGATGATGCTTTTTCGGAATCTAGTTTGGCCCCTGATTCCTTGCCTCCTGCTCCCAGAAAACCTGACAGAGACAGGGGCTAACTTTACCCCCCTCTCATTCCCTAAAGAGCTCATCTCTATACCAGAAGAATGCAAAGTTCCTGTAATCATGGCTGCACAGGTAAAATCACACTGTCCAAAGCCAAGAACACAGCATTCATGGGACCAGACAACATCCCAGGCTGCGTTCTACATGAATTACAGAACGAACTGTCACCCCACCTAAGTACCATGTTCAATCATAGCCTCACCTCAAGCTTTGTGCCTGCTGAATGGCACACAGCGACGGTTATCCCATTCCACAAGGGGGGAGCCACCACGGACCCTGGGAACTACCGTCCCATTAGCCTGACGAGCCTGGTCTGCAAGGCCATGGAACGTATCATCATGGAACTTATAAACAAAGACACTGGTAATCTCCAAACTCTGGACCCCACCCAGTTCGGGTTTGTAAAAGGCAGATCATGTCTCCTAAACCTGATAGACTTCTTTGAAGCAGTCACCAAAGTCGTAGACAAGGGTAAGGTGGTTCACACAGCCTATCTAGATCTTGCCAAGGCTTTCGACACCATCACTCACTCTGGAATTATAGATAAACTCACTAAACTAGATATAAATCCCTATGTCACAAGATGAGTTGCCATCTGGCTCACTGACAGAACCCACACTGTGAAAGTAGTAGACTCCAAATCTGACTTCAGACCAGTGACAAGTGGAGTACCACAGGGTTCAGTCCTGGGTCCTCTCCTGTTTGGTATTTACTTTTGTGAAGTACAGGCTAACACAGAAGGTCTTTGGCTAACGAAGTTTGCAGTTGACTGCAAACTAGGAGCATTAATCGAAACTCCCAACAATGTGGATGTCCTACAAAAGGGCCTCACTGAGACAGATGCATGATGACAATGCCATGGTCTCAAGCTCAATGCCAAAAAGTGCATTGTCATCCCCTTTGGTAGAAACTCTGTATCCATGGACTACAACATAGGCGGTAGTATACTTAACACTGAAAGTGTGGTGAGACCTTGGGACACAGGTGGACAGTAGTCTCTCCTTTGATAATTACATCACCACAGTAGTCAGGAAATCCTTCTACGTAGCACACCTCATCACAAAAGGTTTCTCATCCAGAAAAAAAAGAGGTCATTGTTCCCCTCTACTCATCACTCATTAGACCCATTATAGAGTACAACGCCCCTTTTGGTATGTACCTCACAAGACATCTACAACAACTGGAAAGGCTGCAGAAATACCTCACAAAGAGAATTACCGGCCTCAAACAGATGCCCTATGCAGACTGTCTCAAAAATCTCCAGCTTTACTCCATTGCATATCGCCTACTCAGAGGTGATCGCTACCTAACATACAAAGCTATGTCAAACCCAGAGCTGTTGGACATGCTCCACTTAAAGAAATCCCAGTCCCTTCGAGCTACATGCTCTAGGGACCTAAACCTTGTCACCACAATAAACAGAACATGCCGGAGGGATAGATTCCTGTCCCAGAGACTTCCCATACTCTGGAATAAACTACCAATCTATATCAAACAAAGCTCCTCATTAGCACTCTTCAAGAAAAATCTTGATGATTGGATGGGAAATAGGAAATTCACCCCGGGGATCATCTCTGTGGCTCTGCTCGACAGTGGCACAGGAAAATTATTTTCTTGGGTGGCAAAAGTCAGTGTACCTTTTTGGCTGGGCTTGTATAGGCCCCAGGGCCAATAGCCTAGTACTGACCTATGAACCTGTGAGATACTACAGGGTCCCTGAGTCACACAAGTTCTTTTTTAAAAATCCTATTGCAGATCCAGAGACTATTTCTAAGGGGCCCAAGGGTTTTAAGGCTTCTGCTGCTAAAAATCCTACCCCTTCTGATAGAGACTCCAGGGCGCTGGATAAATGGGGTAAGAAGGTTTGCACTTCTGCAACCTTGGCCATTAGGGCTTTAAACTGCCAGTTTCATATGTTAAAGTATCTGCAACATGTTATTGGATTGTTTAAACAGAAAATGATTTTGATTCCTGATTGTGTGGAAAATAAAGAATTACAGGATTTAATGCATTCTGCTGAACAGGTTGGAAAACATACTTTGCAATGTGGTTTTGATTCATTAGAGGCCACTTGCAGGGCTGCTGTTACTGGGTCTGTGCTCAGAAGGCATGCTTGGCTTAAGGAGCAATCTTTACCTGATCATGTTAAAGCTAAATTGTTGGATGCTCCCTTAAATCAGGGCCACGTGTTTGGCAACAAGGCTGAGGAAAGCTAAATCTATGCAAACTGTTAAAGATTTCTTGCAAGTTCAGCCTCCTAGATTTAGTAGGCACTGGCCCTCTAAAAATTGGTCCTTTCCAGCCCCTTCCAAGTCTTCTCAAGCCAAACCCAGACAGCAGGAACCCCAAGTTTCAGTCCCAGGGGACACACAGGACTAAGCAGTGGGGGGCCTCCACTTCCAAATCTGGGAGTAATAAGACTTCCCCTATGGTAAACTGTCTCAATGACTTCCTCTTAAAATTTCCATGCACTTATCAACTGACTGCCCCTTTGGGGGGAAAGATTGCTCTTCATGCAAAGAACTGTGAGCTCATTACCCAGGACAAGTGGGTTTTAAATATAGTGTCCCAGGGATATAGATTTCTCTTCCACACGTTGCCAACACCAAACGGGTGGCCTGACCTATCACCAAACCAGTGGGCAGAGGCCCAAAAACAAGTACTTTCTCTCAAGTATGGGGGCTATTCAATTAGTACCAGAAGATGAAAAGGGACAAGGTTTCTACTCAAGACTTTTCCTGGTACCCAGAAAAGACCATTCTTGGCATCCTATCCTGGACCTGTGTACTCTAAACACCTTTTTGGAGATTCCAAAATTCAAGATGCTGACTCTTCGCCAGTTACGTCCTATGCTAGGCAAAGACATCTGGTTGGCAACACTAGATATAAAAGAAGCAAACCTGCACATCCCAATCAGGGCATCTTGCAGAAGATACCTTTGCTTCAAAGCAGGCTACACACACCATCAGTTCTCTGCACTGCCTTTTGGCTTATCTACTGCACCCAGGGTATTCACAAAGTGCCTAGCTCCAGTTACTGCATTTTGCAAGCAAAGAAATATTCAGATATACCCATACCTGAACGATTGTCTAATTCAGACAGAAAGCCAGGACATGCATTTGAATCATCTGGCTTTTGTAGAAAGGGTTCTAACCTGTCTGGGGTACACCATAAACGAAAATAAATCTCACCTGGTATCCTGTCAACAAATTATATTCCTAGGAGCAAGCTTCAATACAACTTCCCAGATGGCTTACCTCACGCCAGAGAAATAAATTAATTTGACAACCTACTTCAAACAAGTGGCCACAAAAACCCTGCTATCTGCAAGCCTTTGGTTTCATGGCCTCCTGCATTCTTCTAATTCCATATGCAGGACTGCATATGAGGAAACTACAGTGGTATCTAAAAAGCCTATGGTGTCGTCATTCCCAGGATCTAGAAGCAATGATTCCTATCATACCTTGCCTACGCCTAGAGTTCCTTTGGTGGGCAGAGGCCTGCCATCAAAACAAGGGACTACCTTTCACACCACCCCCTGCCGCCCAAACCCTAACAACAGGTGCATCAGACTATGCATGGGGGGGGGGGCTCACCTGGCAGGGACGTGCATTCAGGGCAAATGGAAACCAAGTCAAATGCACCTTCATATCAATCAAAAAGAAATGCTAGCTGTACAGAATTTTCTGACAGCCTTCAAGAACTACATTCTTCCAGGACAACTAATGGTAAAGATAGATAACACCACTGTTATGTGGTACATAAACACGCAGGGGGGGTACACATTCTTACCCCCTCTGCAGACTAGCCATGGCATTGTGGAACACAGCCTTGAGCTACCAAGTGCAACTACAAGCTCAATTCCAGCCAGGAAAATTAAATACACTGGCAGACGGACTAAGCAGAAACCTCATGGACCCACACGAGTGGAAACTGGAACTAAGGATTTTCAACATGTTGACAAGCAAATGGGAGAGCCCAGATATAGACCTATTTGCCTCTCCCCAGAACTACCAATTGGACAAATTTTGCACAAGGACTCCCCACAAGCAAGCCTGGAAAGTGGATGCCCTGTCCTTCTGCCAGAAAAACCTATCAGTGTATGCTTCCCCCCTCTGCCTCTGCTCTCCAAAGTACTACTAAAAGTCAGACAGGACAAATCAAGGATGATTTTGATTATTCCAGACTGGCCATGCCAACACTGGTACCCCCTCCTGCGCAGTGTGTCACGGTTATCCCCATGGCACCTGCTTCAGTCTCCTTTCATGTTGTCCCAGCAGGAGAACTAGATTCTGCACCTTCAGCTTATATCACTGAACCTAGCAGCCTGGCTAATTACCTAATCTTTCCTTTACCATCCCTCAGTAAACCTGTGATGGATATCATTTTAGAGGCAAGGAGGCCTAGTACTAGAAAATCTTATGCTGAAAAATGGAAAAGATTCTGTGCCTGGAACCAGTCTCAAGGGATGAACACAGCAGCGCCCAGTTTACCGCAGATTTTACAACACTTAACAGAGATGCTTCACAAGGGCCTGTCTTTTTCCTCCATTAAAATCCACACCTCAGCCATTTCAGCTTATTATAACACAGAACCTCCCCTCTTCTATTATCCACTGCTCAAGCAGTTCCTCAAAGGGCCCAAAATTTTAAGACCACCCAGGAGAGCTCCAACCCCTACCTGGAACCTTAACTTTGTTTTGGAGAAACTCACTCTACCTCCTTTCGAGCCAGCTGCTACTGCGGACTTAACATTTCTTTCTTGGAAAACAGCTTTTCTTTTAGCAGTCACTTCAGCTAGAAGGGTATCTGAATTACAGGCCCTTATGGCAGTGGAGCCTTTCATCATTTTTCATGCAGACAGTGTGCCCCTCAGAACCAATCCATCCCTCATGCCCAAGGTGGTATCCAGTGTGGCTCTTAATCAGTCCATTCATTGGCCAACCTTCTTTCCCAATCCACAGAACAAAGGGGAACAGATACTGCATTCCTTAGATGTGCACAGACAACTTAGATTCTACTTGGACAGGACTAAACCTCGCAGGAAATCTGAACAACTGCTGGTGGCATTTGCTGCAGAGGCAGAGGGGAAGGCTATTTCAAAGCAAACCATTTCTAAATGGATAGGCCATTGCATTCATTTCTGCTATAAGCACCATGGAATACCTATCCCCCAGGGGATCAGACCTCACTCTACCAGGGCTGCATCTACCTCTACAGCCTTTCTCAGAGACATCCCTACCAGGGACATCCTAAAAGTTGCTACCAGGAGTTCTGTATGTACTTTCACCAAGCATTATCATTTGCCAGTTTATTCTAAATCCAGAGCTGGCTTTGCCACTGCAGTCTTGCAGGGCCTTATAGCTGCCCCTAATGCTATTTAAATTCCTCCTCCCAACCATAGCTTTGGGAATCTACCCAAATGTAATGACTGCAACAGTGAAACACGAAGAACATAGTACAGTTGTGTACACTTACCATAAATATTGATGTTCGAGTGTATTCACTGTTGCAGTCCTGGTTACTCTCCCACCAGCCCCCTAACTTCTTTTGGTTATACCTCTACTTTCCTTTACTATGCTTAAAAGCTTTTTGGTGTATTTGCTTTATTGTTGGAGGTATATCATTGTACTTTTATATTTAATTGCTTCCCATTAGGAGGGCATCTGACATCTGGGCAAGAAAAACTGATGTAATGGTGTCGGCTGCATGTTTTATACCCCTGACGACCTGACGTCATGGAAGAAGGGAAAGCAACTGACGCAGGACCCAAGACTTTGTTAATCAGGCCAACTGAGGGCTACCTGCAAGCAGATAACCCAAATGTAATGACTGCAACAGTGAATACACTCGAGCATCTACATTTATGGTAAGTGTACACAACGGTACTTTTTCCCCCTCTCCTCTATAGATAGCAGGTGCATACACAAATGAACGTTCCCTTTCTATGGCTTCTGAATCAGCTAAATTAAGTAGAATAAATACTTTTGTACAGTCATCTTTATCAGAAAATGCAGCCTGTTGCTCAAACACTCTCCAGTTCTCTGCAATATTATTGCCAAACACAAGTGTACTGGGTTTTTGAAATCCATCTACTATGCCCACAAAAAGTGTTGTAGTGAAGAGACGGCAACCCAGACTACTAGAAAAATAATAAAATTTAATGTGTAACACATTAAATTTTATTATTTTTTCTAGTAGTCCGGGTTGCCGTCTCTTCACTACAGCACTTTGTTTTATTTTGTTGTTTTTTTGTACTTTCCAAGTTTTTACTATGCCCACAAAGTATGAACACAAGCACACTGAAAATATGATCCTTGCAATTATATACGAACAAACTGTTCTGTGAGCTTGTAAAAACATTCACATGTGCAATAAACTCTTCAAAATACTGTACTTTGCAAAAAATGCTCTGAAATGGCTGTATCTTGCGAAATAATTTTACTGTAATACTACACAAACACGTGATCACTTTATACACTTCTGATAACTTGGATATCTTTAATCAGTATGAAAAATATGGATTCACTAAGCACGTATTGAAAATGTGGTCGTTTTCTCTTATTTTATTTGTTTTATGCAATTTGGACTTTATTTCAAATATTTTTATTGCTATCAGACATAGTTTATGCGAATATTGTTTAGAGCACTCTGTATGCCTCATTTCTTCTTTTGCGTTTAAGAAATAGTACTGAGCAAGTTTTAACATCTGAAATTTGTTTCTGACCTGTTTTGCAAAGTATATGTACATTAGGGGAAGATTCACTGCTGTATATTCCTCCAGTTCCAACCAAGTACCTCTCAAACTCAGACTGAAGAATCTGATTCCATCCAGGCTTTAGGTCGTTTTAGACATGACCCATCTGACACCATGTCCTTTAGACATGCTGCTTCTGACACCATGTTGCTCGTCTCTCTCTAACATAGAAGACAAGTAGGCTGGGTATTTCATTTAGATCCTTTAGTACATGGAAACACATCAGGATGGATAGCTGCATCATAAAATATAAACAAACTGATGTTATGTGATCCTATCTCGCCTACATTCTGACTGATGGGTTCGGAGCCGATCCTCATGCCAAAGAGAAGTCTCTTATTGGCTGAGCTTACTATATCCCAGGATGCACCACTACCAGTCCCCCAGATCTCGTTTGCCGCTAACTAGCAAAGATGTGGTCTCGAGCTGGCTGAGCTAAGTAGTGTTTTTCACTAACTTTTTCTGTCAGGAAATTTCTATTTCTATAACAAAAAGCTGTTTTAACGGCTATACCTTACTTTTTGTGTGTGATTGGGTATTTTTTGTGAAAAATTTGTGTGTGATTGTGTGTTTGTTCTGACTAGAGGCCCCCCTTGAACTCAAGGGCCTTTCCCTGTCAGTAAATTTAATTTCAAATCCTTAGGGGTTCTAGGATCCCCTTTAGTTATTTTTCTGTAGTTGTCGGACTGTCAACCTTAATCGGCAACCGTGAGCTAATCATTGTAGTGACAGTCAATTTATTAAAAAAAAAAAAAAAAAAACAAAAACAAAACAAAACTGTGTGTTTTTTCTGTTACTGAATTTGTTGCTATAATGTCTCAGGCTCCTAGGCCTTCGGGCTTTAAGAGGTGCACTAAGTGCAGCTTTAAAATGTCAATCACAGATGACCACTCTCTCTGTGTTTATTGTTTGGGCGCTAAACATTTGCAGGAGTCCTGCAGCGTGTGTCATGCGTTTTCCTCGAGGGTCCTCCAAGAGAGGAAAAATAAACTTATTTTGAAAGGCCTTATAAAACCCTCTTTTGAAGAAGCATTAGCGTCCTCTCCTTCTCCTGCTAAACTCCGACCAGTCCGTCCGGACCCGACCGCCAAAAGACATAGGCAGGCTTCTCCTTCGGCTCCACGGACTTCCTCGATGCCTCCAGTCTCGACTCCTCTGGGTTCGGAGCCGACGGCTGGGGCATCGAGAGTCACCTTCATCGGCTCCACTGATCTCGGAGCCGATGAAGGTTGTCCGCTCAGACACTTCCTCCTCGGCGAAGTCCTCTTCGCACCGATGGAAATTGGCTCTCCTTCGGCGCCGATAGTTATCGAGTCGCCGAGCCGTCCCCTAGTCCCTTGGAGCCGTTGGAGAGACCTACCGAACTCGGTCTCCTCCAGGTCATCGAGGATGTCAGATTCGGACATAGACAGGGTGCTCCAAAGACTGTTCCAGTCCCCAGTCTTTCAAAATTTGTTTGGCTCCAACCCAATTGGCTTCGGAGCCGATAGCCCACTCCATTGCCATTCCTCCTCCGACCGCCGGCTCCGTCGGAGCAGGTGCTGATGGAGCCAGTGGAGATCCTAGGGTCGGCTCCGACCCTTACTCCAACCCGCCTTCAGGTCCGAGTTTGCACACGGACTTCTTCGGCCGGACCCGGGGTGACGTTTGGGACCTATGCTGTCGGTTCGAGCCTCCCTCTCGGTGCTTGCCACGGGACTTCCGTCTGCTATCATGGCTCGGGACCGGACACTTCCAGGATTCTGGGGTCCGGCTTTCAGAGCTATGAGGAGTGCCTTGGCCAAGTCTTCTTCGCCATCTCTACGGCTTTACCGGCACCTTCCCTGGGCATGGAGACTGGGTCTTTGGCAGTTCCCTGTCTCTAGGCAGCGGAGCCCGGGGCCTGAGGTTACCCCACTGGGGTTCCCTCCTCCTGAGGGTTCTTCGGAGTTGTCTTCGAAGAGCCCCAAGGAAGAGATCGTGCAATAGGAAGCACGTGGACTCCCCGAGTCTCTTACATCGGACACTGATCTTGATGATGCGGAGGGGTCCCCAAAGTCGCCTCGGATGATGTCTCATTTGCAGACATTCTTGAAATCCTTAAGCAACGAGGCGGCTGGAATTCCAAACCCTCCGTTGATGAGTCAGTGTTTCTCAAGGCCTTCGGGCTCAGCCCTCCGCCTCCTGGGTGTCTCCGCCCTTGACGAGCTCCTGGATTTGGTTTGTCGGAGGGCGTGGGAACACCCAGATACTGTGGAACCAGTGCCTTCTTAACAAATTTTTGTCTGCCCCACCTGAGAAGGAGTTCTTGACAAAGGCGTGGCTGTAGATGCCATGGTGGTGGCATCTGCTACCCAGCAGGACATGGCAGAGGCTTCAACGTCCGTCCATCCTCCTAATAAGGAGTCTAGGAGCATGGACAAGCGCACCCTGACTTCAGCGGCCTTTACTCTGAGGTCCCTGAATTATTTGGCACATTTTACCAGACTACAGAGGGATCTGGTCAAGGAGCTCTCAGACTCCTCTCAGGTAACCTACCTGAGCAGCTAGCCCAGTCGGTTAGCTCTCAGTTGGCTATCCTTACCTCGATTTCTAACTCGTCCATGAGGCTCATTTCATATCGAAGGGGTGGGCAGAGCGGCAGGCACAGGCGTGGCTCACGGAGACAAGCCTGGCTCCATTGTGTCATTCAGCGGAGGCCTTCAAGTCTTCCTTTGCCGACGCTCCCTTTGATGGGTCCTCTTTGTTTGGACCCAAGGTAAAGACACTCTTACCGCTGTGAGCAGGAGGGAAAGACTGCCGTTATTCCACTCCCTTCGGCCTTATCCCAAGGCTAAAGAGGAGGGAAGATGTGGTTCCAAATCACAGAAATTATTTTCCCAACAGCAGGAAGATTCCCTTCCAGAGGCAGAGGACGGGAAATTATTCTGGGAGACCGTCCCAGAGGCGGCAGAGGCCCCGCAACAATGGAGACCATGAGTCCTTTCGTGGCTCTTCAGCCTCCCACACTCCATGAGGGATTGCCCGGCTGTGCTACTCGAGCCAGTCGGGTGCCGTTGCCAAGCACCTAAAAGCCTGGGAGTCTATTACTCAGGACAGATGGGTGCTTCGGATTATTGCCGGAGGTTACACCATTCCCTTCACACACTCACACCCACAGTCCAAAAAATCCCGGACCCACCACCCAGTCAAAGGGAAATTGCAGCCGTAGAAGCTTCAAAGCTGCTGGAAAAGGAGTCATCCAACCGGTCCCCAAAGACCAGATCGGATCCGAAACTACTCAAGGTTCTTTTAGTGCCAAAGACAGGGGACCTGAGACCCATATTGGATCTCAGCAAACTAAACCAGTCCATCATGAAGTCCAAATTCAATGGTCACCTTACAATCCATTCTCCCATTGTTGGAGAAAGATGTTTGGATGTGCTCCATAGATCTCAAGGACGCCTATTATCACATACCGATACATCAGGCGTCCAGGAGGTATCTGCGCTTCAGCCTGGGAGACAGTCATTTCCAATTTTGTGCTCTGCCCTTTGGTCTCACCACAGCCCCCAGGGTGTTCACCAAGTGTTTGGCAGTAGTGACTGCTCACCTGAGGAGTCTCGGATTCCAAGTGTTTCCCTATCTGGACGACTGGCTCCTGACTGCCACCACCAGGCATCTACTACTAGAGAACCTACAAGCCACCATCTCCCTGGGTGCTTCCCTGGGAATTGCATTCAACTGGTCAAAGTCTGTCTTGCTGCCTTCTCAGCGCATAAGATTCATAGGAGCAGAGATAGACTCAAAATTGATGCGAATCTTCCTTCCTATCGAAAGGATACAAATATTACAAGGTCAAGTCCGAGCCCTGCTTCTAAGATCCAAAGCCCCAGCCAGGTTGGTCCTGCAACTTTTAGGTTCAATGTCTGCTACGGTTCTCCTAGTTCCTCTGGCAAGATTGCACATGAGAATTCTTCAGTGGCTGTTATCGACACAATGGTCCTTTCAGGATCTCCCCCTCAATCATCACATACTGATTACAGAAACGTGCAAACGGGACCTCCGCTGGTGGCTTCT
This sequence comes from Protopterus annectens, assembly GCF_019279795.1. Classification (NCBI taxonomy): domain Eukaryota; kingdom Metazoa; phylum Chordata; order Ceratodontiformes; family Protopteridae; genus Protopterus; species Protopterus annectens. The sequence continues at coordinate 1,641,101,030 of NC_056731.1, read as the reverse complement.
GCCATCCAATCTGAATCAGGGAAGACCTTTTGTTATGCCTCCTCAGATAGCCACCTTGACGACGGATGCCTCCCAGACGGGGTGGGGGGGGGCATTGTCTGGGCAGGTCAGTTCAGGGTTCTTGGCTTCCAAACGAAACCTTTCTCCATATCAATGTGTTGGAAATGAGGGCTGTACTTCTGTCCCTACAAGCCCTCCACAACTTTCTCCCTCAAGGCATTATCGCTATCCACACAGACAACATGTCGGTGGTCTGGTATCTAAACAAACAAGGAGGGACCAGATCTTACCCCCTTTGCAGAGAGGCCATGAGGGTGTGGGAATGGGCAGTGGCTACCAACCGCTTCCTGGTAGTGACCCACATTCCAGGAAAATCCAATGTATTGGCAGACAGACTGAGCAGGACTATTCTTTCTCCTCACGAGTGGTCCCTGAACGAAGCTGTAGCAGCTCAGATTTTCAAAAGATGGGGGATTCCGTGCTGCGACCTGTTTGCAGCACCACAAAACACAAGTGCAAAGGTTCTTTTCCTTGACCCAGCGTCAAGGGAAGCAGCTATGGATGCTCTAGTCCAACCTTGGCCAACAGGACTGCTACGCTTTCCCTCCGGTTCCACTCCTTCCCAAAGTCATCCAGAAAGCTTCCCAATTGGGGTCCACAATTATTCTAATTGCTCCGTACTGGCCTCGTCAGGTATGGTTCCCCTATCTACAGAAATATGCTCTGGACGGTCCCTGGTTTTGGATCTAACTCCGGACCTTCTGATTCATCAGTCGGGACAACAGCACCAGTCCCTTCACACTTTGAAATTAGCAGCTTGGCTCCTCCACTTCCGACCTTAGTCAGAAATCACACCTTGGACCCTGAAGTTATTCACATTTTATCTTCAGCCCACAAACCCACCACTAAGAAATTGTATCACAGTAAGTGGAAGAGGTTTGCTATCTGGGCTCAACTCAGAGGCTTAGACCCTATTACTGCCCCAATACCAGACGTCTTAAAATTTTTAACATCCTTGTTTAATCAAGGATCTTCAGTCTCTACTATTAAGGTCCAACTAGCAGCTATCTCCAAATTTCACGAATCCATAGACCCACCTTTGATGAGTAGCAGATTATTTAAAACTTTCATGAAAGGTGCTGTGCTTTTAAGACCCCCAGTTTTTCATCCTGCCTCCGTGGGATCTTGATTTGGTACTTAGTGCCTTAACATCTTCCCCTTTGAACCGGCTGCTACATGTGAGTTGAAATATCTGTCTTGGAAAACTGCCTTCTTAATTGCAATTACCTCTGCAAGAAGAGTTTCGGAACTTCAAGCCCTATCTATCAAACCACCGTACTTGATTTTTCACAAGGATAGAGTATCACTTAGGCCTAATCCATCTTTTGTTCCAAAAGTTTGTTCTAATCTCTGTCTCCAACAATCTCTAGAGCTACCAGTTTTCTTTCCAAAATTTTCAAACAAAGCGGAATACACCTTGCATAAGTTGGATGTTCACAGGCAATTGCTTCTATCTAGACAGGACTCAACAGATTCAAAAACAGACCAATTGTTTGTGTCCTTTTCAGATAATAAACTGGGTAAAACCATCACTAAAGCTACTATTGCCAAATGGATTAGAGATTGCATAACTCAGGCTTATTCCTCTTCAAATAAGCAACTTACAACATCCGTCAAAGCTCACTCTACTAGAGCTATGGCTACCTCTATTGCATTTCATTCCAAGCTCGCTATTTCTGAGATTTGTGCTGCGGCTACTTGGTCCAACCCGCACACTTTCATTTCCCACTATAAATTGGATGTGGCATCTAAAGGCGAGCATCATTTGGTTCCACGGTACTCAGGAGTGTTTTCCAGTGAGCCACCCAGGATTCAGGTGCTAGGACGCTGTCCCATCAGTCAGAATGTAAGATAGGATCACATAACATCTTTTAGTTATGTACTCACCATAACTTCAGATGTTTGGGATCCATCTCATTCCTAATACCCACCCTCCTTCCCCTGCCTTGGAGATCAGAAGAGATTGAACGGTTTGAGTTCTACTGTTTTATCTTGTTTCATCTGGCGATGTTATATAAGCAGTGCGTGTGTGCATGTATGCGGACAAACTAGATCTGGGGGACTGGTAGTGGTGCATCCTGGGATATAGTAAGCTTAGCCAATAAGAGACTTCGCTCTTTGGCATAAGCGTGCCGAGTCGGAGCCGAGGGATCGGCTCCGAACCCATCAGTCAGAATGTAGGCGAGATGGATCCCAAACATCTGAAGTTATGGTGATTACATAACTAAAAGATTTAGCAGACGGACCTTACATACATACATGCTTACATCTCAACAGCATACTATAAAATGGCAATCTGTCTTGCATGTGCTCAGGTTTTATACATTTGTGGAAGTCCTCAGATAGCGTCTTTAAGGTACATACACACACGGTGATCTACAAGTAGTATGGTACATTCATTAACAAGAAGGAACCAGATCTTACCCTTTTTTTTGTTGGCAAGCATAGAATGAATGGCAGTGGCCTCTAGATTCAGGTCACCTTCTAGTAGCAATGCAAATTGTGAGGAAATAGAAGACAGATTCAGCAGGTCTATTTATTTATTTATTTATTATTTTTTTTTTTTTGCATCATGAGTGGTCCCCTCAATCAGGTGGTAGTTCAGGTAATCTTAAGTTAAAAGGGTCTCCCATGCTACAACTTCACCCTACTTCCCCTTCTGAGACAATTTTTCACAGATGCTGTAGTCTTCCAGTGGTCTTCTGGTCTCCGATGTGCCTTTCCTCCTCTACTCATAAAGACCACGTTCCTTCAGAAGGCATCAGCCTCATAGCTCCTTTCTTGCCGAAACAGATGTGGTTTCCCCTTCTCAAGTTTCATCTGAAGAAGCCATCCTGGCCTCTAGATCCTTGACTGGATTTTCTTTTACACCCCTCCAGTCAGCCACACCTGGACCATTCCAACCTCAGGCTAATGACATGGTTTCTTCAGTTTCCTTAATGGCTAAACATTCTTCCTTCTCAGAAAAGGTCATTACATTCTCTCTCCTCAAAAGAAGGGTTACTCAAAAGTTTACAAGAGCAAATGGAAGAGATTCTCCATTTGGACTGATAGCCAGGGCGTTAACCCATATTGTGTTTCTCTAGCAGATATTCTCTACATTTCCTTTCTACTGTAGCCTGTAGCTATTCCACCATTGAAGTGCAATTGGCTGCTATTTCCAAATGCCATCCATGTTTTTGGAATAATTTAGTGGCCTCCCATAAACTGTCTTTCTTACAGGAGTTTGTATTCTTCATCCTCCCACAAAGGATCTTACTCCTTCATGGGACCTCAGTTTACTTCTAGAAGCACAAACCAAATCCCCTTTCAAACCAGCCTGTTCTGCTGACCTCAAGTTCTCATCTTGAAAAACATTATTTCTAGTGGCCATTATGTCACCTAGAAGAATTTCAGAACTACATGCCTTGTCTAGCATACCACCTTATTTGGTTTTCCATAAGGACAAGGGGACCTTAAGAACTAACACTTCCTTTTTTCCTAAGGTGGCTTCCGAACACAACATTAACGGGTCCGTCAATTTCTCTAATAAGGGAGAGTATGTTTTGCATATCTTAGATGTTCATAGGCAACTCTGATTCTGTTTGCCCAGAAGCAGACAATCCCAAAGGGATAAGCAATTGTTTGTATTCTTTGCTCCAAGCAGATTGAGATCAAACATTTCTAAACGAGCACTGTCAAGATTTGTTTTTTCTATCCTACCAACAGTAGGACTCTGACTTCAAAATCAAAAGCACACTCAATGAGCTTTGACGATTTCTGCAGCCTTTTTCGGGAACTCCTCTTTGGCTGACAGATTTTCTAAGCTGTATGAGCTAGATATTTTTAGAACTAAAGCAGCCTTCAGCACTGTGGTTCTTAGAAGTATCCTGTCATGATACCTCACAAGGTCATAGGTATAGTTAGGATTCTGTCATGACTGTCATATTGGACAGACAGATTAAATAGGATATAGAAGTTATGTACTTATCATAATGCTGGATCCTTTTCATCCTAGTCCGTCTAATATGACATACCTCCCTCCTTCCACCCTCCTACCAAATTTTCACTTTCCATTCTTCTGCAGAATGTTATGATCTTCCTTTCTTAGTTCTGGTTTTAGGTAGCAAACTGGATCTGAAGGGTGAAGTGGAGACTTGCAAGGGATGATGGTAATGTTTGCAGGAACTTGAGGCACTGGAGCACTGGTGAATGGCCAGATCAGATCCAAGGAGTGGCTCAGTAATAAACTGCTGTATTGGACAGATTTGGATGAAAATAATCCATCGTGTTATGGTGAGTACATAACTTCCATGTTACTGTGCATTAGATGACACTTCTAAAATTATCAACAAAATGCTAAGGTATTTGTAGAATGTGGGCGCCAACAACTTACTCAAACATTTTACTTCCAGTACGATGCCATTTTGTTTGTTTTATTAGAAGGTGTGCTTGGTGACATCATATATGGTCCTCCTTGTAAGACAGCTTACCTTTTATTTTTAGTTTGCAGTTTTATACCTTAGCCTAGTTATGTACAAAAAGAGCTCACTGTTGTTTTTTAAAGTTTCTCAGCCAAGGAGAGTGTATTACTCCTGTCTTGTGTCCCCTGCTTATTTATGAAGAGAGTTAGTATGCTCAGCCCGTAATCCTCCACTGTGGGACAACAATCTTGGCTCCCTGACCTGTAAGAGTCCTAAGTCCATTCAGAGACAGTCTACTGCCACCTGTGAACCTGCCCCATCCAGGAACCAGAACAGTGAAGCCCATCATCTTACTTATATTTCCTGTAGGTGTAGCAGGCACTATTTGTTTAACTATCAATAATTCCTACATAATGTACATATGCTCGTATTATACTTGCATTTCAGAAAACATTTCTGGAGCCTAGAGTACACTACTGCAGACGTTTACCCCACACTATGCTGCCCAGTTTTACCATTATTTGATTAATTAAATTAAATTGTCCTTATTTTCTATCACAGTCTCATTTCTGCGTCTAAACAGCAAAGAATTAATGCTGATGTGTGTTCTACACTTTTACTAATATCTTGGAGAAGAAAAAGAATATAAGTAGTATAAAACTTCAACTTCATGCTATCCAAACAGAAATTTTTCCAAATACATTTGTATTGCAGAGAAAGTACAGTTGTGTAAGTTGAGCTTACCATAACACTAGATGTTTGCATGATTACTGCTGAAGTAGCCTTAGCTACATGGGGTTATATCCTGCCAAGGATATAACAGCCAGCAGCTTCTAAAGCTTTTGGGCACATTCCACATGACCAAACTGTCAAACAGCTTGATATCAGCTGATTAAAAGACAAGTTCGAGCCCCATGTCCTTCAGAGGTTTTCTGCCAGCAGAGAGAGGGAGATTGAGCCCTGAAAGGACAATGTTAGGTATAGCACAAAATAAATGTCCATGCCCTAACATAAACATACGAAAAAAACAAGGGGAATGGAGGGAGAGTGGCTACTGCAGCAGTAATCATTTAAACATCTACTGTTACAGTAAGATCAACTTATACAACTGTTCTGTGTTCTTCATATTTATCACTTCTGCATTAGCCCATAGTTATATGGGGTAGGTTACAATAGCTAACTATATTTGGAAGGAGGAAGAAGAGTCCAGAAACACCTGGAGAATGGTCCTAGCAAAACATGATGTAGATCTGGAGAAGGAGTCAAACTTATAGTGCTTTGTAAAAGTTATGTACAGAGGATCAAAGAGCAGCTTCTAGAATATTACTAGAATCCAACTCTTTCCAAGAAGCTATAGTTGAAGCCAAGGTCATGATAGAGTGGGCCTTGACCCTGCCCAGAATAGATTTGTCATAGTGAGTATAACAAAAGGTAATAGCCTTAGACAACCATTTGGAAATAGTCTGTGTTAACACAGGGTTGTCCCTTCTTACCTTCACAAGAAATGAAAAGTTGATCTGAAAGATTTAGTTCTGTCAAGATACTACTTGACTTGTCTGTAGACATTCAAGGTATGGAGTATCCTTTCTCCATATTTTCAGGTTCAGAAAAGAAAATGGGGAGATGAACAATACTTCTCAAGGAAATCCTATCCCTGTGGAAAATGAGGTAGGGTTGACTCGCTATAAGAGCTTGCAACTCCAATACCCTTCTTGCAGAGGTCAGAGCAATCACTAAAACTGTTTTCCATATTAAGACCCTGAAGTCAGCCAGATTAGCTGGTTCAAATGGAGCCAGTGCTAGCTTCGCTACCACAAAATTAAGATCCTGAGGAGTGGCCACTGGTTTGCTTAGAGGCCTCTAATGCAAAACCCCTTTCAAGAACATTTTGTCATGAGACTGACTTGAAAGAGAAGGATCCATGGGCAGACATGCTGAAATGGCTGATAAATTAATCTTGACAGAGAAGTAAGAAAGGCCATAGGATAGTAATTCACAGAAACACTGTAAAATCAGAGCACAACTAGTTCCAAACTTGTGCTGGATGTGTTGTTGGCACCAGCTAGAAAACTTTTTCCATTTCCTGATGTATAATTTTATAGTAACAGGCTTTCTTGCCTATTGGCTCCTGCTGCATGTCTTCAGAAAACAGGTGCCTAAAAGGAATTAGGACTCTTATCATCCAGGCAGTTAGTTGCATATGTTTGCTGCTGGGGTATATCAAACACTCCTGTTCTTGTGTGAGTAGATACATTCTGGGAGAAAGCTTGTTGTAATTGTACACCAAAATGAATGGTGGTAAATAAGTGCTCCAATAACAATAAAACAAAAAAATAGCACCAATGTTGCGAGTCCACTTACTCCTTTATTATCACCAAATAGTATGAAAAGTTAAGCACTTTCGTCAGTGAAACCTTGACTTCATCAGAAACCAGTAAAAATTCACACAGTACATTTTAAATATCATAAAAAATCTAGTGATTGGTGAATAAAAGTCACACGATCAATAAACTAATTAAAGCAAAGCCATTCTTAAAGAAAGACTTGTTATAAAAAACAATATAACAATACACTTTATAAAAAGTTTCTTCCAACATCATATAGAATATTTTAATGTTGTACTATTTCGATTTCAAATGTTACTTTGATGTTGGAAGAAACTTTTTATAATGGTGATAATAAAGGAGTAAGTGGACTCGCAACATTGGTGCTATTTTGTTGTAATTGTCCCTGGCCATTTCCAAAAGAAGGGAGAATCATGGTTGCCTGGGCCAGAAGGGAGTCACCACAGTGATCTTGCGAGATTCCTTCTGAGTCTTCAGAAGTACACTGGATATTAGTGGAAATGGTGGAAAGGCATACAGGAACATTCCTGTCCAAAGAAAAAGTATCTGTCTTTCAGGTCATCTTGCATGGAATACTTGAACATAATTTTTCCAGTTGATTGATCTGAGAGGAAGCAAAAAGGTCTACTGGAGGAACTCCTTACAGATTGATCAAATCTTGGAAGACACCCTGATCTAGTTTCCATTTGTAAGGGTCTGCCCTGGTCCTGCTCAGCTTGTCTGTAGCACAGGTTTACTCTGACAGAATGTAGGATGCCTGTAGAGTGAAATTGTGCTGTGAAGCTATATTGCAAGCTAATAAGACTGGTCTTCAAAGGAGGTACAGCCTGGTTCCCCCTTGCTTGTTGATGTACCACATGATTGTGTTATTGACTGTAACCATACAGCTCAGCAAGCTCCTCATGGTGCCCTGCAGAGTCCTACAAGCGGCCGAGAGACAAAAGAGAGACTTTGGACTTGATTAAGTATTGTTTTTGCTTGTTGTTTCCCTGAAACGCTAATCCCACCTAAAACGTGGCTTTTCAGTGCTTCTGTGGATCCCTAGTGATATCTGCATTGCTTACTGTACTTATTTCTTTGTTGCACTTGAAAAAAGTTACTGTTTGTCGTTTTTGCATTTAAGTTACCTGTAACACAGTCGCAGGCTACACACTCAAGTGCGCTAGCCTCCTCTGTGTATTTAAAGTAATTTAAGCTCTGCATTTCTGTTTCTGAAAAAAAAAAAAACACAAAAAAACTCCGTTTTCCCGCCTTTCTGAACTAGTCTATTCCAGTTTTCAGGCTTTGCTGAATCCAGGACTGTGGATAAAGGATCCTGTGTTGCCCGTATCATACTTGGATAATTAGGTGGCTTCCTTGTTCAGTGTGAGAGAGGGAACTCTGAGCAGCCTATCTGTCCCTGTAGGAGTGGTCCCAGCCCAGCAACTTGTAGCTCATTGGCCATTTTGGGCTAATTTCTATCCTTTTGATCTCCATGGTATAAAAACTGCTTAGCACGGTTTTGCGCACCGCACAGCGCTGTTTAGCTCCGGTTAAACGGTTCTAGGCTCCACGAAGTCTGCACTTCAGTTTTTCTCTTGAAATTTGATAGACTTCAACCCAGCACTGGAAATAAGGCATTTTAAGATTGGCACTTAATAAAACTCACTAAAACTAGCACTAGCTTACAGCTGGCACTTCAGCCCTATACTCAGGAAGTATAAGGCTCTTTACTCATCCAATCAGCAATACAGTCCAAACTATCTATTCAGGCATGTTCAAGGGACAGCTTCAGGTGTACTCTCCGGTCCAGCTGGTGAAGCTGGGCATCCTGAGGCAATGTTACAATTGCCTCATGTACACAGACAAACCCCTCCTCCTCCCAACCAACACAAACATATCTGAGAAATGCAGCTACACAGCCAAGCTGGAGGCTAAGCTCTCTCAACCCACGACTGGATCATCCAGTCACAAGGAGAAGGGCAACACTAGCACCACATTACCAGACTCACATAGACTAACAACTTTCAGAAACACACAAAAACATACTCAAAGGCTCTAAATAAGAACCTGCCTAAATAACAGAGACCTCCTAAGCATACACCCAAGCAAACCCCACCCCACAACAGAAACCAGGTAGCACATACGTCACAATGTCAGTGTGCCAAGCAAAAACAGCCCCTAAGACTAAATAACACACCTAACACACTAGTAATCGGTGATTCTATCAACAGGCACACAGACTTCCCACTCACTAGACTGAACAAGGAGAACGTTACCGTAAGCTGCCTGTCAGGTGCCAGAATCCGCCACATAACACATGCACTCGGGTCACTCCATAACAAGTACAGATATGACTCTGTCATTGTACATGTTGGCGTAAATGACCTGAGACGTACCTCCCTGGACTACATGAAAAGAGACATTGAGGAGCTCTCTGACCATGTAGCCCAGGCTGGACTGACTCTGACTCTGAGTAGCATCCTGCCCTCACCCAAAATGATGCCAGCATACGAAGAAAAAATGATCAGTTTCAACAATTGGTTAAACTACTGGTATCATTCAAAGGGGATCCAGTACTTGTCAGCCTGGGACGACATGCTTGACAAGCCATGTTGCATTGCCAGAGATGGCTTGCACCTGTCTCCCCTGGGCTTTCGAATACTGGCCAAGACTCTTGCTGCCCCAATACTGCCTTTTTTAGGCAAGGCTCAAAAGACAAACCCGCCTCCATAAGCAACAATAATAAACAAAAACTGAGGGTAATGCTTCTCAACGCCAGAAGTCTAAACCTCAAAATGCACGCACTCGAGGCTCTCCTTAGTATGGAAGAAATCGACGTATGTGCAGTGACAGAAACCTTGTTCAAGGCTCCAGAGAGCACCCCAGCACTACCAGGCTATAACTCCTACTATACCTTTAGGTCCCAAAACCAGGACCGGAACACAAAAGGAGGGAGTGTGTCCATATTCATCAAGAACACCCACACCTCTAGGCTAGTAGCACAGCACGTGGTATCTGAGACCATCCAAGTGCAATTAACAGAGGGTAAATTGACTGTTCAATTTATAGCTTGCTACAAATCTCCTACCTTGTCTCAGGACCCTCACGCAGCATTCCTGAGAACATTAGAAAGTATGAATTCTTGAGAACATTAGAAAGTATGAAGATTCTACCCAACACCATGCTACTGGGTGACTTCAACTATCCAAACATTGACTGGGAAAACTACTCAAGCTCAAACGCCCTAGCCCAATGCTTCCTTGAGTTTATAAACTCAAACGCCCTTGAACAGCTGGTCACCACTCCCACAAGAGGTGACAACATACTGGACCTGGTCATCACCAGCATGGGGAACCTATGTTCCACACCTGAGGTAAACTCGTCATTGGTAAGATCAGATCACAAACTAATCACACTGGACATCCACATCCCGACCCCCCCCCCAGTCAGGGAAATCAAGGTAAAAAACTTCTCTAAAGCCAACTTCACACTCCACAAGACCGAGGTGGGAAGTTTCAAAGCTCCCAATCAAATGAAAAATGATGACCCATCGGCAGAATCCTTTACAAGTGCATTCTATGAACACCTTCAAGAATGCATGGACCGAGCCATCCCAAGTAAAACCAAGACCAACTCCTCAAAAAAGAGGAAGCCAGTCTGGTGGACCCTGGCCATAAATAAACTTTACAACAGAAGGAGGAAACACCTGCAAGATAGAACAAAAACCCAAAATAAGAAGGCATCTCTGATTTAACATCAGTAAAAAACTGCGTTCCCTCATTAAATCATCCAAGGCCAGCTTCGAAAGAAAAATAGCCAATGACTCTAAGGATAACCACAAGGCCTTCTTTAACTATGTCAAGAGTCTAGGGGCAAACTCTCAGATATGCTCCGAGCTAGTGCATAATGGCCATAAGTACACTGAACCAATTAACATTGCCAACATCCTGGCTGACAAGTTCAGTTTAAACTTCACCCCCCCCCTCCACCAAAGGGGCTAGCACCCATCCCAGTAGAATGTGGTGCTCCAGATATCTCAGACACTCAAGTAAAGACAGCCCTTGCAAAGGCCAAAAACACAGCATCAATGGGACCAGATGGTATCCCAGGTTGTGTCTTACACGAGCTTCAAAATTAACTAACCCCCCATCTCAAAACACTATTCAAACTCAGCATCTCTACAGGCTATGTACCCAAAGAATGGTGTACAGCAACAGTCATACCACTCTACAAAGGTGGTGCCACAACTGACCCTGGGAACTATCGCCCTATAAGCTTGACTAGCTTGGTCTGCAAAGCCATGGAACGCATTGTCATGGAGCTCATTAACAGGGACATTGGGAACCTCCAGACACTGGACCCCACCCAGTTCGGCTTTGTTAAAGGCAGGTCTTACCTCCTGAACATGGTCGACTTCTTCAAAACAGTCACCAAGGCCATAGATAAAGGGAAGGTGGTCCACACAGCATATCTGGACCTCGCTAAGGCGTTCAACACCATCCCACACTCAGGAATCATAGACAAACTCACCAGCTTAAATATCAACCCCCATGTCACGAGATGGGTTGCCAGTTGGCTCTCAGACAGAACCCACATGGTAAGAGTGGCAGGCACCATGTCTGACTCTAAACCAGTCACAAGCGAAGTCCCACAGGGTCAGTCCTGGGACCCCTCCTGTTCTGTATGTATTTCTCTGAAATACAGGCAAATGCGGAGGGACTGCCGCTAACCAACTTTGCAGATGACTGTAAATTGGGTGCAATAATTGACTCTCCGTCTGACAGACATCCTGCAAAAGGGTCTGTCAGAGACAAACACCTGGTGTCAAAGTCACGGCCTCAAGCTAAATGCCAAAAAATGCATAGTAATCCCATTTGGGAAAAACAAAGTACCTACAAACTACCACATAGATGGGAATCCACTAAGTACAGAAGAAGTAATTAGGGACCTGGGTACCCAAGTAGATAGCATGCTCTCCTTTGAGAACCACATAGCCAAAACGGTCAGGAAATCCTTCTATGTGGCACACCGGATCACAAAGGGTTTCTCATCCAGATCCAAGGAGGTGATTGTGCCCCTTTACTCCTCACTCATTAGGCCCATAATAGAGTACAATGCCCCATTTGGGATGTACCTCACTGGACACCTGCAACAACTAGAAAGACCACAGAATTACCTCACTAAGAGGATTAAGGGCCTTAAACAATTCCCCTATGAAGCACGACTAAAAAAGCTCCAGCTCTTCTCAGTCGCTTAATATCTGCTCAGAGGTGACCTATGCCTGACCTATAGGGCCATGTCAAACCCTGAACTAATGGACATGCTTCACCTCAAAAAAACAAGATTCCTCAGAACCACTCATTCTAGCGACTTGAACCTATGCACAACAATAAACAGGACATACTGGAGGGATAGATTCCTGTCCTAGCGACTCCCCTCACTCTGGAATAGAATCCCAATCCATATTCGACAGAGCTCCTCTATGACCCTCTTCAAGAGAAATCTTGATGAGTAGATGGGTAATCGTAAGTTCTACCCTGGGATCACTTCAGGAGCCCTGTTAGACATAGGCCCAGGTTACTAATCTAATGGGTAGGCGAAAGCCATCACTCTGTGGTTAGGCTTATAAATGCCCCTGGGCAGATAGCTTAGTACGTACCTATGAACCACTTGAAGAAGCCCTGGGGACCAAAGATGTTTTAGAGAGTTGAATGTTTTGATCAGGCCAAGCATATTATTGATATTTATGTGTTCGCATCTGTTCTTTTTGCCCCACACCCACTGCACTTTTATCCCTCTCAAAACTGCTCCCCAAGCAAAGTCTGAAGGATCTATGGTAAGTGACTGCTTTGGAACAGGGATGGAGAAGGTGAGACCTGGATTTAAGGGCATCAGTTGTCTCTACCTAAATATTTCTGTAGCAAACCCCAGCACTGAGATCTGAAAAGGTAAAGGATATTGATGCAGAGACTAAGAGATTTCAGATACCACTGTATCTTTCTCATTGGAGTCTTAAGGGATTGCCATGAGACCCCAAATTCTGAGGTATTCTTTGCAGTGACCGAAGTTTGACTGCAAAACCTTAGAAATAGATCTAGATAAGGATCTGTTTTTCCTGTGGAAGAAAAGCTCTTTGAACTGAAGTGTGTAGTTGACATCCGAGGGACACGATCCCATGTGAGGGAGTCAAAAAAGAATTTTGAATGTTATCTTGGAGTTCCAGCTTGTGCAAGAGATCTCTCACCCAAGAAAGAGACTCCTGACATTTTGAAAAATACTTTGCAGAGATAAACAAGTCATCTAAATATGGAAACGTGTGGATACCCTGTAGCCTGGAATGAGCTGCAACAGGAGCCAGACGCTTTGTAAACACTCTTGGTGCAGTGAATAGTCCAGAGGGTAAGGCAGAGAACTAATAATATGATCCAGACACAGAAAACCTTAAACACCTGAAGTCTGGATGAGTGGGGATGTGATGCGAAGCATGTTTAGGTCCACATGGAAACTTGAAGAAGGAAGAAGAGGTAACAGGTTGTGAAGTGACATCATTTTGAATTTGGGAACTAAATTCTATCACAGACAGGTTTAGGAAAGAAAGATGCATAATTGATCTCCATGCATTTTTTTTCTTTTTTTGGCACTATGAACATCCTTGACTAAAACCCAGTCCCACCGCTTGGGATGGAGGAACTGGTTCTGTCACTTTTTTGGGGACAGCATGTCATGAAGAACAAGAGAAAACTAGAGAGTCTGATTAGCAGGATGAAGATTGACCCATGGAAAGGTGAAATTTCCTCCCACTGCTATTTTTAACCCTGCTGAATGATTTTCAGAACCCACTTATTGCAATTTGTTGCCAAAGAGAAAAATGAGGTTTCAGACTTTATGGAATCGAATAGGGACCAGGGTGGTAGGGGGGTCATAAGGTCTCCTGAATAGTCATTAAGACGCGTTAGACTGTCCTTGGTTTTGGGAGGTTTGAGATTTCTTTTCGGAACCCCCTTGCCACATGCCTTAAATGTCTGTTTACTTGAATTCTGTTGAGACTGTTTATTCTGTTTTTTGTCAAAATTAGATGAGGAAAAAGAAAATCCTTTGGAAAAGGACGGCTGAAAAATCTTAGAGATTCCTTGGATCAGCTTGCCCTTTTTTCCCCACTTTTTGATCGCTCTGCAGCACAGGGGCCAAATGTTAAATCTCTCTCTCTCTAAGGGAGAATTTAAAAATGTAGTTTTTAAATCATCTGGGCAGGTCTGAGAATGCAGCCAAGCAAACCTCCTTAAAACCGTACCGGTGGCCATAGCCCAGGAAGAGGTGTCAACAGAATCATATAAGCACTGCAGACAATGAATAGTGATCTGTGCCGTAGAAAAAACTAAGTTATTTAAAGCAGTTTATTTCTTCACAAGAAGAAGCTATAGATAAAACATTCATCATACTTTCACAATATGTCAGAACAAACTAATATATGAGCCTGACAATTCTGAATTCTGAAAATCAAAGTTGAAGTATACACTTTTTCTCCATACCTGTCAGAAACTAAGCTCTCCTCTGAGTTTGAATCTGAAATCTGAGGACAAAACCCTAAATCTGCCCCTGCCTCTTTCTGTTCATAGTTTAGTACTAGGCTATCTGCCCTGGGGCATTTGCAAGCCTAGCCCTAGAGATGTGGCTTTCACCACCCCATGTAGTGGTACTAAGGTGTACAGAATACATTTAGAATACTGTGCCTTTGTCTAGTAGTGACACACTGAAGACCCCCTTACTTATTAAAATTAGTTTACTGTGCCTCTGTCAAGTAGTGACACAGGGGTGACCCCCGGGGTAAACCTACGATCTCCCATCCACTCGTCAAGATTTCTCTTGAAGAGAGTCAGTGAGGGGCTCTGCCTAACATGAACTGGGATTCTGTTCCAGAGTATGGGAAGCCTCTGAGTTATGAATCTGTCTCTCCAGCATGTTCTATTCATGTTTGTACTGAGGTTTAAATCTTTGGCTCTCGTGGTTCTTATGGATTTGGATTTTTTGAGGTGGAGCATGTCCATCAATTCTTGGTTGGACATGGCCTTGTACGTCAGGCACAGATCACCTCTGAGCAGGCAGAATGCTGCTGAATAGAGCTGGAGTTTCTTTAGCCTGGTAGCATATGACATATGTTGGAGACCCTTGATCCTCTTGGTGAGGTACTTCTGGGGTCTCTCCAGCTGTTGTAAGTGCCGGGTGAGGTACATTCCAAATGGGGCATTGTACTCAATCATGGGCCTGATAAGGGAGGAGTACAGGGGCATGATGACCTCCTTTGATCTGGATGTGAACCCCTTCATGATAAGGTGGGCAAGGTAGAAAGTCTTTCTAACCACTTTGGCAACGTGGGTATCAAATGAGAGGTCACTATCAACTTGGGTCCCCAGGTCTCTGATTACTTTTTCCGTACTCAGTGGGTTACTATCTATGTGATAATTTGTTTTTCCCAAAGGGGATGACTATACATTTCTTGGCATTCAGTTTAAGGCCATGATTCCAGCACCAGTTGTCCGTTTCGGTGAGGCCTTTCTGTAGGATGTATGTGTCAGCTGGTGTATCGACTATGGCGCCTAGTTTGCAGTCATCTGCGAACTTTGTCAGCCACAACCCTCCCATGTTTGCTTTCACATCTGAGAAGTAAATGCCGAACAAGAGGGGTCCCAGGACAGAGCCCTGTGGGACACCACTTGTGACTGGCTTTGAGTCTGACATGGCTTCCGCAATTTTGACTTTATGGGTTCTGTTCTTTAGCCAGTTTGCAACCCATCTTGTGACATATGGATTTACATTTAAGCAGTTTAGCTTATCTATGATCCCTGAGTGGGGTATTGTGTCGAAGGCTTTAGCCAAGTCCAGGTAGGCTGTATGGACTGCCTTGCCCTCATCAATGGCTCTAGTGACTGTTTCAAAAAAGTCAAGCAGGTTCAAAAGGCAGGATCTGCCCTTTACAAAGCCGAACTGGGTGGGATCAAGTGTCTGTAGATCCCCAATGTCGTTGTTTAAGAGTTCCATAATAATTCTTTCCATAGCTTTGCAGACCAGACTGGTTAAGCTTATGGGGTGGTAGTTCCCAGGGTCTGTAGTGGAGCCTCCCTTGTGGAGTGGGACCACTGTTGCTGTACGCCAGTGTTCAGGTACATATCCTGTAGTAAGTCTAAGGTTAAATGACATTTTTATATGCGGGTTTAGCTCCTCTTGGAGTTCACGTATCACGCAGCCAGGGATACCATCAGGTCCCATAGATGCTGTGTTTTTTGCTTTGCTGAGGGCGGTTCTCACCTTGACATCAGAGATGACAGTGAGGTTACATTCAGCTGGGATGAGTACTTCTTCTTTTGGAGGTGAGGGAGGAGAGAAATTTGCACTGAACCTATCTGCCAGAATGTTGGCAATATCTGTGGGTTCGGTAAATTTTTTGTCATTGTGCACTAACTCTGAGCATATCTGAGGGTTTCCGCCCAGGTTTCTAACATAACTGAAGAATGCCTTGTGGTTATCTTTAGTGTCCTTGGTGATTTTTCTCTCAAAGTTGGCCTTGGATGTTTTTATGAGAGAATGTAGCTTTCTACTAGTGCTGATCAGAGATGCCTTCCCTTAATGGGATTTTGCTCTGTCTTGCAGTAGCTTCCTTCTTTTGTTATGCAATTTGTTTATGGGTGGGGTCCACCAGACAGGACGCTCTCCTTTGATAGAGAGGGTCTTGGTTTTATTAGGGATTGCACGATCCATGCATTCTTGGAGATGTCTGTAGAAAGCATTTGTGTAGGATTCAGCATTGTGGGATGTGGTTTCCATTGGCCCTGTGGGCTTAAATGATACCATCTCAGTCTTGAGAAGTGTAAAGTCGGCTTTTGAGAAGTTTCTCACTGTAGTCTTTTGTGCTGGGGGTGGAGGTGGTAAATGTATATCCAGGGTGATTAGTTTGTGGTCAGATCTCACCAGTGAGGGGAATACTTCCGGTGTGGAGCATTTTGTCCCCATGTTTGTGATGATCAGGTCTAGTATATCATCCCCCCTTGTGGGAGAGGTGACTAGCTGTTCCATTGCATTTGAGTTTATGAATTCCAGGAACCTTTGGGCTAGGGTGTTACGGCTAGAATAGTGCAGCCAGTCTATGTTAGGGTAGTTGAAGTCTCCCAATATGATGGCATTTGGTGAGACATTCATATCTTCCAATGTCTTCAGGAAGGCTGAGTGGGGTTCTTGAGATTGGGAAGGTGGTCTGTAACATGCAACCAGTTGTATAGCAGTTTTGCCTACGGTTAGCTGCATCTGGATGGTCTCCGATGCTTCATGAGCTGCCACTAACCTGGAGGTGTGGGTATCCTTGATGAATATGGACACTCCCCCTCCCTTTGTGGTTCGGCCCGGGTTTTGGGGCCGAAAAGCATGATACGAGGTAAAGCCTGGTAGTGCTGGGATGCTCTCAGGAGTCTTGAACCAGGTCTCTGTTACAGCTCAAACATCGATGTTCTCCATACTGAGGAGTGCTTCGAGAGCCTGCATCTTGAGATTTAGACTTATGGCGTTGAGCAGCATTACCCTTATTTTTTTTCCATTTTTGTTTTCTAAGGAGGTAGGTTCATCTTTTGAGCCTTGCCTAAAAAAGGCACTATGGGGGGTGGCAAGTGCCTTAGCCAATATCTGTGAGGGCTCTGCTCAGGGTCAGGGTCATACAGCCTGGGCTACATAATCAGAGAGCTCCTCTATGTCTCTTTTCATGTAGTCTACCTTCTCCTCCTGTCTGGTCTTGCCAGTCCTGAGCTGAGAGAGAGTTCAGCCCTGAGAGAGAGTTCAGCCTCCAGTTTGTTTATATAGTTGCATCTCTCACATGTATTTGTGTTTGTTGGGAGGAGAGGTTGTCTGTGTACATGAGACAATTATAGCATTGTCTCAAGATTCCCAGATTAACCAGCTGAACAGGAGAAATGGATGTAGTGCTACTTAAGTTTGAGAGTGCTTACTTAGAAGAGAAGCTTTGAGAACAAGTGCTATGCTTATAATAGTAGACTGGTTATTCTAAGAGTAGAGCTTTCTAAGGGAAAATTTGAAAAACAGGGACTCAAAAAGAGCTAGAAATGGTCCAAAACAACCAATTACTACAGCTCTTGTGCTGAGGTCACTCCTTCAGGGACAGATAGGCTGCTCAAGGCTCCCCACTCCCACTGGTGAGCAAAGAAACTTCCTTCTATCCAAGTAAGGTAATGGACAACACAGGAACTACACCACAGCCCAGAATACAGCAAAGCCTGTAAACTGGTCTAAACTAGTTGAGGAGAGGTGGGAAAACAAGGATTATTTTTTTGTTTTGTTTTTAGATAGAAAACACACAGAAATACAGAAGGCAGTAATAAATCAGTTACACAGGCTAGCACACTTTAGTGGGCAGCCTCAACAGTTAAATTAAACAAACAACAGATTTTCGATCAATTTTCGACCAGGTAAAATTTTAAGTGCAGATACTATATAATGCAGCAAACAGTTAAAAAAACAGTATAAGCTTGTTCAAAATAAGCAAGAGAAGGTATTCCAAGTAAAAAACAGAAAAAAATACTTAAATCTGGAAAGTAGTCACTTTTCTCAGTTCTCTGTAGCTAGGACCACTCTGCAAGACCACGTGGAGCTGTCTCTGAATTTTGAATCTCTTTAGGAAAAGAGGCATCCCTCATTGTTTCTTTACCAGAAACTACTCTACAATAAAGGATCAGTAGCCTGAATTAAACCCAGAGTCACTCCCAGTAAAATACTCCTATCCAAAGAAATTTGAGGAGGAGTAGGTGCGTTTGGTTTTATGTTTCTTTATGACAGGAGAATTTGGGCCAACTATGTTATTAATGTCAGCCTGCTGCTTCCCCAGGGATGGGCACAGCATTCTGACATAACAAGAAAAACGTTCCGTGTTCCTTCTCCCAAGACTGACAAGAGTGGCTGTTCCTTGCCCACTGAGGGGATTTCACCAGCCGCAGAAGACATGGCTAACCCCCAGTCCATAGTGGCTGTAGCCACTACACCAGTAGGATTTGGAGTTAAAGGTGAGTGGTCTGAGGTACACCAAATGACCCCAGCAGAACCATGCACCTGTGGCTCAGTCAAATTGTTAGCCTGATGTGGTGGCTAATGCTTTTTACTTAACATTTTCTTTTTTGTGGCTGGAAGAAGGACTGACTGTAGGACCAACATTCATTTCCTTGGTCAAGCCAAAAATGCCAGTAGACCTACCAATCCATACAAGTTTCTTTTTTGACAGAAACACAGTAAGAAGCATATTAAAACACTATGGCAGCCAAACCCACAATGGAAAATTAAACATAGTTTCTCCACAGACAGTATCTTGTCTGTTAGTTTATACTACTATAAAACGGACGGAAAAAGAGTGCTCCGTTTAAAATTACATTACATTCTCGAGACAGAAATAACTTTCCTTAAGAGAAAAGTAATAAAACATCAGTAAATATAAGAAAATGGAATTTTTTTCCTCCAAAGGGAATTTATTTGCCCACTAAAGGAACATGCCTAGCATCGATTCTCAAAAGCTTCAGAGGAGTGTACTCTTCATCTGCAGTAAAGGTCTGAAGGGCATTGTGTGTCCCAACTTGTCTTTTAGTCAGCTCATCTCGAGCTGTTTGACAGTTTGGGCACATGGAAGGTGCACTGAAGTTTTGGAAGCTGGCTGGCTGTTATATCCTTGGCAGGATATAATCCTGTAGAGCTAAGGCTACTACATTGATCAATATGAAGAACATCCGTTGTGTTAATCATTACCTGTTTACAACACAAGACCATAGATTGTTTTTGTCTGTTCTGAAGATGAGCTGTCCTGTGGTGTAAGGCCCGCTTTACTCATGATCACTGCACTCCCATAAACTATTCTCTATTCCCACCATCCCCCCTACTATATTTTTAAATATCTCTTACTTCTCCCACAACCAGATGTTCTTCGTGTTTCACTGTTGCAGTCATCACATTTGGGTTATCCCTGCCAGGGTAGCCCTCGGCCGGTCCGAATACCAGAGACTTAGTATTTCTGTGTCGGTTGCTGTCGCTTGAGGACTGAAGTCAGGTCATCCGTGGTATAAAGTAAGGCATCCGACGCCATTACATCAGTCTTTCTTGCCATGGAACCTGAAGCAGAAGCAGTTCGCATGAGTGCTGAATTGAAGTTGAAGTCTTCTAAAGCTAAGTACCCCATTGAGGATCCCTTTTTCTTGCACTAGCCAAAGTCAGAAAAAGTTAATTGTCTCGCCTGTGGAAAGCAAATACCACAAGAGATGTCCACTCTTACTGCATCACTTCTCTAGGCCCAAACCATGACAGCCCCTGTTGCCGCTTCTGTGCTTTGTTTAATGCTAGAACTATTCATCGTCGGGCCCTTATTGTAGCCAGATATTTTTGATTACAGTCCTCGAATTCTGATATGGCTTTGGTAAGCCATCCAACAGCAGATATTCCAAAAAAACATAAAGATAAAGACAGAGACAGACTGCACAGGTCCAAACCTACTGATGACGCTTCCGTTAAGCTAGTTGTCAGTCCTCCGGTTACTCAGTGAGGCACTTTTCACAGCCCTTGATGCCCACTTCAGTTGATTTGCAGGCTGCTACCGCGACCCTTTCGGAGTGTGGTATGCTGCAAAACTCTTCTTCGTCTAAGGAGCCTGCCGTCATCTCTACCTTGGATGGGTCCGGAGCCTCTGAGCAGGCACTGGCTTCAGAAGAAGTCCTTCGCACCACTGAATCTCTACTCAAACCAACATCTTCTTTTGCAACTACCATTCTTTCGAAAACAACCAAATTCCTTAGGTCCAGGGTTCAAACCACACCCAAGAAACTGACTACCTTGCCTCAGTCTCAAATGCTTAAAATGGCAGAAGACCTTATCATGCTGATCAGGGGAAGCCAAGCTACCCCCTCAAAAAGGAAAAGAGATCTGTCCCCAATAATTTTGTCTGAACAAGAAGTCAGATGAATCTGATGCATCTGACTATGAAGACATGCAACCCCTCTCCACTTATGAAGATTCTGATGCAGAGGAATCCATTCTTTCAGCCTCTCCCCAGTAGATTTTTCCTTTGGAGAAACCATGTATACTTTAAGGGAGCATTTACAATGGGAGAGTCAGGACTATCCTTAGTCTAAAAAGAGACTCTGGGAATTCCTGGACCTTCTGCAAGACAGACCCTTGGCCATCTCTCCAGTCCTGGATGTGGCAGATAATGTTTTCCTTGAATCCAGCTTGACTCCTCGTACCCTACCTCCTGCTCCCAGAAAACCAGACAGGTACTACAGAGTCCCTGACTCTCACAAATATCTTTTTAAAAATCCTACAGCTGACTCTGAGGTAATTTCTCAAGGGCCTAAAGGGATTAAAGCAACCTCTGCTAAGAATCCCACCCCCTTAGACAGGGATTCTCGAGCATTGGACAAATGGGGTAAAAAAGTATACACCTCAGCTACTCTTGCTACCAGGGCACTAAATTGTCAGTTCCATATGCTTAAATATCAGCAACATACCTTGGAACTTCTTAAACAAAAAATGTCTTCCTTTCCTGCTTGGGCAGAATCTAAAGATTTACAAGACTTAATGCATTGTGCAAGTTAAGTAACTAAACACACTTTGCACTGTGGTTTTGATGCCCTATAAGCTTCTTGCAGGGCAGCAGTCAGTGCATCTGTCATTAGAAGACATACATGCATGGCTTAAGGAACAACCCCTGCCAGAGCATGTCAAATCTAAATTGTTGGATGCCCCCTTGCACAAAGATAACTTATTTGGCGCTAAGGCAGAAGAGGTCTTAAAAAAGATGGAAGAAAAAGCAAAATCTATGCAGTTAAATATTTCTTCCAGGTCCAGCCCCATCCCCCTAGGTTCAGCAGGCATTGTCCCTCCAAGCACTGGTCCTTTCCTGCTCCGAGTAAACAGGCTCAGCCTAGGCCCCGTAGAAGCAGACCCCCCAAATAGCAGCCCCAGGGAATGCAGAGATCTAAGCAGTGGACTACCTCCACTTCAAAACCAGGGCGTTCTAAGCCACCCCCTTGTGGTAAGAACTCACAATGACTCACCTCCTCCCCACCTCCCCTCTGCCCACCTTCACTTATCCCTAGGATGAAAACTCTCCTTTCATTCAAGCACCTGCGCCATTACCAAGGACCAATGGGTTCTGAACATTGTGTCTCAGGGATACAGATTCTCCTGCCACACTCTTCCAACCCCAATAGGGTTCCCAGATCTACCACCAGATTAGTGGGCAGAGGCTCAAAAGCAAATCCATTCCCCTACTTAGACAACTATCTTATTCAGGCAGGCAGCCAGAAAAAGCTGCTCAAGCACCTGGCCTTTGTAAAGAACCTACTAACCTCCCTAGAGTACACAATCAATGAAAAAATCAAAACAGGTCCCCACCCAAAGGATAATCTTACTGGGAGCAAGTCTGGGCACTGCATCCCAGATGGCATACCATACACCAGAGAAACAAACTTTCCTGTCAGCCTACTTCTCTTAACTGGCCACCAAGCCCCAGCTTTCTGCAAGGAAAATCCTGCAAGCTCTGGGGTTCATGGCATCTTGCATACTCCTCATTCCATATGCCAGACTGCATATGAGGAAACTTCAGTGGTACCTAAAGAGCCTTTGGTATCAACACTCTCAAGAACTGGAAACTCTTCTACCTATAATTCCTTGCCTCAGAAAGGAATTTCTTTGGTAGGCAACAGCATGCCCCCGCATCAAGGGACTGCCCAGACCCTCACCACAGATGCATCAGACTACAATTGGGGTGCACACCTGGACGGCAGGTGCATACAGGGCCAATGGAGCCCACAGCAAATCCCCCTGCACATCAGTCAAAAAGAGATGATGGCTGTGCAGCATGCCTTGATAGCTTTCAAACCTCTTCTCTCTCCAGGGGTTCTCCTGATCAAAACAGACAACACCACTATGATGCTGTATATCAACAAGCAGGGAGGGACTCGCTACTACCCTCTATGCAGGTTGGCCATGACCCTTTGGCTCACAGCCTCTTCCATGCAACTACACCTGTTAGCACAATACCTACCAGGCTCTCTCAACTCCCTGGCAGACCAATTAAGCAGAAACCTTCTGGACCCACATGAGTGGCAGCTCAACAGAAGTACCTTCACCCTAATAACTCAGAAATGGGGAACCCCGAAGGTCGACCTCTTCCCTCCCACACCAACCATCAGCTCAGCAAATTCTGCACCTGGGAGCATGACTGCATGGCTTGGAAAGTGGATGCCTGTACTTCCCCTGGGTCAACCTCTCGGTCTATGCCTTTCCTCCCCTTCCTCTCATCCCCAGGGTACTGCTTAAAATAAGGGAGGAAACACCAAGGACCATTCTTATAGCACCAGACTGGCCCCAACAGCACTGGTAGGTACCCCTTGCTGCTCAACCTGTCCCCGCTGCCTCCATGGCATCTTCCACAGATTCCAAACCTCATAACCTAGAGGGAAGGCAAATTCATGCGTCCCCAATTGCAGACACTCATTTTGGCAGCTTGGCTTATTCCCTGACCATGAACCAATCTGCCATCCTCAGTAAAAAGGTTCTGGATGTTATCTTTGAGGTCAGATGCCCTAGCACCAGAAAGTCTTATGCAGATAAATGGAAAAGGTTCTGCACCTGGATCCAGGCTAAGGGGGCCAATATGGCACAGCCCTCCATCCCTCTCATCCTGGATTACTTAGCTGACCTACTATACAGTGATCTCTCTCTCTCTTCTCTATACAAAATCATGCCTCTTCTATTTCTGCTCATTTTTCCACAGAGCAGCCCCTTTTTCTCACACCCTTTGATCAAACAGTTCCTCAGAGGGGCCTAGCAACCTGAGGCCCCCCAGAAGGGCACCAACACTGGCTTGGAACCTTAACTTTGTCTTGGAAAATCTCACCCTGCCTCCTTTCAAACCAGCTTCTTCTGCAGAGCTAAAATTTCTCTCCTGGAAGACAGCCTTCCTTCTGGCCATCACTTCAGCCAGAAGAGTATCTGAGCTGCAAGCACTCATGGCTGTGGAACCCTTCATCATCGTCCATGCAGACTGGGTATCCCTCAGAACTAACCCATCCTTCATGCCCAAGGTGGTGTCCAGTGTGGCTCTCAACCAATCCATTCATTTGCCCACTTTCTTTCCTAATCCCCAGAACAAGGGGAAAGGATTCTTCACTCTCTAGATGTCCACAGACAGCTCAGATACTATCTGGACAGAACTAAATCATTCAGAAGGTCTGATCAATTGCAGGTTAGCTTTGCTAAAAGGGCAGAAGGCAAAGTCATCTCCAAGCAAACCATTTACAAATGGATAGCACACTGCATCCATTTCTGCTACAAATAGCATGGTAATCCCTCCCCCCAGGGGGTCAGGACGCACTCCACTAGAGCAGCCTCCACCTCTGCAGCTTTCCTCAGAGGAGTCCCCACCAGTGACATCCTGGAGGCTGCCACCTGGACATCTGTTCACACTTTCACAAAGTATTACCACCTGCTCTCTTCTCCAAATCTAGGGCAGGGTTTGCCTCAGCAGTCTTGCAGGGCATCCTAGCCAGCCCCTAGCTTCCTTGGCTGCCTCCACCCATTTCCTCAGCTTTGGGAATCTACCCAAATGTGATGATTGCAACAGTGAAACACGAAGAACATAGTACAGTTGTGCACACTTAACATAAATGTAGATGTTCAAGTGTATTCACTGTTGCAGTCCTGGTTTCCCTCCCTCCACCCCCCTTTTTTCTATTTCCCCTTTTATTACCATTCTTCCTTGTTCTCTTTTCCTCACAAGGGACATATTGGTATTTATTTTCCACTGGTGGTGTTCTTCCACCAGAACCTAGTCGCCAGTTTGGGGGCACCTAACAGTTTAGGGCAAGAAAAATACTAAGACTCTGGTATTCGGGCCAACTGAGGGCTACCTGCAGGCAGATAACCCAAATGTGATGACTGCAACAGTGAATACACTCGAACATCCACATTTATGGTAGGTGTACACAACTGTACTTTTTCAGTTAACCCATACCACTTTGTTCTCCTTATTGTTAGGTAATTAAAATCTCTCCAGCTTTCTTTTACTATATCTACCCAATCCATTACTCTCTCTTCCATAATCTTCCTTCCTCTATAATCCTTCTGTGGCCTACCATCTTAATTTCTCTGTTATCTCTCTTAACACAGGGAATGTCATACCACATTAGCAATTCTCCTCTCTTACTTACCTCTCCTAGCAATTTTTCTCCAGGCAACCAATGCACAGCTTTATCATTATGTAGTGGTAGCCAGCCTTTTCACTATCTCATGCCATAAATTTTTAAAATATAGCCATATCAATGAAAAATTCAAACCTTATTATTGATATTATACTTTAAAAAAAATGAAAAAAGGCATTGAGGACAAATTCCCTGCAATCGCATTTCAATACACTGTCCCTCAGTGGAGATTTATACCCAAACCCAGGCCAATTTTGTCACAACCAACATAACTTGCAGCTCAACATCTTCAGCCTCTTCCTTTCCTACTTTTGACTAAATAAAACTTTCCTACTTTTGACTACATAAAAATAGCCTGCTGCTACTAAATTTAAATCTTAGAAACATCTGCGGTAAGCTATCTGATTCGTATGCCAGTATTGCAGCATACACTCATGATGTACTGTTAACCACATAAATCTAGCTAAAACCCAGCACTACAAATCAGGAAGTCCTTCCTTCAGGATACAATATCCTTAGAAAAGACTGGCAACAAAAAAGCAAGGGATGTAGAAATTATTTACAATAACAACTTCACACTGACAGCATATCCAAACACCTACCCTAGTTTTGCAAATGCAGAATTCATCTCTCTCTCCTCAAAATTAACAAAAACAAGTCTATCTGTATTGTTGATTACATCTGGTGACCACTTCCCATTAGTTCGACATCTTATACTGGATCTCACACAATATCTCCCATGAAACTATTATGTTAGGTGACTTCAGTATCGACTAGCCGCTTATTAACTCTGCACCGCCCCCCCCCCCACAGACACACACAAAGACCTGAACATAAATCTCTTCAACTTCACCCAGTAGACAAGAGGTCCAGTAGACACTCAGCCGTAGACTGCAGTCTCTCCACCACCCCAAACCATATCAAAACGTCAGGTTACCTGACATTATCAGCAACTATTTTCCTATCTTCGCTCTAAGACATGCACATCACCCCCATAGACACATAACATAAACCTAAGACATGCACATCACAGACACAGTCACATAGCTTGCAACCTAGTATGTAATCACTCCTAATTTAACAAAGCCACCTTTACAACCTACATCTACAAATATAACTGGAACATTCTTAAAATCTTATCCCTAGATGATGAACTTGCCCTTATTAGAAACAAAAACTATTCCCCTTCTTACCAGTTTCATTTGACATGCATTAAGGTTCATTTCCAGGTCACATGCTGTTCAGTATGCTTGCTAACAACATCCACAAAGCAGTTCCATATTCATAATTTGCTCAATATCCAAATGATGCCACCCTTGAATGTACAGCTCAAAGCCTTACCCATCTTCAGAAACTCACAGAAAACTCCTTCACCTCAACTGAATCCTGATGAACAGACCACTGAGTTCTGTTAAATGCAAAAAAAAAAAAAAAAAAATTATGCTTTTTCTCTCCAAACCCTTTTTTCCCCAAAACAAACTTTCTGTAGGGTCTATGTTAAATGTTCGAACATCCAAAATGTCGAACATTACATGGTCGAGACCAAATGTTTGACATTTGGATGTTTGAACATAAAAAAAAAAAAAAAACTCAGAAAAAAACACTTTAACAGTGTAGGCGGGGGGCAAGCCCCCCTGTGCCCTCCACACCCCCCTACTTAAATATGCCAACTCCGAGACTGCACTTCAGTGCAAAAAAGGGAAATTCTCCCTATCTGCACCGTACGGTGCCATTGAAAGTCTATCTTCGAACACTCAAAATTTCGAACGTTTGGTCTCGACCATGTAATGTTCGAAAATTTGTGTGTTCAAAGATTTGACAGGTACCCCTTTCTGTATACATTCAGTAAACAATGCAGTAATTGAGACTGCATCCAACACAAACATTTTTAGGGTAACTCTTGATAACTTAAAATTTGACCTATACATCTCTCAAGCCATCAAAAAACTCATGAAAAGCTTGGTTTCCTCTATTGATTTAAACTTTTTTTCATAGACTTCTCTAGAAAAATGCTGGCATCTTACTTCTGTATGCATCACCTATTTTTACCAGTCTACATATGACTTAAACTTGCAGTCTACTAAAACAATATAGCTAAATTTGCATGTAACATACTTAACAGTAACCACCACTGCCTAGTTCTGAGACAACTAAACTTGCTAGAATTACTGTCATCTAGTAATTGCTCACAGTATTATACACAAACCTGAAAACTGTCCCTGTCTGTAACACATTAACCTAAAACAGCACTTTAACCCATCATGGCTATGTTGCTCTCACCCTGACTAATCCACACTTTCTCATTATCATACCCATCTTCCCTTACCTCCCAGACTCCCACTTGTTCACACCTACCTCCCCTTACCCTCCACAGTCCCCTATTCTTACTCTCTTCTCTCACTTCACTATCCCTTTTCCTCCCAGACTCCCTTTCTCACTCTGTTTTACACCACATTCTTACTCTGCATCTTGCACCACATTCTTACTCTGCGTCTCGCACCACATTCTTACTCTGCGTCTCGCACCGCATTCTCACTCTGCGTCTCACACCGCATTCTCACTCTATGCCTCGCATTCTCACTCTGCGTCTCGCACCGCATTCTCACTCTGCGTCTCGCACCGCATTCTCACTCTGCGTCTCGCACCACTTTCTCACTCTGCGTCTCGCACCACTTTCTCACTCTGCGTCTCGCACCACTTTCTCACTCTGCGTCTCGCACCACTTTCCCACTCTGCCTCGCACCACTTTCCCACTCTGCCTCGCACCACTTTCCCACTCTGTCGCACCACTTTCCCACTCTGCGTCTCGCACCACTTTCCCACTCTGCGTCTCGCACCACTTTCCCACTCTGCGTCTCGCACCACTTTCCCACTCTGCGTCTCGCACCACTTTCCCACTCTGCGTCTCGCACCACTTTCCCACTCTGCGTCTCGCACCACTTTCCCACTCTGTTTCGCTTCACATTCTCACTGTCCATCTCACACACGTTCTCTCTCCATCCTGCACACATTCTCACTCTCCCCTCACCACTCCTCTAATCTTAACTTGGACTACCTGCTTCATTCTCTTCACCTACATACAATACCTATCATTTTAACAGTCTTAGCTTATTGCACTCTCTTCATCCACCTCAACTCCCCATGATTATTTTTTTCTTTTTAACCTCTATAATAGCATCTCTACTCCTTACAGTTTCAAGATTTCTCTTCCTCCTATTTTTCCCATTTGATCCGTATACTATTTCTTCCTACTATCTTGCTTTACTGCACATTTATTTCTCAACTTTACATATTTATAAGTTTTAGTGCAAAAGTTTTAAGTTGCATATACCCCCTACCCAGTGTTATGTGCCAAGTATGTTTTATTTCTCTAACGCTGAACTTACTTTACTGTTTTACCAAAAATGTCTGTGTAAGCCCTTGCATGCTCCACTGTATATTTTTTGCGTTTATATTCTGTAACTAAAGAATTATGCTAGAGATTTTCTCCCAGGGTCCCCACTGAAAAAGGGACCTGCTGCCCACTCAGACTCAACCAGTAAAGAAATGCAGTAATACATAAACAAGTCTTCTGCACCTTTTTGAATCACTTGTAAGGAGAACTCGAGAGAAAGGCAGAAATAAGAAGATGCTAAAATAAGGAGATAGTTTCTCTGTTGCAAAATAGGCACTGTAATCTCTTTGTGTTGCATCTCATATGAAAAAATCCATACAAGAAGTAGTTAGAACCACCCAACAAAGTTAGTATTTACATCTTGGGCCTTATTTAGGAAGTTATCAACAAGAAATGCATGCATTTAATGTGAGTCTGCTGTTTGGCAAACCCGGTTTGTCAGGCTTTACAACATAACCTCAAATGATGCAGTGAAACAGGAACCAACCAAGGAAAGACCAAAAGATTTTAAAATTTTAATCCAAATTTTAAGCGCTTTCGTCCTCAAATACACAGGACTTTATCAGAACAAATGGTAAATGTTCCCAAAGTCTTTAAATAACCCCACCCATCACCACCAATAATTTCTAAGAGATGCATTATGAAAATGACTAAAATCAGTGCATTTAAATGACATAATATAAAACAATCTAATGTATGTAAATACAAAGTAAATAAAAAAATTTAAATTCAGTTTCATTCTTAATAATTCTGTGATTTAACAGATCTCATTTTAAGAAGGGGTGCAAAAGGAGCTGCTTCATTAATACTTGGATAGTTATGCGCATTAAAACGTAACTGCCAAAGGAGCTCTTTGTATTCTGTAAGGGTCTCCCATGTACCAACTGTAGCATCTCTAGGCACAACTTCTAAAATACCAAAAAGGCAATTTTTAAAAGATATACAACTTGGGGAATGTTCATATAATGCATTTTTAGGGTTAGCCTTGGTGATGTCATGTAAATAGTCATACATTTTTTTTTCAAGGAACATTGTCTTTCCTACATAAAATACCATAGCATTTTTTTGCATAACTTGAGTTGCTGCCAGGCTTTACAACATAGTCATTCCCAGAACAGGATGGGCTACTCTGAAGGGTATACCATAACAAAATTCCACCTGCCAGGTTCATGGAGGGATTGTGAGATTCTACATAAATGTTATGCATAAATTATGAAATGATTCTTTAATAGGATATTGCATTTGACTGAGACACATACTTTACCAATAAAGCAATGAGAGTATTTCAGCCTTCCATCACCCTGCATTTTGCCACAGTTGTATATAGTTGTAGTGTATCATTTGAATACTTGCTAGTGCTTTCAAGGTTCGCAGTCCCTTGATGGCTGTTTTTTTAAATTAACACTGTGGGTTAATTTTCCTATTATCAGACTAGACAGGTTTCTTGCATAGAAGAATTAATAGTCACAAACTGGGCTCCCTTTTGAAAAGTTGATACTTGAAATGCTGAGTGCCAAAAAAAAAAGAAAAACCAGAGAACCCCCCCCATACCCCTCATATATATATATATATATATATATATATATATATATATATATATATATATATATATATATCAACTCTAAGATCATCATACCTCGGAGAAAAGAGAATATTCCAGGAACTGGCATCTTGGAATTAGTATATGCAAGTCTGTTCTTTCAGCCATTCAGTTTCTATGTTTCAGGACTTCCTCTAGTAGGTCCCAACATTTCAAACGGTTGCCCTCAAATTGATGTTACGTATTCCTGCTTGAGTTTCCAGTGGTACTCCTTCCTGCAGTCTGTCAGCCATTCATCCCTTCTTGGAACAAGAGCCAGACACAATCTTTTCCCAGACAGGGTGAGATCCCTATGGTCCATTTATTCCCTGAGCAGAGTAGGAACCTAGTCAGCCATCATTTCCCCCTCCGAAGCAAGAACCACTTGTTAGGGAGTGGACCAAGTCATGTGGCTAGAGAACTTAAGCTTTATCAATTGCCTTGTTTGTGACCCCCATGATGGGTGTTATGCATAGGTGTTGCCAACCATGCCTCTTCTAGTAGATTGAGCTGCCTCTGATGCGGACACAGTTGTCCAGTTCTACAAGAGAACAAAGTACAAATCTGTATCCCAGGGTAGGCACACTCATCCTCCTTACCCAGTGGCCTGGGTCACAGTGATGGCTTTAGCCATCTCTACCAGTAGATCCAGCAAAATATGAAGTCTGGTTTGTATATATTGGCTGAGATCGACACAGGTTTCCTTGACAGCAATACCAATGTATGTTAGTGATGCAGATTGGGTACTGCTGGAGAATTCTTACTGACAGCAGACAAAAGAAGGTAAGAGCACCCAGACTGTTATGAGTAAATGAGGAAGTACTTTCTAGACGATTTGTTGTTAAAGTGAGCCACCTACTCAACCATACTTTTTTTTTGTTTTAGTAAAATATGTTCATACAGTTGTATGATGCTTAGAAGACTAATCTAGTTTCAATTTTTCTTTTTAGGCAACAATGGATATCCCAGGCTTAAACCTCAGTCAGCAGGAATACTACCCTTATGTCTACTACAAGATTGACTGTAACCTGTTGGACTTTAAGTAGTGGAGTTTTGTCATCTTGTATTTTGTTTTGGCGTATGAACAGGAATGAAAGTGAATAAATACTACTCAATATACAAATCATTCTAACAGTACTTTTTAACTGTGGAGTAATCCACATTCTCCTAGCAGACCTTTGAATTATGTGAACTGTTGTGATCCCTCACCAAAGGCATCCACTTGAGAAAAGTGTGTGTTATAGTGCTTTTAATCAGTCAAGTATTATAAATATTCTTGGAAGAAGTTGAAAATTCTATTTATGAACTGAGTAGACTATTTAAACTAAAGGTCATTCTTCATATATGTATATGTCGTAGTGTGCTGTAATTGCATTCCCTTGCACTGTTCATTAGAAAAAGAAAACAGCTTAAAGAAAGAAAATATTGTAAACTTTGTATTATTTTATTCATTGTCTTTATTTGATACAAATATAGAGATATTTACGGTCTTACCATGAATTGTGATTATAAAAAGTATGTGATGTACAGTTTGTGTATTATTTGATGTTTTACTACGACAGTCTGCAAGCACTGGCAACATAAACATACAACAATAAAACAACTGTGCTAAATCTGCATGGTACTGTTGCTTTATTTATGTATATGTGGTGCACTCGTATCAGCTGTGCAGAAAAACATTATGTGAACACATTTGTTTTTGAATAGGTTGGTATTACTCAAGAGGGCTATACTTGTGTCTCTAAAAGATGCAGTCACTGATTCTTTTACCAGTGGTTGTACATCAAGTTAGATGTAAAGTTAAATCAATCTTATTTATTATGTTATTTTCAAGAATGGTGTTTTTATGTATAATTGTCTTGTATCTGAAAATGGCTTTAGCAAATCCTCAGTAAAAATGAGCAGTAGTCACATGCTTTTATATTGATAGTAAGAAGGTAAATCCTGAACACAAATTAGTTTCTGAATTATTATTAATGCTAACTTTTTAATTATAAAACATAAGGAAGAGCTTGGCTAACATTAGAAATCAGAACCTCTTTGGCTTTTATGGTTCAGCAGGGAGGAAGAAAATATTACAGAAGAATGAAACCTTAGAGAAGGTAAAAGTTTTAGAACGTGATACTCTCAAGGATGTTTTTGTATTAAAAGAAATAGTTAAAAGTTGTGACATAAACAGATGCAGAAAGAACTACCCACATTTTAATTACTTTTTGTTTTCCAGATATAAAAACTAAATTGTTTCTGTATACATAAAGTAAATTCTGCATTAAACACATCCCTGTTGCTGCAGTATGTTTTACTGTAACTATTCATAAGTCATAAATTGTAAAAATAACCACCTTTGAGAAGGTGGGAATGAGTCTTAAGTGAATAAGCTGGTTCCAATTGAAAAACAATGGGCGAGTTTCCAAAAGACTTGTTGTCAGTGTAAGTCTGTGCAGTTGCCGAAAGACTTGTTCTCATTTTAAGTGGATTTTCTTCAGTAGCAGGCTTGCACCGGGTCCATTACAAACAGTGGAAAAAATCTGATTTTATCTTGAATGTGAAAATAACCTACGGTCTGCCAAGTCATAGCTTATTAGGCATCAGTTCCACTAGCAAGTAACAAAAGATTGGTTAGCCTTAACCCACCTAAGTGTATCTTGGGGGACAGTATTGCCACATATGGGACCAGGGTACTTGTAGACAATGACCATGTCGGCATTCTTTATTGGGTGAAGATGCCCATCCCATCTTCTTTCATACTCAGTAAAGAATGAGCTGGTTTATTGTTTTGTATTTCTGAAAGAATCAATAAACTCATAGTAGACCAACAGCTTATTGAATTCAGTGGTGTATAACCTTTGTAAGTTCTTTGATCTATGCATACAGTAAATGGGACAAATGTTTTATTAGCAGGAACTTTTTATCCATCTGTAACCTTAAGTAAATTTTCTTGCCAGTGGATAGCATGGGTACACAGACACATTTGCAAACTGTTTAGAAAAACTTGTTTTTTTTTCTTATTCATAATGTTAACTAGGTATATATGAGAATTAATTTAAACTTGAACCAAAAGTGCATTTGTATCAGAAGAATCTGGCACAAAAAGCTTACTGACAGGCTCCCATTTTTAAGTTCCATCTAAAAACAAAAATAGCCAGATGAAAAGCTGAAATTTGTGACATGGTAATTCAATAAAAACAAGACTGTGTGTCCTTGTTTAGAATATGTTGCATATTATCTACCAGAGGGGCTTGTGTAGCCCCATAATGTAACTATTCATATAATGTGTAAAGGCAGTTCTCCTAACTGTAGGCAAACTTCCACATCCACAGTGAATTTGAATATATATTTTAGTAAAATAAATTCCAGTGTTGGTAAAAGACGTTATTTCAGGAGCTACTATTTTGTACCCATACTTAGATAGTTGGAATGAATGTGCCAACTCTTGGAGAAAAATCCCGCTCTCCTAATCTTTGAGTACCAGATGTAAGATGCAGACAGTGGTGGATTTTTAATTAAAAAATCAAGTGGAGGACAATTTTAAGATTTAAAAAAATTAATCCACCCTCCAAAGGATACACATAAGGTGATCCATTTATAAGCCAAACCTTTTATTTTATCATATGTGTATCATACTTGACTCTGAATTGCATTTGCTAAATTATGATAATATTGCCATCTACAAAACTAGTGCTGTAACTGCGTCTGCTTCAGTAGGTTCTGGATTGCATGCACTAGCATTACATTCTTAAATATGCTAGAGATAACTTTATATCCTGTTATCAGGTGCCAGGTTTGTTTAAGCACTAGTGAGCAATGCTCATTTGTGTGGTTACCAGTATGTGACCATCCAGCTTTTCAGCAGAAAGCCAAATTAGATTTTCTTTGCAACTTCAGAGTTGTGCATGTATATAAATATATATCAAGTGTATATTTGGTTGAGGTTGGTTTGTAGATTGAGTAAGTGCTTGTGTGTGAGAGTGCAGGATGTTTAAAAGTGGTGGTTGGTTATTTTGTGGGGAAAGATTTGTTGAGGCTGATTTTTTTAGTGTATGTTCTATGTGAGAAGGGTGTTTAAGGTAGCTGAATTTTTGCCAGCATTTATTTATATCTGTCATTACCATTTTTCAATGCCAGTAATGTCAGTAGTGCGTGAATACCAGTAATGTTTGTGAATGTGTTTTAGCGGTGTTGTATGTGTGACTATAGTGTCTGGGGAGAAGGTTTTTTTATGTATGTGGTAGGTATGTGTATGAATCTGGTAGTTTTTGTGGAAGGCCATACTACAAAGTGGAGCTGAAATTCCCTTTTGTCACTTTTGTATCATCTCTAAGTTAAAACAAAATGAAAATTCCAACAAAGCTGGAACTTCCACTGAGTGACCTCCCAAACCTCTTGTATCAGAGGCACATGGTATATATGCAAATGATCCTTATGAACATAGTGTTTCAGCTAATTGGCGATTCTGAATGCCCATGACTTGTTTCGTTGTTTTAATGGACAATTTCAGGCCAGTAAAGCCAAATCCCACTAGCTGTGGATATGCATATTTCGGCCTTGTTATGACCTCATCAGCACAAGCAGAGTGTTTGACTAAGCATATGAAACACAGGGCTGTTATACCCAATTGATGTCCATTATCATTAGGGTCACTGCAAAAATATCCCAAACAACAAACTAAAATAATGAGTGAGGAGGTCACTGAAAAAACAATCAGTAAAAACAAAATGAAAACTCCAGCAAAGCTAGAACTTCCACTGAGTGATCTCCCAAACCTCTTGTGTCAGAGGCACATGGGATATTTGCAAATGATCCTTATGAACATCAGGTGTTTCAGCTAATTGGCAAGAGAGGTACAAGAGGTTTGGGAGGTCACTCAGTGGAAGTTCAAGCTTTGCTGGAGTTTTCATTTTGTTTTTAATGATTGGTTTGTCAGTGACCTCACTCATTGTTTTAGTTTATCATCTCTAAGTTGGTATATGCAAAGCAGTAGAGGTGCGGGAGGTTTAACCCCCCCCCCCCCGCTGCACAAAACAGTATGTGGGTTTTTCCTTTTGTTTTGTTTTTTGTTTGTTTTTTCTTTTGTGTAATGTTTTCTGGGGGTTGTTTAGTTTTGCTAATTTGTTTCAATATGTTATACTTCCAGTGTTAGGTAAGTTTGCATACGTTTTGTCAGTGTTTTAGTATTCACTGTTTTTTGTTGTTGAGTAATCATGATATAGTCATATGTGTAGTGAGTGACACATTTTTTCACTCCCAAATAGTATTCGGGAGGCTTCAGTCATTTTTGATCACACACTTGGCAGTGAGCACTTGTTGCATTCATATCACTGGGCTACAGAAAAAATGAAAAAGATGGAATTAAGACTCCAGTGAACTAACAGTTAACTTGATATTTTGTAAACCTAGTAATTTTTCTTTTTAGTAAAATAAAGTAGGAATGAGCGAGTACAGCCATAATTCATTCCCAGCTTTTAGTTTTAATATTAAAGTACATCATATTTGGTATAAAATTTTGAGTAAAGTATGTTTAATATCAATAAAGTCTAGAATTTTGATAGCGTTATGCAGACAAACGACATGCCGTCTACTTAATTGAATACTTCAGTACAAAAATCAGCTTTTGCATCTAAGTACTTTGGGTTGTTATGTATAAGAAGAGATGTAATGTGATCCTATCTCGCCTACATTCTCTACAGATGGGTTCGGAGCCGATCCTTGGCTCCGACTCTGCCACTATACAATAGAACGCAGTCTCTTATTGGCTGAGTTACCTCGTATCCCAGGATGCATCACTACTGCTTCCCCAGATCTCGTTTGCCGCTTCTACAGCATAGACGTGGTCTGGACTTGGCTGAGCTAAGTACCTCTTAGTGAAGTTATTTCTGTCTAGTTTTTGCTAAAACTCACCCAAAAGCTGTTTTAACAGCTACTTGTTGTTGTGTGACTGTGTATTTTAGTTTTTTTGTGGTAAAATAGTGTTTTTTGAGGTAAGCATTCCCGCTTAAGTTAGAGGGGCCTTGCCCTATCCTAGGCGTTTTACTTAGAGTCTAGGCTGTCGTTTGTGGTAGTCTTTGAAGTTTAGTTTTTTTTTTTTTTTTTTTTGAAGTTAGTGTGTTGATCAGGGTTTAAAAAATGTTCAAAATGTAGTTATAAAATGTCCATTACGGACGACCATTCTTTGTGTGTTTACTGTCTGGGACCGAAACACCTCCAGGAATCCTGTAGCGTTTGCCACGCTTTTTCCTCTCGCGTCCTCCAAGAGAGGAAAAATAAGTTGATTTTGAAAGGGCTTATTACCCCTTCCTTTGAGGAAGCCCCATCTTCTTCCCCTTCAAGGAAGAAAAAATCTTCGGCTCCGACCAGCCCGTCAGATACAGCAGCTAAAAAGTCACGGCAGGCTTCTCCGTCGGCTCCACAGACTTCGGAGCCGAGGGCGGAACGGTCTGCCTTGATGTCTACAGCCTCGACTCCTCTGGCTTCAGAGTTGAGAGCTCGGGCGTCGAGAGGCGAGTCATCTCCATCGGCTCCACTGCCTTCGGAGCCGATGAGGGTTGCCCGCTCAGACTCTTCACCTTCGGTGCCGAAGTCCCCATCGGCTCCGAGGGAAATTGCAGTGGTAGTGGAATCTCCCTCGGTGCCGATACTTCTCAAACCCATACGGAGCCGGTCCCCCAGTCTTTCGGAGCTGGCGAAGTCGACTCGGACCCGATCGGTCTCTTCTCGGTCGTCGAGGATGTCTGATTCGGATGTAGACAGGGTGCTTCAAAGGCTTTTTCAGTCTCCGGTCTTTGCAAAATTGATCTCGGCTCCAGCCCAGTCAGCTCCGGAGCCGATTTCCCATCCTGCTATCTTGGTTCCTCCTCCAACAGCTTCGGCGCCGTTGGAGTCGGTGTTGGTGGAGCCGGTGGAGGTTGTCGGGTCGGCTCCGACCCCTAACTCCAACCCGCCCTTCGGGTCGGGGTTCGGTACGCGGACCTCCTCTGTCGGCCCGGGGGGGGACGCTTCGGGACCGATCCTTTCGGTTCCGAGTCTCCCTCTCGGTGCGTCGGCTGCGGGAGTTCCGACTGCTGTTGTGGCCTTGGGGGTTGAACCATCCCAGGACTCTGGGTGTCCCGCCTTCAAGGCCATGAGGAGTGCCTTGGCCAAATCCTCTCTGGCCACTTCTACCATCTCACCACCACCTTCCCTTGGCACGGAGACTGGCTCCTTTGCAATCCCCCTGTCTCATGACAGCGGAGCCCTTGGGCCTGAGGTTACCCCCCATTGGGGGTTCCCTTCTTCCTGGAGGTCCCTCTGAAACGCTTTCGGATGAACCTCCTAGGAAGAAACAGTGCAACAGGAAGCACGTCGACAATATTAATTTACAAATATTTATATTAATAATATATTAGTTCAATAATATCATGTAGTTTTTTGATAATATTCTATTTTAAATAAATTTGTCAGTTTTGTAGGTTTAAATATTGGCAGAGCACTTTAAATGTGTTTAAAAATATTATAATTGATTGATTGGTGCTGATTAACTTTAATTAAAGTTGTATAAATAATAGTTAACAGCACCGAGTATTTTGTGATCCATTTGAAGGCGAAAGGCCGAGGTACCAGATTGCAATAAACGTTTTACTGGCATGGTGCTAGTGGTTGTGTGTTTCGTTATCATTTTGCTGCAATTCTAGTGTTTTGGACGAAGCACGTCGACTCCCCTGATGAGTCTCTCACCTTGGATATCGACCTCGATGATGCGGAGGGGTCCCCCAAGTCGTCCTCGGATGATGTCTCCTTTGCGGACATCTTGGAGATCCTTAAACAACAAGGCGACTGGCAGTCCAAACCCCCTTCTGCTGAGGAGTCTGTTTTCCTCAAGGCCTTCGGGGCTCAGCCCTCCGCCTCCTGTGTGTCTCCGCCCTTTGATGAGCTTCTGGATTTGATCTCTCGAAGGGCATGGGAACACTCGGATTCTGTTCAACCGGTGCCAGCTTGACCCAATAAATTCCTTTCGGCTCCCCCTGATAAGGATTTTCTTTCGAAAGGTGTGGCTGTAGATGCCTTGGTGGTGGCATCTGCCACCCAGCAAGATGTGGCAGAGGCTTCAACGTCCGTCCATCCTCCTAATAAGGAGTCTAGGAGCATGGATCGGTACGGGAAGTGCACCCTT
Source organism: Protopterus annectens (assembly GCF_019279795.1). Classification (NCBI taxonomy): domain Eukaryota; kingdom Metazoa; phylum Chordata; order Ceratodontiformes; family Protopteridae; genus Protopterus; species Protopterus annectens. Next base: position 1,641,062,888 of record NC_056731.1, on the reverse strand, counting down.
GCTTCAGCGACCTTTACATTAAGGTCTCTGAACTACTTGACGCATTTCACAAGACTGCAGAGGGATCTGGTCAAGGAGCTTTCGGATACCCTCTCTGGTAACTTACCTGAGCAGTTGGCCCAAATGGTTAACTCCCAGTTGGCTACCCTGTCCTCATTATCCAACTCGTCCATGAGGCTCATTTCTTATGCAGCCGAAGGAGCAAGCAGAGCGGCGGGAACAGGTGTTGCTCTACGGAGACAAGCCTGGCTACGCCTGTGTCACTTTGCGGAGGCCTTTAAGTCTTCCTTTGCCGACGCCCCCTTTGAGGGGTCCTCACTGTTTGGACCCAAGGTAAAGGACACTTTGACTTGCTGCGAACAGGAGGGTAAGACTTTAACTGCCGTAGGGGCCCGGTTTTCCACTCCCTTCAGACCTTATCCCAAGGCTCGAAGAGGAGGGAAAATGTGGTTCCGTAAGTCTCAAAAGCCTTACTCGTCGCAGCAGAGCGATTCCCCTTCTAGAGGCAGAGGAGGGGGAAATTTTTCAGGGAGACACCGTTCCAGAGGCGGCGGAGGCCCCCGCAACACTGGAGACCGTGAGTCCTTTCGTGGCTCCTCCTCCTTCCAGCATCCCTGAAGGAGTGCCCGACTGTGCAGCTCCGGAGCCAGTCGGGGGTCATTTTTCGAGGCACCTAAAGGCCTGGGCAAATATCACTCAGGACCAATGGGTGCTCCGAATCATTGCCAGAGGTTACACCATTCCCTTCTCTCAACCCCCCCACCATCCCAAAGAATCCCGGACCCGCCACCCAGTCAACGGGATCTTGCAGCCAGCGAAATATCGAAGCTGCTTCAAAAAGGAGTCATCCAACCTGTCCCCGCAGATCAGGCCGGATCAGGGACTTACTCAAGATTCTTTTTGGTACCAAAAAAGACTGGGGACTTGAGGCCCATTTTGGATCTCAGCAAGTTAAACCGATTAATGAAAAAGTCCAAATTCCGGATGGTCACCTTGCAATCCATTCTCCCGCTTTTGGAGAAAGGTGTTTGGATGTGCTCCATAGATCTCAAAGACGCCTATTATCACATTCTGATAGATCAGGCATCGAGGAGACACTTGCGCTTCAGCCTAGGAGACAGTCATTTCCAGTTCCGTGCCCTGCCCTTTGGTCTCACCACAGCCCCCAGGGTGTTCACCAAATGTTTGGCGGTGGTGACTGCTCACCTGAGAAGTCTAGGATTCCAGGTGTTTCCATACCTAGACGACTGGCTCCTAACTGCCACCTCCAGGCATCTACTCTTGAAAGCTCTAGCAGCCACTATCTCTCTAGGCAATTCCTTAGGAATCACCTTCAATTGGACAAAATCCGTATTGCTGCCATCGCAGCGTATTCTGTTTATTGGTGCAGAAATAGACTCAAGACAGATGCGAGTCTATCTTCCTGCGGAAAGGATAGCAACGTTGCAGTCTCAGGTTCGGGCATTACTCCTCAGACGTCGCGCTCCAGCGAGAATGGTCCTGCAGCTGTTGGGTTCCATGTCAGCCACCATTCTTCTGGTCCCCTTGGCAAGGTTGCATATGAGGATACTCCAGTGGCTCCTATCAGTCCAGTGGTCTTATCAAGACCTTCCCCTCAGTCACCACATTTTGATCACAGAGACGTGCAAACAGGATCTTCGTTGGTGGCTTCTTTCCTCCAACCTGAATCTAGGGCGACTCTTCGTTCCCCCATCCCCCTCGGCCACGCTGACCACGGACGCCTCCCAGACAGGGTGGGGGGGACATTATCTGGACAGGTCGGTCCAAGGCACGTGGCACACCGACGAGAGTTTTCTCCACATCAATATCCTGGAAATGAGGGCGGTGCTTTTAACGTTGCAAGCACTGCACGATCACCTCCCCCAGGGTACAATTGCCATTCAGTCCGACAACATGTCGGTAGTCTGGTACTTAAACAAGCAAGGAGGGACCAGGTCTTACCCCCTTTGTAGAGAGGCCATGAAGGTATGGGATTGGGCGATTGCTACCCAAACGTTTCCTAGTGGCAACACATTCCGGGGAGATCCAACGTGATAGCCGACAGACTGAGCAGAACTATTCTCTCCCCTCACGAGTGGTCATTGAACGACAGAGTGGTAACACAGATTTTCACGAGATGGGGAGCTCCTTGTTGCGATCTTTTCGCAACTCCCCTCAACGCGAAATGCCAGCAGTTCTTCTCTCTCACCCCAGCTCCGGGGGAGATCCCCAAGGATGCTCTAGTCCAAGCTTGGCCCCCCGGTCTGCTATACGCTTTTCCACCGGTTCCCCTTCTCCCCAAGGTGATTCAGAAGGCGATTCGCTTGGAAAGCAAAATGATTCTAATCGCCCCATACTAGCCTCGTCAAGTCTGGTTCCCCTTTCTTCACAAATATGCATTGCAGGGTCCCTGGTTTCTGGACCAAGTTCCGGATCTCTTGACGCATCAGTCAGGACAGCTCCATCAGTCCCTCCATTCACTGAAGTTAGCAGCTTGGCTACTCCTCTTCCGACCATAGTTAGGAGCCATTCTTTCGACCCTGAAGTCATGCATATTTTGTCCTCATCCCACAAGACTTCTACTAAAAAGATGTATAGCAATAAATGGAAGAGGTTTGCTATTTTGGCCCAACTCCGAGGATTAGACCCTATGACAGCCTCGGTGTCAGAGGTTCTGAAGTTTTTAGCTTCCCTGTTCAACCAAGGTTGTTCGGTGTCTACCATCAAAGTTCAATTGGCTGCTATTTCCAATTTTCACGAGAGCGCAGATCCACTTTTAATGAGCAACAAGTTGTGCAAAGCCTTTATTAAAGGAGCTTGGCTTCTACGGCCCCCTATATCTCATCCTGCACCACCGTGGGACCTTAACGTGGTGTTAGGTGCATTAACCTCATCTCCCTTTGAGCCAGCAGCAACCTGTGACTTAAAATTTCTTTCTTGGAAGACTGCTCTTCTAGTTGCTATTACATCAGCCAGGCGAGTTTCAGAACTTCAAGCCCTGTGTGTAAAACCACCATACCTGGTATTTCACAAAGATAGAGTATCTCTTAGACCAAACCCATCCTTTATACCAAAGGTCTGTTCTAACTTTTGTTTGCAACAATCACTGGAATTACCATTTTTTTTCCCTAAGTATTCAAACAGAGCTGAATATACCTTTCTCAGCTTAGACGTGCACAGACAGTTACGTTTCTATTTGGATAGGACACACCAAGCACGAAAATCAGATCAACTGTTTGTGTCCTTTTCGGATAGTAAATTGGGCAAAGCCATCACGAAAGTCACTATTGCCAAGTGGATCAGGGACTGTATCAGTCATATTTACCTCATTTCAAATAAGGAGCTTATAGTTCCAGTGAAAGCTCATTCTACCAGGGCTATGGCCACCGCAGCCTTTCATTCCAAGCTCTCTATTAGTGACATTTGTGCGGCTGCTACGTGGTCTTCTCTACACACCTTTATTTCTCACTACAAATTAGATGTGGCATCTAGGGGCCGAGCTTCCTTCGGTTCCACGGTTCTCAGGAGCGTTTTCCAGTGAGCCACCCAGGAATTAGGTGCTAGGGATGCTGTCCCATCTGTAGAGAATGTAGGTGAGATAGGATCACATTACATCTTTTAGTTATGTACTTACCATAACTTTAGATGTATGGGATCCATCTCGCCTACATTCCTAATAACCCACCCTCCTTCCCCCTGCCTCGTAGACCAGAAGAGACCGGACGATCCGAATTCAACTTCTTCCTCTCTTGGAACACCTGGCAATGTTATAACAACAGTCTATGTGTGTGCGCATGTGTGTGGACAAACAAGATCTGGGGAAGCAGTAGTGCTGCATCCTGGGATACGAGGTAACTCCGCCAATAAGAGACTGCATTCTATTGTATAGCGGCCGAGTCGGAGTCGAGGATCGGCTCCAAACCCATCTGTAGAGAATGTAGGCGAGATGGATCCCATACATCTAAAGTTATGGTAAGTACATAACTAAAAGTTGTAGATCCATAGGTATATATTAGGCTAATGTCCACAGGGCCCTTTCAAGTCTAGCCAAGCTCCGCAAATGTGTCCAGCAAGATTTTTTGGTGACCTAGAGGTTATTTTTAGTGGTATATTTTAGTGGCTGTATGTAAGTTAAAGCATGGTTGGTCAAACATTTACAGGCTGCCTCTGTCCATTAGAGACCAGAGGTGAATTTTTGATTTCCCATCCACTGGTCCAGTTTATGTTTGAATATGGTTTCAGGTAGGTGAGGCTCATCAGCCTGGGAAGGCAACCCACCTTGGAGAAGGCAAACTCTGATCTAAACTAAATTATTACAACAGAACAAACGCAGACTTAGATGTTCTTCATGTTTCACTGTTGCAGTCATTACACTTGGGTTATCCTGCTGGTAGACTCCCGTCAGTCAGCCTAAATTCCAAAGTCTAGGTCCGGCGTTGGTTGCTGTCGCCTATTCCCTGATGTCAGTACGCCAGGGGTATAAAAGATGCAGCCGGCACCATTTTCTTCAGTCTTTCTTGCCGTGCGGTCCCTGAAGCATAAGCAATTCGTAAGTGACGGTTGGCCAACTCCTGAGATTTTCGTGTTCGAATTTCAAATCCAAAGTCTTTATTAAAAGCTAAATGCCCCATTGGGGCAACTTTTTTTTGCTCCAGTCCGATGTCAGAAAAAGTTAATAATTGTATTTCTTGTGGGAAGCAAATACCTCATAAGGACTTTCATTCTTACTGTATTCCTTGCCTAGACCCTGACCACGACATTGCTAGTTGTCGGTTTTGTGCTAGATTTAACCAATGCACTATTAAGCGTCGGTACGATTTTGCATTACACTATTTTGGCAGAAGATTTAATTATACAGTGTCATCGGATAGCCATCCAACTACCGGAATTCACAAGAAACGCAAAGAAAAAGCAAAGGAACAGGCATCCGAGGTCCAAAACAGACGACGAGGCTTCTTCTAAGCCAGTCGCCAGTTCTCAGTGAGGCGCCTTCACAGCCCCTGACGCACGCTACTTTAGACGCGCAAGCCTCTACTGACTCCCACGTGGAGTAGACTAGGCCGCTGGAAGCTCAAGGTACTGGACCTTCGGAGACTATTCCCTCAGATGGGTCCAGAGCCACTGAGCAGGCATCGGCTTCTGAGGGTCTTTTTAGACATACTCAATTAGTCATTAAAACGACTTCAGCTTCAAAGGCAAAGACTAAAGTACCTTTAAAGACAAAGAAACAAATACAACAGCCTCATGGACAGGTCTTCATGCCCAAAAGACAGATACTCAAAATGGCCGAAGACTTAATTACTTTGATCAGGGGTTCCCATCCCCCACCTGATAAAAGGACTAGGCAAGAGACAGAATATGAATCTTTAGATCAGGTTTCCATTTCATCTGATTCTTCTTCTGATCAGGAATACTCTCTTCCTCCCTATGAGGATTCTGATGCTGAAGAATCTATCCCTTCAGCCTCTCCTCCTGAGGATTACTCTTTTGGGGGAACCTTGCATACCATGAGGGAGCATTTCCACTGGGAGAGCCAAGATTTTTCAGAATCTAATAGAGACTTCCTTTTACTACCACAACACAGGCCCCTAGCTATTCCACCTGTGTTAGACATTGTTAATTATGTATTTTCAGAGTCCAGTCTGACCCCTGACTCCTTACCTCCAGCTCCTGTTAAGCCGGACAGGTACTACAGGGTTCCTGACTCTCATAAATTCCTTTTCAAAAACCCTGATGCTGACCCAGAAACTCACTCTCAGGTCCCAAAGGGGGTCAAGGCTTCTGCTTCAAAAATCCCTACCCTCTCTGATATTAGGCCACATTCAACCAGAGCAGCAGCCACTTCAGCAGCCTTCCTCAGGGGAGTACCAACCAAAGACATTTTAGAGGCTGCTACCTGGAGTTAAGTGCACACCATTACAAAGCACTATCATTTACCATTGTACTCTAAATCCAGGGCAGGCTTTGCCACTGCAGTTCTGCAGGGCCTCATAGCTGCTCCTAATGCTATTTAGCTCCAGTCTCCTAACCATAGCTTTGGGATTCAACCCAAGTGTAATGACTGCAACAGTGAAACACGAAGAACATAGTACAGTTGTGTACACTTACCATAAATGTAGATGTTAAGAGTGTATTCACTGTTGCAGTCCAGGTAACCCACCATCCCCCATATCTTTGCTGCAACTTATCTGCACTTCTCTAATCTATACAACCTATGTGGTGTATTTGCTTGTAGATGAAGGTATTATATATTTTGGTGCATGCATGTTTTATTGGCATATTTTTAGCTTAGCTTTTTTGGGGGCACCTGACATCTGGGGCAAGAAAAACTGAAGAAAATGGCGTCGGCTGCATCTTTTATACTCCTGGCGCACTGACGTCAGGAAAGAGGTGACAGCAACCAACGCCGGACCTAGACTTTGGAATTCAGCCAGACTGAGGGTAGCCTGCCAGCAGGATAACCCAAGTGTAAACTGCAACAGTGAATACACTCGAACATCTACATTTATGGTAAGCGTACACAGCTGTACTTTCTTGGTGAGTCTTTTTGTGTATCCACTGCACAGTACAATTGTGAACAAGTGACAACTGCAACTAGCAACTGCAGCTGGCAACTGTAACTGCCTGTTAACTGACAATTACTGACTATAACTGTCTTCAGTAGGCTCTTTTATAGCCTAACTTAACTGTCACAACTATTCCAGTTCTAATTTTCTTTTCATATTTTGAAAATCAACCAGCAGCTGTTTACTAAAGTTCCTTACTGTCTTTCAGCCTCTGACAGTAACACACAGCAACTGTCAACATTCTGATGACATCATCTGCAAATCAGCTGATTCTAAGATTGTCTGCATTTAGAATTTTCTTCACAAATATGCAGAGTTAGAAATGTAAAGAAATACTGTTCAAGTCTTTAAAACATTTTGTACGAACAGGTTGTAAATCAACATGTAAGAGCTTGTTTATAATATCTTAGGTAGTCATGCTGCCATATAATACACAGGTTCATCTGAAATTATCTACAAACCTCAGCCAGACATACTACCACAAATGACAGTGTTCAATTTTTTTCACAGCAGTTACCGGTAATAAGCCAATGCACTCAACTGGCTTAGAGTGAGGCACCAGAGATTGCTTCCGACAGTGGGAGAGATCCTTTGGTTTCATTGGGTAGCTACCGCCTGCCTTAAGCTGGGCAGCCCCCAGCCACATAGTTACTACCTCACCATGGTCCACTTGCTCCACTGGGTGTGTGGGGCTTAATGACCCCCCAACAGGTGGCTCATTAACCATACACCTGGAAAAACAAACAAAAAAAACAAAATAAATCAGACTTTAGGCTAGGCACGTGGAAGTATGGAAGATCTACAGAACATCAGTGATACTCTGAAGACAGCAGTCATTAGCAACGAGTTGAGCAGATTGCAGATGGACATTGTAGCTCTCCAGGAAACAAGTTTGCCATCCATTGGATGTCTCAGGGAGAAAGACTTTACTGTTTTCTGGCATGGGAAGCTTCTAGAAGAGACCAGGGAACATGGTGTTGGTTTTGCAATGAGAAACAACTTTGTTGGTTCAGTCATACCATCAAATATGGGAAATGAGATACTACTGAAAATTCAGTTACAAACACCAGTGGCCATGGTCAACATCTTCAGTATCTATGCTCCTACTTTAACTTCTACCCAGGAATTCAAGGACAAATTGTATGATGAACTTAGTGCTGCCATCAGTGAGGTCCCTTCCCATGAATCATTATTCATTCTTGGTGACTTTATTGCCAGAGTTTGCAATGACCATCACAGATGGCCATCTTGTCTGGGACATTTTGGAATAGGAAAGATGAATGAAAATGGACAGCATCTCCTTGAACTTTGTTCCCAATATGACCTCTGCATAACCGACACCTTCTTCAATATAAAGCCTCAGAGCAAAGTTTCATGGCGGTACCCAAGATTAAAACATTGGCACCAACTTGACCTTGTCCTCACCAGGCACAGTAGCTTAGGCAGTGTCAGGGTAACACACAGTTACCACAGGGCAAACTGATACTGACCACTTGCTCATGTGTAGAAGGAGAACATCCAGACAGAAAGGTTCTTTCGCTTAAAAAAGGAAGGGAGGCCATGCATTGACATAGGCAAGATTCATGATCCTTCAAAAGTACTTGAGTTTGTTCAAGCACTTGAAGAGGCTTTGCCCTGCCTTGATGACACTGACACCAACAAGAGATGGAAAAAACTACTTGATGCTCTCTAGCACTGCAATATTTATCTCTGGGAAGAAGACAGTCAAGTATGCTGATTTTTCTTGAAGCCCCCAATGAACTGCTGACACCTTTAATTGAGAAGAAGAGACAGGCACTGGCTGCATACAGGTCCCCACCAAATGAGAACTTGCAGGCATTTCGGTGTTCTCAGAGTCAAGAGCAGCAGGTCAGCAGTGTGCAAGTAATTATTGGCTCCAACTTTGCTTCAGGATTCAGCAGGCCATGCACATTGGTAGCAAGCGAGGAGTGTATGATGTGATTAAACAAGCCATCAGCTCATCATAAAGGAAGATCACCCCACTTAAGTTGGCCACAGGTGAGGTCTTGAAGGACAGAACCAAGTAGATTGAATGCTGGGTGGAACACTGCTTGCAGCTGTATACTAGAGAGAGCATAGTTACAGAGAGAGCCCTTAATGCCATTGAGCCTCTGCCATCTATGACTAAACTCGAAGCTGAACCCACCTTGGAGGAACTCAGTGATGCACTTAAAGCACTCTCTTCAGGAAAAGCCCCCAGGAAAGATGGTATTCCCTCAGAAATTGAAACGTAAAATCTGACTCTCCACAAGTTTTAAAAGTTAAAATATTCAGCAACACAAGTCATAATCACTTTGTCCCTTCAAAAAGACTTCATCAGATAAAACACCATACCGTTTACATTCTTTATGTACGTATGTTTTCAATTTAAAGTAATTATAACCAATTAATTAGGTAAATTATTCCACCATACTTAAAAAGCCAGACCCGACTTTTGCAATTCCACTTGCCTGTTTTATTTATTTTTCTATATATCTACCCTAACTTGTGCCAAAGAATAATAAAATATAATTTTATATGCACATGATCCACACCACAAAATTAAATTTTACTGTTATTAAAACAGAAGTGTATATAAAAATATTTAAGACCTCTACTTTTTCTTTCAGTACTAGCACAATGGAAACTTGATAATTGAGACATGGCGGGAGTGTGGCCTTTAACCTAAGTTGCCACATTAACTCTGTCTTCATAAGCAACCTTTGCCAGTCACCACCCCTGAGGTTAATTTTCACTTTTTCTAAAATACCAAAAGTAAAACTTTTAAAATGTTTACATATACAGTAATGCATACAAATGGCATTTGTTTCTTTCTTATTATCCACTTTAATAGTAAAACTGGAAAACCATCGGATTAAATCCACTTTAATAGTAAAACTGGAAAACCATCAGATTGAGTGCTTTCATCCCCTGACCGGGGATTTCATCAGAATCAACACTCATTTCATTTGAACATTGTAGTAAATAAAGACTGCAAACAGTGCAGGTGTATCCTTTTCTTTGTGTCTGATGACTCATTTAATTATTTATGCTTTTATAATAGCATGTCTATCTCGGTTTTATTGCCATATGATAACCTTACCAACGTTTAAAGTTCTCTGTTTAATATGAACAACATTTCTTACTAAGGGGCAGTAACTCTGGTCATTAAGGCCAGCATTTGAATGTTAGGACTGTCAATATCCTTAATCAATCAGTGTACTTTCTGGCTTTTTCTTAAGTCTCTTTTCCTTGATACATCTTCATAGTAGGGTTTAACAAAGCCTTGTATGGCAGGCATAGATCTCCTCTCAGTAGCCTGTAGGAGGTGGAATACAGGGATAGGGCCTTGAGGTGGTCTGCATAGGGTGAGTTATTTGTCGTATTCTTTTAGTGAGGAATCTCTGTGGATGTTCAAGTTGTTGGATATGCCTGGTTAAGTACATACCAAAGAGGGCAGTATACTCAATGACAGATCTGATGAATGATTAATACAGTGGAACCGTGACTTCCTTGGACCTAGATGCCATACCTTTGTTTATAAGTTGCACAACATAGAATGATTTCTTCAGTACTGTAGACATGTGATGGTCAAAGGCTAGATTACTGTCTATGCATGTCCCCAAGTCCCTGACTACTGGGTCAGTTCTTAGGGGTGTGTTGTCAATATGATAGTTACCATATGCATTTCTTGGCATTTAGTTTTAGTCCATGGCTCTGGCACCAGTTTTTCTGGAGAACATTTGTGGCCGTGGGTGATTCGATGGCAGCTCCTAATTTGTAGTCATCTGCAAATTTAGCCAGAGGCCATTGACATTGGCCTCGACTTTAGAGAAGTAAATGACAAAAGGAAGCAGTCCCAGGACCAATTCCTGAGGGGCTCTGCCTGTGACTGGCCTCTTTGTAAAGCTGGACTCCCCAATTCTAACTTTCTGTGTCCTGTGTGTGAGCCAGCTGACTTTGCACTGGGTTACATAAAGGTCTGTACCTAATGTCTTAAGTTTGTCAGCAATGCCTGTGGGTATTGTGTCAAATACCTTGCCTAGGTCACGGTAGGCAATGTGAACGATTTTGCTTTCATCCATTGCTTTGGTGACCTTCTCAAGGAAGTCAGCCAGGTTGAAGTAGGCGTGACTTGCTCTAGATGAAACCAGACTGGGTTGGGTCCAGAATCTGGAGGTTTTCTGTATTATTATTGATCATTTCTGTGATTATTTATTTAACATTTGTTTGCCAGGATAGTCCGACTGGACAACAAGTGTCCGTTTTCAGTGGAGTCCTAGGTAGAAAAACTCCACAAGTTTACAGAGAAAAGAGCAATTTACAAAAGAGACATTACAGAGTAGTAGCATACAGATTGTAGACTTTACAGCTGCTAGTATACAATAAGAGGATATTCCCCCTTTTGGTTGAAAATACAAGTGTACAAAACATACAAGAGTAGATGAGAACCTGGTAGAGCATTGCAAGATATTTCACAATTGAATAAGAGTATTTAAATGGAAAATGTTCAGGTTTCCATATATACATTCAAGCAAATATACACATAAGAGCGTATGTGTGTGTATATGTATATATATATATATATATATATATATATATATATATTTATAGGTTCATAGGTAGGTGCTAGGCTATCTGCCCAAGGGCATTTATAAGCCTTGCCAGAGTGTATCAGCTTTTGCCGCCCCATTGATTAATTAACTGAGCCTCCATCAAGAAGAGCCAATGAAGTGATCCCAGGGGTGTATTTTCTGTTGCCCGTCCACTCGTCAAGGTTTATCTTGAAGAGTGTTAGTGAGGGGCTCTGCCTAATGTAGTTAGGAATTTTGTTCCAAAGCATGGGGAGTCTCTGTGACAGGAATCTATCCCTCCAGCATGTTCTATTTATTGTTGTGGCGAGGTTTAGCTCACTAGAGTGAGTGGCTCGCAGTGACTTGGATTTCTTTAGGTGGAGCATGTCCATCAGTTCTGAGTTGGACATGGCTTTGTAAGTCAGGCAGAGATCACCTCTGAGTAAGCAATATGCCACTGAGTACAGCCAGAGTTTTTCCAGTCAGGCTGCATAGGACATATGTATGAGGCCAGTAATCCTCTTGGTGAGGTACTTTTGTGGTCTTTCCAGATGTTGGAAGTGTCTTGTGAGGTACATCCCAAATAGGGCATTGTACTCTATGATGGGTCTGATGAGTGACGAGTAGAGGGCCACTATAACCTCTTTATTTCTAGATGCAAACCCTTTAGTAATTAGATGGGCTACATAGAAGGATTTCCTAACTACTTTGGCAATATGATTGTCAAAGGAGAGATTACTATCTACCTGGGTCCCCAGATCTCTTATGACCTCTTCTGTATTAAGGGGGCTGCCAACTATGTGGTAATTCATGGGTGTTTTGTTTTTCCCAAATGGGTTGACTATGCATTTCTTGGCATTTAGCTTGAGACCATGACTTTGACACCAGGTGTCCATCTCAGTAAGGCCTTTTTGGAGAATGTCCATGTCAGCTGGAGAGTCAATTATGGCTCCCAGTTTGCAATCCTCGGCGAACTTGGTTAGCCATAGTCCTCCTGTGTTTGCCTGTACTTCTGAGAAGTATATGCCGAACAGTAGGGGTCCCAGGACCGAGCCTTCTGGGACACCATTTGTGACTGGTTTATGAGTCAGTGGTTTCTAGGATACACAGATGGCCCCTGTGCAAGGTGATGACCACTGCAGTTCTTCATTCATGTAGCATGAAGCCTGACATGAGGCTGTAGTTGAAAAATGACTGCAGTGGTCCTGATGGGTTGTGTTTCATGCTATGTAAGAGGCATCTTGGGATATTATTGGGTCCAATTGATGCAATGCTGCTGTTTTTGGAGAGTGCATTTAGGACCTGCTCCATAGTGATAGTTGAGGATAAGTTATGTTTGATGGTATGTATTTCTTGAAGGGTGGGAGGGGTAAAATTGGAGCTGCATTTGACAGCCAGTAGATTTGCTATGTCTTCTGGCTCCATGTGGGTGGCTCCATTTACTATTTGTTCTGCTCATTGTCCACTGCCTTTGAGGTTGCAGACATAGCTAAAGAACACCTTACAGTTGTCCTTGACCTGAGAGCCTAGTCTTACCTCAAACATGGCTTTAGTAGTCTTGATTTGCCCTCTTGAGTTGTTTAGATTGATGAGTGAGTTTTTATTTGGTTGAGCATTATATTTCCTATGATTTTCTTCCTTTTGTTTTATAGTCTGTTTATGTTAGGATTCTACCAGGGTGGCTTTTTTTTGTGTGTGTGTGTTTGTGTTGTGAGCTTATTCCTGATGGGCAGAGCTGCCTCAATGCTTCTATTAATGTGATTGTACAGAGCTTCTGCAAATAATTCCGCATAGGCAGCTGTATTTTCAAGATTTGCTGAGACTTAAAATTCTACCAGGTTATGACTTAATAATATGAAGTGTGCCTTAGAATAGTTCCTAACTGCTATGGGATTAACTGTGGTCATGAAATTTTATTTTTATTTAGAAGGAATCAGCTTCATGGTCTGACCTTATCAGAGATGATGTTACAGTAGGAGGGTACAGCATTCTGCCATGTTTATGAGGACCAGGTCCATTATGTTTGTAACTCTAGTGGGTGTATGGGCTGTCTGATCCAGGATGCTTGTGTTAAAGTTGATACATTTTTGGACCTGCACATTAGGGGTCATGTATGAATCTCATTTTACAGAGGGGTAGTTATTCACCTTAAATATGGCATTGAGTTGAATGGTGAATGTTTCCAATACATCCTAAATATGAGTTATGGGTTTCCTGAGTCATAGAAGGGGATCTTTAACCTGCAAGGATATGGTATGGGATTTTGCCTGTAGTTATTTGGACATGGAGAAGCTCAAGTATTTCATTTTGTTTGACTAGCCTTGAGGTGAGTTTGTTTTTGATGAATATTGAGACACTTGCATCTTTAGTCCCTTCCTCTGCAGTAGCTGGCCTAAATGTGTGTAAGGCAGTGTAGCCCTGCAGTGCTGGGGTACTCTCTGAGGCTTTAGACCATGTCTCGGTAACTGCACAGATGTCTGCATCCTCCAGGTTGAGGAGAGCTTGGAGGGAGTGAAGTTTCCTGTTAAGACTCCTGGCATTAAGCAAGAATACCTTTAGATTCCCTTAGACTGGTTTTGCTATGTTGGAAGGTTTGTCATTTTGGCATTGCCTTAAAAAAGGCACTTTGGAGAAAGATAATGTTTTAACAAATATTTGAAAGCCAAGGTAAGACAGGTGCAGACCATCCTTGGTAAAGCAATGTAGTCTGTCGACCATGTCCTCCCATACTAATAAGTATTGGACCCCCTAGGAAGGACACCAGTAGCTAAGCCAGTTATTAAATTCAGTCATCTTCTCTTCATATTGTTGATATCTTTCTTGATAAAGGTAGAATGCTGATCAGTGTTAGGCTCCATACCAGCTTGGGATACCAAGTCCAAGAACTCTGTAATGTCTCTGTTCATATAGTCCTAGGAGGCACATCTGAAATCCTTAACACCCATGTGGACTATAATAGAATCGTACACTGATCCTAGTCCCTGATAGCCAGCTGGCCATGACTCTCTCCTTGCTTAGCCTGGCGAGTGTGACATCTGTGTGTCTCATAATGAAGTCTATGACCAGAATATTGGGTTTTGTAGTAGTATGACTTATAGGCTCAGAGGTATGTGTCTTGTTGGGTGTTTTCGTTAAGTGCTTGCAAGGTTGCTGAGGACCTTTTTGTGTGTGCAGTGTCTGTGAGATCTTTGTGGTTTGAGGAGATAACATTTAAGAGCCTCAGCATGTGTGGGCCTATGTGGCAGGTCTACACTATGTGAGGTGGGTGAAGTGTGCATGTGTTACTAACAAACTGGTAGTGTAAATGCTTGTAGGTGAAACCCTTGCCTTCCATGATATTGTGGAGATGCATCTCTTGTGTATCTTGTTCATTTATTTGATTAGGTGGTTATCAGTGAACATGAGGAAATTACTGCATTTCCTCCAGATGCCTATGTCCAGCAGGCTAGCTTCGGAGATCGGGAAGTTCTAGTCTATGGCTTTGGATCCTAGTTGCTTATTTTGCAGTGGATAATACAAGAGAGGTTCACCGCTGATTTTCCTGGTTGCGTTTGGACTGGGGATACTGTCAAGGCTGCCTAAAACTGGCCATGGTCAAGCTTGAGGGAGTCAGAACTCAAAGTAGCCACTCAAAGTAGCCACTCAGTGCACAAATTAGCTGCACAGTGCACAGCTAAAGATTCAGGAAATTAGAGTAGCAGTATAGTAATTTTTTAAATTCTGGATGCCTGCATCTATACATGGTATTACTAAAACCAGCTGCACAGACCTAAGCTTCCCACAAATGTGATGCATTTATAGAGGCTCAGAACAATGATTAAAACAGTAAATGGCCCCTGGGCAATAAAATGTAACATGATCAGAGCTTCTTTACTTGATTACAGCACATAAGTTGACTAGGCTGCACTCAGCTGCCACCAGAGAGTAGCACTAACCCTTTTAAGGTTCCTAATCACAAGCTGAACTTGAAGTGCAAGAAAATAACCAGCTTAAACAATGAAACAACCTACAGAGGAGCAATTTACCTAACCAGACAATAATCCAACCAGCAGACAGCCAGAAGGCAGGAATGCAGAAAAACATTTAAAATGCAGTGGTAAAAAGACAGCACTCTTAAATGATTCAAAGTATAAAACTTAACTAATGTCCAGAAATAAATAATGCGCAGAAATAATGGTGGTGATTAAAAACTTCTTAGAAAAAAAGTGCAGTGTAGTAATGCAAGATACTTATCCAGTAAAGCTTGGAATTTTTTTCAACTGTGGCTATCTTCTTATATGTGATAAAACCAAACTGGTTACGCTGTATTACTTTTGCAAAATGGCTAAAAATAATTGTATATAAATTTGAAGCAGATCTTATGAAAATAATTTAACAATCAAGTGGGTCTATGATTTTCTGCAAACTTTTGATGCTTTTCTGGGTTCATAATCATAAGGAGCTACAATAGGTCTACCTCACAGTTTGAGCTACCTAAAGGCTGCAGCAATTCTAACAATTAAGGGGACAATATGTGAGACATTTTTTTTTTAAACTCAGAAAGGAGTGCAGCAGGGCGAGGAACTTTTATTAATAGGTGAAGAAAAAATAATCTTTGCTGTTATTTCTAAGATTGCCTGAACAGTAGAGATGGATAATCAATGAGACAATGCTACTAAACAAAACATATCTCTGTCAAGGATTCATCTTATTGCTCAAAATTCTATTTATAATTGGGAAAAAAAAGTTTCTGATCACAAGTGAATTTTAAAAAATACTTACATTTTTATATATTGATCATAAGTAGACCAAAAATTGAATAATATATTACTAGAAAACGTGCCCTCTTGTTCCATCCTTAAATGTTAATTTCTCTTATGCACATAAGTTAGTCAGGTACTGGCATTTAGAATAAGGTGATTTTTTTCTAAGCTCATTTGTTGTAGGAATGTACTTTTTGTAATTAACCTAAATACGTTTGCGAGTTAATTCCAACCAACCTTAATATATAAATCTGCACATTGAAAAAAAATTCCAGAAATACAGACCTTAAAAATGGGTCATTGTTTTGTAAAGAAGATAGTTTAAAAATTAATGTTATGCCAGTGTTCTATTTCTATAACTGTTTGGTCAAAGTGTGTACCATAAACCTAGGTTAACCCTCACTGACTATTCAGTTCAATTTAAATTCAGAAAGCGATAGTGTGGCAGCATGTTCTGAAATGCATATGGAAAGTATTTTATATATATTATAATTGTATGTATATATATTTGCAGAGTTTTTCTGTGTTTGTAAAAGTTTTCTTACATTTATACACATTTTTTCTGTGTTTGAGAACATATCCAGGGTTTCTGAACTTATTTCCAAGGATTCCTGATACTGTAGGAGCTCTGCCTTTTGATGTAAAGCATTTGTTACTGCACTTGAGCTCAAAACTAGCTTGTTTTAAATTAGGAGGATTTTATTTTGCACTCTGGTGGGAACAGAGTGCTGATTCAACCCACCTAAGTTGTGAACTGCTGCTGGAAGGCTTATTGAGTGTTGATCTGATTTGCATGAGGGCTTAACTGTGTAAATGCCCTTCATCCTGCTGGTATAATAACCTCTTGTTTGTGCAATGCATTATACCTCTACCTTGTGCATATGCAAACCTCTCCAGATTAAAATCCAGTATTGGAAACACTCGCCATAGTCACCCACTGTTCAAAACTGTTTGAAAAGTTTATGGTTTGTGCAGAGGGCAGCACCACTGCAGGTCATTCTGTAGTATATTACAAACTCAGACCTTTAAGTGACTCTTCATTGTTCCTTCCCATCTACTAAGGATCTGGTGTAGTGGCTAGGTGCTTCCCTGTTATCTCTGTTTGTGGCATGGTGGATATGGGCGACCTGAGGCAGTGTGCTAACTGGCTTATGTTCATTGACAACCACAGTATGTGAGAGATTTAGATACACAACGTCATTGGAGGCAAAGCTCTCACATGCACACATGAAAAATGCAAACCAGGTTGTCAGTAATATACTCAAAACATTCACTACCAGCTCTAAGTAACATAGACCCACATATGTGGAGGTACTTGCACGTAATCTACCCAAACCTCCATGACCCTCTAAAAACATCTCTCAATGGCCCCTCACACACTCAATAAAGACAGTGCCTCACACAACACATAACTCTGAAAATCATAGTAGCCCTGCTTCCAAGCCTGAAAGGCAACACACCACACAACTTAACATTCTAGTTACTGGGGATTCTATTGTAAGACATTCTGATGCCCCCCTCATCAGATTAAACAAGGAGAGGATCACAGTGAGCTGTCTGTTTGGAGCTAAGACCCACCAAATCAGGCATGCACTTAGATCTTTAAACTACAAATACCAATATGACATGGTCCTAGTCCATGTTGGGATAAATAACCCAAGACATACCTCACTAGACTATATGAAGAGAGACAAGGTGGAGCTGTCTAATTGCATGTCCCAGTTGGGTATGAATCTAGCGTTGAGTAGCGTCCTACCTTCACCAATGATGATGCCACAGTACCAGCAAGAAATGATTGACTTCAACAGTTGGCTTAGTTTCAGATGTCACAACAAGGGAATCCAGTATCTGTCAGCCTGAGGAGATGTGATTGACAAACCATGATGGTTTGTCAGAGAAGGTTTGCACTTGTCATTACTTGGCTTCTGGATACTGACAAAAACTTTATCTATCCCCCACAATTACTTTTTAGGCTGTGGTAAGTTGTTAAACCCTCCAACATAACAAAAATCACTCACAGCCACCTAAAGTTACTGCTGCTCAGTGCTAAGAGTTTAAGTAAAAAATACACTCCCTGGAAGCACTCCTCACCTTGGAGAATGCAATGTATGTGCAGTCATGGAAACATGGTCCAGAACCATGGACAGACCCCGACTATCAAAGGCTGCAATGCCCGTCATACATTTCAATCCTCCTCAACTCAGGATAAAATGAAGGAGGTGTCTTATGTGCATAGAGCACACGTAGACAGATACACTGGTCCAACATGACTTGCTTGAGCTGCTCCATGCCCAACTTAACCATAGGTGTGATCATATCCTTGCTAGCTACAGATCCCCTAACATTAGTTGGGAAAACCACACCTCCTACCTAAACCTACTGGAATTTCAGCCTAACACTACACTTATGGATGACTTCAGCTACCCATCCATAAACTGGGAGACTTATGCAACCCATTATTCACTTGCTCAGAGATTTTTGGGCATCATCGATGCAAGCACCCTGGAGCAATTACTTTAGCTCCCCATCAAGAAGTAGAATATCCTAGACCTGATACTCATGAACTTTGGGAGATGCTGCTGCCTCCCATGTATTAACTCCCTGGTAAGATCTGACCACTAAATGATTTGCTTTAGTATTAAAACTAACCTAGAACCCCATCAAACTCCAAACCTGTTAAGAACCTTGCTAAGGCTAATTGCCTCAAACTTAGTGATAGCTTATTAAAC
Organism: Protopterus annectens; assembly: GCF_019279795.1. Lineage (NCBI taxonomy): Eukaryota > Metazoa > Chordata > Ceratodontiformes > Protopteridae > Protopterus > Protopterus annectens. The sequence continues at coordinate 1,641,044,277 of NC_056731.1, read as the reverse complement.
TTCCAAGCTCTTCTGAACCCAGATGACACTGAGGCCTACTGTGTGTTGTACACAAAAGCACTATACAACCACATTTATAGCTGCATAAAAGAGGCAATACTTTTCTGAGTCACATCTATGATTACTGGCAAAAATAAACCACTCTTGTGAAACCCTAGCACAAATAGGCTATTGAACAAAAGGAAAACAATCCTCTCTAAAGCCAAGCAGGAACAGACAAAACAAGCAAAAAAAAACCACCAGTCTAAGCAAACAAATGAGAGAACAGTTTAAATCTGCCAAAGCAAACTACAATGAAAAGATAGTCTCCCAGGTGAAAGATAACTATAAGGCTTTTTTTTAATTATGTTCATAACCTCAATGGAAATGCTTAGCAATGTGCCGAGTTAGTCATGGATGGCAACACTTACACCCAGCCTGAAACTGTAGTAATCCAACTGGCTAAAAGGTTCAACTCAAACTCCCTCATTATCACCTCCTCCTACACCTAAAGAAATTCCTGAAACCATCCTCCTACCAGTTATTACAAGGGAACAGGTCCTTACTGCTCTCACTAATGCCAAAAACACAACTTCCATGGGTCCTGACAACATGCAGGATACTTCTTTAATAGGATCTATCAGGGTCACTACAAACACTGTTTAACTTCAGCCTCTGGACAGGCTTTGTCTCACAGGAATAGATGACTGCAATAGTCATCTATCTGCACAACGGGGCACCCATCAATTGACCCAGGGAACCACAGACCTATAAGCTTGACCAGTCATATCGGCAAGGCCATTTAGAGAGTTATCATGGACTTGATCAAAAATGACATAGGAAATCTCCAAACACTGGACCAGAAGCAATTTGGCTTTGTCAAAGGGAGGTCTTGCCTGCTCAATCTGGTGGGCTTCAAGAAAGTCATCAGGGCAATGGATGAGGGTAAAATAATACAAACCACTTATCTAGACCTGGCCAAAGCTTTCAACAGAATCCTCCACTCAGGGATCATAGATAAACTTTACTGCATTAGACATAAACCCCTACAGTGTCAGGTGGATAACAAACTGGCTCACTGATAGGACACCTTGTTCCAGATAGGCGAATCCACTTCTGATAAGAAACCTGTTACTAGTGGTGTCCCACAGGGCTCAGTGCTGGGACCCCTCCTGTTTACTATATACTTCTCTGAAGTGAAGGCCAATGTTGGGGGCCTCAAGCTTGTCAAGTTCGATTATGACTGTAAGCTGAGAAACAATCACTGAATCTCCAAGCAATGTTATCCTACAAACAGGCGTAAAAATGAGAAATGACTGGTGCCAAAACCATGGTCTGAGACTACATGGTAAAAATGCTTAATCATACCCTTTGGTAAATCAGACATCCCTACAAATTATATTGATAGCACACTCCTAAAAGTAGACCCAATGGTGAGGTACCTAGAACAGAGATAGTAACCTAAACTTTGACCACCAGGAAGCTACAGTAGTGAGGAAATCCTTTTGTGTGACTCGATTATAAGTAAAGGCATAGCATTAAAGTCAAAGGAAGTCATGGTGCCATTGTTCTTGGTCCTCATCAGGTCCATAATAGAGTACAATGCTCCTTTTTGCATGTACATAACCAGACACATCAATTGGAATGGCTTCCGAGGTTTTTCACTAAAATAAAATAAAAAGTGTAAGACACATGTCTTATGCGGATATCTAAAGTCCCTATCCTTTTATTCTCTCTCTCATATTGTTTATTAAGAGGTGACTTACACTTGACCTACAAGGCATTCTCTGATCCAGCCTGTTAAACCTAAGAATTTACCTTATTTGCCTTCAGTCAGGAATAACACTTCAGGATGTGCAAACAGAAATTTTATTTTTATAGCACTGGGAGACTATTTTTATAAGATGCATAAACCGGTCTCAATGAACAAAGGAAACTGCATTTTTTATACATTTGCTTATCAATTCAACTATGCAAGGTTCTTATATTTACAGTAGTTGTAGCAAATCAATGACTTTAGAAATGTTTTCATTCCTCGTGATTCTTGCCTTGGACTTAATGTGAACACCTTCTTTTACATGATCCACCTGCTTTATGGACCTTGTTTTTTGACCTTGGACATTTTATTTATTAGCAACTTTCCTTAAAAACAACTCACTCATAGCCTGGGGGAACCAGGCTGACAAATTCCTTTTCCCACTAGTAACATGACCCTTTCTTTAACACTTTTCCCTGTTACACATTAAAAGAATGCAGTTGAAATACAACAGTAACTTCAGCTTATGAAACTGTATTTTTCTGCAGTCCTGCATACAACTTATATTTGTTTTTAACAATCATATTATAGAATCGTTAATAAAACTGAAGTTAATATACATTTTAATGACTGATCATGTCCCATAACGGTCTCCCCCCTTTGACACTATTAGTGTCATACAATACATGTACTTATATTTTTCTTAGCTTAAGTATCATAGTATTTTTCTTTTACTATGATAGAATTTTCATTATCTAGTATGTGCAGTGGCATTTCACATGCAAGCAACGTTAAACATTTTTTAATTACAGCCTTCAAAATAGAAAATATTAAAATGATCAAAAATATAATGAGTGCAGTTACAATACCCTGGGCTATACTAGTTCCCAGGTTACCAAAGACACTGTTCAACCATTCAAAACGTGTCCATTGTTTTGATGTGCTGTGCAAGTCCTTGGCCCTTTGCTCCATGAAATTTGTCAGTTTTTTTTTTTTTTTTGTTCATCATGATAGTCACTAATATATGAACAGCAACGACTCTCTATGAGGGCACATGACCCCCCTTTAGCAGCAAGCATTATATCAAGTGCCATTCGATTTTCTAATACCACAGTTTGCATTTCAGTCATTTCTCAATTTGCCATTTTGTGATGCAAAGTTCAGTTGACTACTTTTTGAAGAATATGAGCAAGCATGGTGATTTCGAGCATTGTCTTTTGCACTCCATACCCAGGAGTAAATACTGAAAATACTTGCATTGCCCAGTGGATTGCTCGCTTATTTTTCAGTCTACCTGCTGGAGGGTTTTAGTAATGCTGAAAAGCAGGAGTAATGTAGCCGACAACTCAACATCCAGACCAATTTGTAGACAACCAGAGGTAGGCACAATCACCACAGATCTAGTAACGGTCCTTTATCATATCCATGCCATACACCCCCAGTCATAGCTTTTTAAGTGCAGAGATTTTAACATGCTTTCATGCCTACTGTCACTACGTTTGCTGGTTCCTACTGGTACAGTCCCATTTCTGGCATAACATGTGTCCCTATGACATGTGGTTGCAAAGAGACACAACCTTCAAGAAATCAGTCACATTACGCCAAGTTAGACTGATGTCACTATGATCTTTTTCAAATTACACCTGTGATGCAGGGATGGGAATCATAGGAATCCCTGCCTTAGAATGATGAGGTGTATGTGAACATACCCAACAGTTTGTTACATTCAAGTCTACAGCATATTGCCGAAGAGGCAGCAAGAAACTGTTTTCTCTCAACCAGTTTATAAGAGGAGGCAGCAGGAAAAACAAAGCAAAGGTACCTGTTGTCACTGATTCATCATGGACTATGACTGAAATTGACTTCCTTTACAGGGAAGATGATTTGTCTGTCACACCTCGATCTTCCTCTGTTGGCTGCAATGATTCGTTTGGAGTCCCCACATGACAGATTTTCTTGCAATAAGGCAAATGGATCCAAAATGGTAGTCCTGCACAGGAAACAGCAGTCAGGGTTGTTAGCAGCACCTGGAAAGGACCTTTCCCCCTTGGACTTAAACAGTAACTTTCTCTGAAAAGTTTTGACGTAAACCCAGTTACCCAGCTGAAGTTGATGACAGGGGTTGGGGAAGTGCTGCTTTTACTTTTTGATACTGCTATAAAATACGAACAAGTTTGTGACGGTAGGAAATTACAGCATCATCTGATAAAGTTAAATCTGCATTTTCCACTGGAGGGGTAGCTGGAAGGACCATGGGTCTCCCCATTAATATTTTAAATGGACTCAACTTTTTTTGTGCCATATAGCGAGGCCCTCATGTTCATTAATGCTAAGGGGAGGCCTCAGGCCACGTTAAGTGAGATTTAGCATAAATCTGAAACTTTATTTTTTAAGGGTCCTATTTACTAATCCAGATGACTGTGGATGGTTGAAATAGTGAAGACTCAACTAAGTATTAAAGATTTTGCATAGCACTTTCATTAATGAATTATTAAAATGTGTTCCCTGGTCACTATTGATAGTACACATTATACCAAAATGGGTTTCTTGACAATTGTGTCTGTGTCAGCTTTATGATGTGGGTAAGCTTCCACACATGCTGAAAACATTAAGAATTTACCTTATTTGCCTTCAGTCAGGAATAACACTTCAGGATGTGAAAACAGAAATGTTATTTTTACAGTGCAGGGAGACTATCTTCATAAGATGCATAAACCAGTCTCAATGAGCAAAGGAAACTGTATCTTTTATACATTTGCTTATCAATTCAACCATGCAAGGTTCTTACGTTTACAGTAGTAGCAAATCAATTACTTTAGAAATGTTTTCATTCCTCGTGATTCTCACCTTAGACTTCACGTGAACACCTTGTTTTACATGACCCATCTGCTCTATGGATCTTGTTTTTTGACCTTGGACATTTTCATTTATCAGCTACTTTTCCTAGCAACAATTCACTCCTAGCCTGGGGGAATCAGGCTAACAAATTCCTTTTACACTAGTAACATGCCTCTTCCTTTAACACTTTTCCCTGTTACACATTCAAATAATGCAGTTGAAATACAGCAGTAACTACTTCAGCTTATGAAACTGTATTTTTCCATAGTTCTGCATACAACTTATATTTGTTTTTAACAATCATATTATAGAATCATTAATAAAACTGAATTTAGTATACATTTTAAGACTGATCTTATCCAATAACAAGCCCTGATGAAAATGTTATATTCGCAAGAAAAATTATGTGAAGGTTATGCTTTCCATGGACCTGAACCCTTATTTGTGGCCATTACAGAACTTGTTGGAGAGACACATTCATATCCCAAAGGCTATCGCATCTATGGAATACACTTCCCATCATCATAAAACACAGCCCATCCCTCACTGTCTTCAAAAAGTATTTGAATAAATGGATGGGGAACTAAACTCACTCCCAGGATACTGCTCATGTCCCTTATGGACAGAGGCAGTCTGTAAAATGACTCAGGGCTCCAACACCTAAAGACCCACTAACCTGATGCTATGCCATCCCATATCTGGGGAATTGAGCTATAATATTGTTATATCCTGGGTATTATTGGCTAGGCTCATAAAGGCTCTTGTGCCATTAGGCTGGTAATCACCTATGAACCTGTAGTGCATTCTTAGCACTTTGTGACATTATATTCAAAACCCTCATTTCTGCTTGTGCTACTGTAACAGTTGTGAATGATGGGATTAAATCTTTATATACTAACTATAGGATAGCTGATAACAGGAACCTTGATCTGGTTCTTTTTTTACCTCAGAAGCTTTTGTGTTTAAGTCAACATTTACCTTTTAAAAATTTCAATAGGAGGCAAGTTCTAGGACACTGAAACTGGCAGTTAGTTAACAGTAATTCTATATTTCTTTAATGCTCATAAGTTTGTAGGTAAGTACTAGACCGTCAATCTGCAGATCATTTCAAGCGTAGCCAAAAAAAACTATTCAAAAGTTCCCTGTATCCTGAAGGATAACAAGAAAAGATAGACCACGTAGAATTTGAGTTGCCCATCCAAATATCTAGGTTTACCTTGAAGTTGTGAAGGGCATTACTCTGCTTGACATGTAGTCGAACTTTGCTGCAGAGATGAGGGTATGTTGAGATTTGAATTTATCAAGCCAACTTTTCTTATCTGCTGATAAAGGGTTAGTTTCTTTAACTAAGTATTTCAGGTGCCTTTAGTTCTGTGAAGGAAAAGGTGGTCAAAGAAGGTTGGATCTTTCTTGACCCAAAAGGCTAGACATCATCACAGAAGAATCTATGAGACTGAGTACAAAGGACTTCCACTCTCTCCCAATGATTTAGATTTTCGATGCCACTGATCTTTTTAGATATGAATCTCTGAGGTTTCATGTTGTGTAGTACATTTAGACAAATACATGCTAAAATCTGCATTATATTCAAAGATAGGTCTGATAAGATACTAGTAAAGGGGTATTGAGATCTCTTTGGAGTTAGTGAAGATGTCTTTGCAAATTGGATGGGCCAGATAACAGGCTTTCCAAACTGCTGTGAAAAAGTGGGGATAAAATGGTAAGAATTATCAGTTTGAGGGCCTAGATCCCTTACAACATTATCTGATTGGAGGGGTGCATCTCCTGTGTGTTAAGTAAAACTATTTTGTTTACCAAAGTGAACTATGCTACATTTTTTACATTTACTTTGAGACCATTATCCTTGCTACAATTGTTAATGTGTTCTAACCCATGTTGAAGCAACTGTGAGCCAGTTGAAGACTGAAGTACAATACCCAGTTTACAGTTGTCTGCAAACTTAGTTAGCCATATGCCAAGAGTGTTGGCCTGAAGGTCTGGGAAATATATGCCAAATAGGAGAGGGCCCAAAACTAGACCTTGTGGTACAGCACTGGTAACTATTTTGTTTTCAGAAGTAGAACCCGTGACTCTAGCCACATTGATTCTATGAGACAACCATTTAGCTATCCACCGAGCAATATAGGGCTTTATTTACATGTCCATCAATAATGACTTCATGGGGGAATAGTGCCAAAGGGCTTTGTCAGGTCTAGATATGCTGTTGGCACTACAAAAGCACTACTCACTGCTTCAGTTACTTTTTCAAAGAAATTAGTGATGTTACAAAGACAGGACCTTCCTTTGAAAAAGCTAAATTGATGATAGTCAAGGGTTACAGTTTTTAATGTCCAGATTTATGAAGTCTGAGATACTGTGCTTCATACCACTTTAGATATAAAGCTAGTGAGAGTATTTGGTCTATAGTTAACAGAATCTGTGGCTGGGCCACCCTTATGTAATGGCATAACAGTAGCTGTTTGCCAGGTGTCAGGAATGTAACCAGTGGAGAGGTTTGAACTAAAGTGGTTAAGTAGGGATTCAGGCTACCTTTGGCACTGATAATCAGGCAACCTGGTATGTTAGTAGGACCCATGGATGAAGTATTCTTAGTGTTTGAAAGAGCTGAGAGAGGCTGCCTATTAAAATGTTGGTGCTCAAAACGCTGAAAAAAAGACCAAATATCACTCTTCTCCTTGGGTGGAGGGGACAAGCCCCTCTGCACCCCTTCACACCCCCCTAGCTTGACATTATATATATATATATATATATATATATATATATATATATATATATATATATAGACACACACACACACACACACACACACCAACTCTGAGAATGCCATACCTCAGAGAAAAGGGGATATTCCAAGAAATGGCATCTCAGACTTATTACATGTAAGTTTGTTCTTTCATTCATTCAGGCTCCACATTTAGGGACTCGCTCTAGCAGGTCCTGATATTTCAAATGGTTACCACTGAGAGAACTTGTTCCATAGTAATTAAATTAAGTGGCTGGGATTGTTGAACCTGGGAATAGCTATAACTGTGAGTGGAGTAAAACTTTCACTAAATTTGTTAGGTAGGATATTAGCTATTTCCTTTGGATCAGAGAGTGTAGTATTATTTTTGCCTAGCTCCGAACATTGTTGGGTATTAGTTCTGAACTTCCAGACATAGTTGAAGAATTACAGTTATTCTTCATTTTAGTGACCATTTTAAGTTCATACTCATCTTTGAGCTTCCTAATGATTCCCTTAAGCTCTTTTGCTTGTTATATAATTTGTTTATAAGGCTATTCCACCATAGGGGGTTTTTATTTTTTTCATTAGATTCAGTGCTGACAGACTGCCTTATCAATATAGCTATTTAAGTGGGAATAGATGTCAGAGGCAAAGGTAGCAGCTTTAGCAATGGTATTCTTCAGAGAAGGATTACACTGGAGTTTATTTAGGTCATCCTGTAACTGAAGAAGGTTTGCTTTTGAGAAGTTCCTAAACACAGAGCTATTTACAAGGGTAGTACCACTGGCATTAAAGGAAAAGGCCACTCATTTATGGTCTGATTTATCAAGACATGATGATACATATGGAAATGTGCAAGAAGCGGCCATATTTGTAAGGACTAGATCAAGGATATAGGGCCTCATTGTGGGATGGTTAACTATTTGTGAAAGAGAGTTAGCATTTATAATGTTAATTAAGAGATGATATGCAGACCATTGGCAGTGTAGGTCATCCAGTTTATTAATGGGTAGTTGCAGTCCCACAGCAGAAAGGTATTGGGTTTAATGGGAATTTCCGCTAATGCATTAAGTTAGTTATACTCAGAAGGGGAAGTACAGAGTGTTCTATAGGTAGTTATGAAATAGTAATTAGTCTTATTTATGGTGATTTCACCTTGTTAAGCATTCAAATGTGGTGTCTCAAGGAATTTGTCATGGGATGATGATAGACTTTACAAATACTGATACTCTCCCACATCTGCCAGTAGGTGTGAAGATGTGATAGAGTTCTTTTTTTCTGTAACTCCATATAGATGAAGGTGTTCATTGTTGTCTGATCTACTAAATTCTTGTCATGGAGAGCATTGGAAAATGTAATAGTAATTCTTTTATGATAAGGAGGAGGTGGGCGGAGTCTTTATTATATCAAGCTTTATATTGGCTAAAGATAGATTATTTACATGTCTATATTACCGTTGCAGTAATCTTCAGAGAAGAGATCTCCTGCCAAGGATAGCCCAATGTCTGGCCAGTATACGAAAGCCTTTAGTTCATAGAGGCATTGTACAACACACATATATATGCTCCACATGTAGGACATAAAGAATAAAGGTGATGTATGGCTGCAATTCCTCTGAACTTCTTTGCCGCCAGTCCAAACACCATTATTGAATGTCGGTCTGAACATACTCCTGTTGTGCTGGTTACCAAGCCATTTTCAGATTAGTGCCCCACTGGGGTTGCTTCTCTATTTTTTTTCTGTCTGTTTGCTTGTGTTCATGTCATTCAAGAAGGGAAAATGTCAGCAAGGCAGGAAGACTCCCCATAAAGACCTTCGTGACCAGTGTCTTTTTTTGCCATGACCATACAGAGTACTCTATAGTCACTTCTCTCTCCATATACCTCGAGAACCTATGTCTTAAATTCTTGGCTCAAGGTGCTATGGTGGAATCCTTCCATCCCAAGGCTCAGCCATCTTCTAAAAATAAGGTCAAGAAGTCTAGGCCTAATCTTGTTGCTGCCCAACCTCCACCAGATGTCTCTCTAGAAGATATTGAAAGCCCTGAAGACTGTCTGGTGCTTGCATCAGCTTCCACTGCCATGACCCTATCAGAGGCTGGAATGGCTCCAGGTTCTCACACGTTTTCAGAGGCTTTTCAAATGTCCACTCCATATGTTGAGGAGGAACCAAGGCCAATTATTTCAGAGGGGCCAAGGAGGTTTCCTCAAATCTTAGTCTGGGAGGAGAGTCCTGCTACACATATTGAATCTCACCAAGGGACAGAACTGCTGAGGATTGTTTGGCAAATGCCTCTCAAGAAAAAAAAAAACAAAAGACAAAGCATATTACCCCTATTGCTAAAGACCCCCAATATGAATGGCGGGATTTTACCCAAGACTTGTTCAATGCCTTGATGGCCTTGAAGCCTCCAGGGAGTTTCAGTTCCTGCTGCTCCCAGGTCTGCCCCTCCTTTTAAGAGGACAAGGGAACCAGATTCCTCAGATGAGGACTTAAATTCTGATGATGAATCCATAGATTACTCATTTCAGATTCTTTCTCTAGTCTATGGCACAGAGGAAGACGATTCTTTGAGCCTGGATTCCCCTTTGGAAGAATTATCCTTTGTAGATATTGCTCATATAATGAAGTACTTTAAGTGTGATTGCTCCCAGGTCTCTGGCATCCAAAAGAAGTACTATGACCTTTAATAAATGGCATCGCCTAAGCCAGCTACAGTTCCTCCTGTTTTGGTAGCTCATTTGGACACTTTTCCTACTGCTTGTTTAGTTCCAGACTCTCAGTCTCCAGCTCCTAATAAACCTGATAGGTTCTACAAGGTGCCTGAGGACTGCAAGTTTTTGTTTAAATATCTTTCTGATGATCCTTGTGTCAACTGATAAGCCTTGTAATCTTTATCTTCTCTAAGCTCCTTCCTTCAGCTAAGGGCAGTAGAGCTATGGAAAGATTACTACACTAAATCCTTCACTTTACAGGTAATTCATAATCTCTGTTTCTCTCTAACGTTTCCATTGCTAATCCTCTTTTCTACTTTTCATCTTTTTTTTTCTTATTTTTTGCACTGTAAAATTTTCCATATCCGGATGCCTTTACATGTATTTCTTTTCAAATACCTTTGGTGCTGCTCTTTTTGTATTGATTAGTTTTGCTTTCTCCTTTGCATAAATTTTGCACCATATTAAATCTCTTTCTCTTTCCCATGTCCATATTTCTTCTTCAGATGTCTTCTGCTCCTCCTGTTTCTCTTTACTTGGGGGACTCATTGTTCCATCATGATGTGATACAACCTGTGTTAGACTTTCTACACTAAATCCTTCACTTTACATGTATTCCATAACTTTAGCTTCTATTTTTTCAACTTCTACTTTGCTAATCGTCTGTTCTACATTCATTCTTTGTGATCTTTTTTTTTTATATTGTGAAATTTTGCATATCTGGATGCCTTTGCTGTATTTCTCTTTGACTATCTTTGGGGCTGTTTTTTTGTATTAATTTGACTTTTTCCTTTGCATAAATATTGCAGAATACCAGATCTTTCTTTCTTTCCTATGTCCATATTTCTTTTTTATACATTTCAAAAATCTTTAGATTTTGTTCTTTATATTTTCACACTTCCTCAGTTGCTTCTTTTTCCAAATGGCCCAAGGTTTCTTGGTCTATATAATATTTTACATAAATTTGTTGCATTAATACATACAAATTTTTATTTGAAGCTTCTGACAGTTTTTCTTGTGCAAGTATTTTTCTTTCCTGTAATCTCTCTCAATCTTTTTGTGTATCTCCTGTCTGGAAATTCTTGGCTTCTTGCATCATAGCAACAATACATAATTTCTTTCTTATCCTCAATAGTCCACACTGATGTATTTAGGTCTCTTTTCTGGTCTATCAATTATTGTGAACTACTGCTTCCTTCTACAACAGGGTGGCCACCCTACCCCTATACCTGGCTTGGCCCCATTGTAGGAATGTTTCCATGTCTTGAGGATTCTACACTGTCATTTTTTTCCATTCCTGGCACCAGTACGCCTACCAGGATTGGGCACTTTTTATCCTAGGTCCTGTGTACCCAGCTATCTTTTTCTATTTTTTAACCTACTACTGTCCATGATATATGGCATATAAAATGCAGTCTATAATACTGCCAGTACAGCTATCTGGAATTTTGTAAATAATGATATGTCATTTGTGAATATCAGCATGATTCACATGCTTATGTTACAAATGTATTAGAGCTGTATGTTATGTGTATATCAAACTGCTGGTACATAAGTATGTGTTGAAAAGGGTTGTAAAGTACTGAGCTTTAAAAATATATCTACAGTGTACCCTACTGGAACAGAACAGAAATGTACATACACTATTGTAACTGTTTAGATGTATATTGATAAAAAACGACCAGACAGACAGTTGAAAGGAAACAAAAATACAGTCCCCTGTTAGACAAGCCCTTGTTAAAAGTCTGTTTTAAATCCACAGGTACAATCCAAAGCGGCAAACACCAATAAAAGACGGATGACAAAAAATCCACTTTTTAAATGCAAAACCTTAACGCCAAGTTTATTGTAGATAAAAGAAGCGTTTTCACTGAAACCACAGCTTCATCAGAGATGTAAAAAAACCGCCAAAACAGGTTTAAATATACACGTCATAACCTGCTCTAATTAAAATCATTAAAGAACCATACCATTAAAATACAAAAGAAAGAAATGAAAAACTGTAAGTATTATAACTTACAGGTACAGTTAAACCTCTGACCAAACTAAAAATATTATTATAAACATATAAATTGAGGATTCTTAAAAAAATATATATATTTAACAGTTTACAATTTCTTACTTGTAAATCAATGCAACACTTCACAGACTATCAGTTTTACATATAAGGGACAATAAAAATACCACATAAAATACTAAGTATCCATAGAAATACTAAAGGCTTAAAATCAAATATTATCAAGTGGTAGTTAATAAAATTACTTAACCTTGGTTCCATTCAATCAAACTATACTTCTTTAAACATCGGAGATGCTGGAAAGACATAACCTCGCAAGGTTGTTGCAGTGTTCATATTGGGTAAATTACCCTTGTAAATTCTTTTAAGAGTCTTTAACATTAATGGCATACCTATATTAAATTTTCCTCGTACAACCACTCAAAGCCATGGAAAAAAATGTAATAAAGGCCTGGTTATAGTGGCTAACTACAGCATTATTATGATTGTTACAAATATTACCATAGACCCCTATAAAATCAACTACCTTAGTTTTATTTTGTTATTATTATTCCAGACCTAAGGATCAATAACCGGTTCTAAGAACCATATTTTATACAGTTTTACTAGAAGTGTAATGGAGTATAAATATTCCATTCTTGTCAATTACCGTTTATAACTTTTTAGTCTCAATATACAGGCTATATTACAGTGTTCATTTAGGCCAGGGTATGAAAAAGCATCAAGTCTCAGTTGCCATTCTAATTCTTTGTTCTCAAGGAAAAGAGAAGTTGGACCACCTCTACCAGTGCTCAATATTTGGTCAATTGCAATGAATTCAAAACTATGTCCAGAATTTTTTATAATATGTTTCGCTAGGGCATTATCATTATTTTGCTTCCTTATAGCATAGCCATGTTCGTAGACTCTGTCCCTCAATCTTCTGTCTGATTTTCCTATATAGAATGCTGGACAGCAGCTACACATAGCCAAATAAATAATGGATCTTGACTCACAATTTAATTTGTGGTTAATTCTAAATTGCCTCTCTCGAATACTGAAAACACTGGTTGTTTTCACTAGATGGCAATAATTACAATGACCACACTGGAAGGAGCCTTTCATCTTAGCAGTTGTAGGGGGTGCACAAAACCTCTGTAATAAAACTTTCAAGTTATTTCCTCTTCTATAAGTCACCCTTGGTTTGTTTCCTAGCCTTTCAAGTAATTGGTAGTTATTAGTAATAAAGTACCAATTCTTAAATAAAATGAACTGAATGTTCCTTGAGTCGGTACTGAAAGTAGTAATGAAACTACATTCATATTTATTACATATAGAATTCCGTTGCTCTGTTGGATTGGTAACAGTACTATGTATTATATTATTCATCCCTGTACCCAAACCTAACGTTGTTGTGCCAAGTAGTAAAGACCCTTGTTTTTCGGGTAAAAGTGGAGGGTAAAGGCCGGTTATTGATCCTTAGGTCTGGAATAATAATAACAAAATAAAACTAAGGTAGTTGATTTTATAGGGGTCTATGGTAATATTTGTAACAATCATAATAATGCTGTAGTTAGCCACTATAACCGGGCCTTTATTACATTTTTTTCCATGGCTTTGAGTGGTTGTACGAGGAAAATTTAATATAGGTATGCCATTAATGTTAAAGACTCTTAAAAGAATTTACAAGGGTAATTTACCCAATTTGAACACTGCAACAACCTTGCGAGGTTATGTCTTTCCAGCATCTCCGATGTTTAAAGAAGTAAAGTTTGATTGAATGGAACCAAGGTTAAGTAATTTTATTAACTACCACTTGATAATATTTGATTTTAAGCCTTTAGTATTTCTATGGATACTTAGTATTTTATGTGGTATTTTTATTGTCCCTTATATGTAAAACTGATGGTCTGTGAAGTGTTGCATTGATTTACAAGTAAGAAATTGTAAACTGTTAAATATATATATTTTTTTAAGAATCCTCAATTTATATGTTTATAATAATATTTTTAGTTTGGTCAGAGGTTTAACTGTACCTGTAAGTTATAATACTTACAGTTTTTCATTTCTTTCTTTTGTATTTTAATGGTATGGTTCTTTAATGATTTTAATTAGAGCAGGTTATGACGTGTATATTTAAACCTGTTTTGGCGGTTTTTTTACATCTCTGATGAAGCTGAAGCTGTGGTTTCAGTGAAAACGCTTCTTTTATCTACAATAAACTTGGCGTTAAGGTTTTGCATTTAAAAAGTGGATTTTTTGTCATCCGTCTTTTATTGGTGTTTGCCGCTTTGGATTGTACCTGTGGATTTAAAACAGACTTTTAACAAGGGCTTGTCTAACAGGGGACTGTATTTTTGTTTAGATGTATATGTTTTAAAAGGGGAAACTGGAATACAGAAGGTTAACTTGCAAAACTTCAGAAAAATAGTTGAAATTAAATTACTTTATAGCCATGCCATAAAAAGGGATGTTATCTTTCAGTTTCAGTGCAGTAACAGACACAATGTCTAAAACTAGAGGTTCATTGTATTGTCTTGGAAGTGCTTTTATTGTTTTATGACTTCCAGGATATGCCTTAGATCTAAGAAAAGCCTTGTCTATGTATTTTCACAGGTAGATGGTACATGCTACCTGCAGCATCAATGGGGATTTTACTTGGGATAGTCAGATAACAAGAAGTGATGTCATCCTGCAAGCTATCCCAACCGTAATATTTGGGATATTAATTTTAAGAACTCTCTGAGAGATACTGAATATCCTGTATTTTGTCTTTGACCTGACAAGATCCATTCACCACACATCTGCCTTGCTAAGAGTAAATAAGTCTAAGAAGTCTAATTTTCTTAGATTCAGTCAATAATATAGTGAAGCTATAGTTTTTCTTTATTTATTTGAGACTGTCCTGCTAAGTTGTTTTAAATATTTCCTGTGATGTTGAACTCTGATGTTACTGTGATTATATACTGAGTATGTTCTTGTTCTTTTATTCTTTATTATTAAATATATTTAAACATTTCATTGTGGCTGATATTTGTGAGACATATTTAAGTTCTGAGAGTACTTGCATATTTATTTGGTGATACTGTGGGCCACTCCTAATAGCCTTGCTCTTGGTCAAACTACCATTTGTGTTGATAGTAACATTACACTGTAAGATTGGACATCCTTTGTTAAGGCCCTTAAAGTAGCTAATAAGGACGTGGCTGGTGGCACTGATAACTACATTATAGTCTTCACAGAAGGAGGCATAGCTAGTAAACCTGTGCCAGTTTTTCCAAGTATGTGTGTGCATAAATCAAACCTCAAAGTGTGTGTGTGTGTGTGTGTGTGTGTGTGTGTGTGTGTGTGTGTGTGTGTGTGTGTGTCTGCACGCGCGCTACTTGGGCAGGGACATAAAGCACTGGTTGTAGAGAAAGGGTGCTGGAGGTCTTGGCTTGGCCACTCATCTGAGATATCAACCCTATAGCTGTGCCAGGGGGGAGTCTTATTGGGGATCTGGAAAAAGAGAGAGAAACCAGCCCCAAACTGACTGTGGTCTCTGTGTGCTCTTAAGGGAAATAGCACTTGATGCAGAGAGCTGAATCTGGAAATACTGTGTGTGTACCTGTCATCCTCCCAATGTACATCCCCCACTGGTGCTAGTGGTGAGGATAGGGGCTCCTTGATTACTGTTGCCAATGGTGGGGCATCACACCTGGGATCTGGTAATAAGTTATCTAGTGACTCTTCAGACAGTTTACATTCCTTTAGAGCACAATCTATTGGCAGAATGTCTGAGCAGGCCCAAAAGACAGGCTCATGACTGGAAGCTTCACAGAGATGTGTTTCTGGACATAGTTCATTGGTGGGGTATTCCTCGGGTAGATCTTTATGCTTCCCCTCTGAACAGGCAGCTTTCTCTATTCTGTTGTGAGTACCTAGTCCTCTGACTTGGAAAGTAGATGCCCTGTATTTTCCTTGGGAGGGATTGTTTCTGTATGCCTTTACTTCACTTTCTCTGCTGCCAAGAGTTCAGAACAAGATCAAACAGTACTCTCCCAAAATCTTGTTTTTTTTTCTCCCTTTTGATCTAGATGCCACTAGGTCCCCCTTTTTTTCATCTGGCCAGGGGCAATCACCACAAATTATTTCTCCAGGTGGGTGTTCTCACACAAGACATGGGATCTCTTATCCATCCACACCTGTCCACTCTTCGAATGACACTGTGGGTGATAGGGTTTTGATCCCCTTTAGAGACATCTTTTCTGAGGACATGCTTTGGATTCTGCAGGAGGCAGGAAACTTATTGCCAGTAAATCATATATATCTAAATGGAAAAGATTTTCAGTTTGGTGCCTCCATTTCACCATCAGGATCCCCTTTCATTTGGGGTTCCCTTGGTTCTCTCTTATTTACATGATATGCTCCATGTTGTCTTGGCATATTCTTCACTTAAAAGCTCAGTTGTCAGCAATCTCTGCTTGTCCGCCCTTGAACCCCACCCTTTAGCCTCTTGTCTTGAGGTCAAGCAATTTCTTAAAGGCATCCTTCATATCACTCCCCCAAGAAAGCCTATTCCACCTTGTGATCTCAATTTTGTACTTGAAAAATTGACTCAGGCTCAGTTTGAACCTGCTAGTTCAGCTTCCTTGCAACTTTGTACTTGGAAGACTGTTCGCTCTTATTTCTGCCAAGAGAGTGTCTAAACTTCAGGATCTTATGGCTATTCCTCCCTTTTTACTTTTTTACAAAGACAGGGTGTCTGTTCATAACTAATCCTTCTTTTAAGCTGAAGGTGGTTAATGAGTTGCCCCTAAAACAGTCTATTGAACTTCATAGGATCATAAGATCATAGGTTACTAGGCTATTGGCCCTGAGACCCTTATAAGCCTAGCCAAGAGTTTAGTCCATCTTTAGATAAATCAGCACCCAATGGCCCTGTCCAGCAGGGACACAGGTGGAATCCCAGGGATATATTTTCTGTCTCCCACCCAGTTATCCGGGTTGTGCTTAAAAAGGGGTAAAGAGGTACTCTGGTTGTTGTGGAGAGGGAGTCTATTCCATAGATGGGGTAGTCTTTGGGACACAAATCTGTCCCGCCAACAAGTTTTGTTGATGTCACAGACCAGGTTGAGGCCACGTGTGTGGGTCACTTGAGTGGAGCTTGACTTGTGGATATGTAGCAGTTCCATCAAGGTGGAGTCCATGATCACCTTGTATGTCAGACAGAGGTCACCTCTGAGGAGTCTGTATGAAACTGAGTAGAGGGATAGGGATTTTAGCCAATCTGTGTATGGTAGATGTTTGAGGCCCTGGATTCTCCTGGTGGGGAACCTCTGAGGTGTCTCCAGCTGTTGCATGTGTTTTGCTTGGTACATGCCAAAAGGGGCATTGTACTCAATAATGGGCCTTATAAGGGAAGAATACAGCGATGTTATGACCTCCTTGTCCCTGGATGAGATACCCTTACTCATGAGGTGGGCCATGTAGAAGGCTTTCTGTACAATGGAAGCAACATGGTGGTCAAAAGTCAGGTTGCTATCAACCTGAGTACCCAAATCCCTCACGACAGATTGCGTGCTTAGGGCATTGTTATTAAAGTGATAATTTGTGGGAACGTTACTCTCCCCAACAGGATGATGACGCATTTTGTGATATTCATCTTGAGGCTATGTTTCTGGCACCAGTCATTTATCTGAGTGAGACCCTCTTGGAGGATATCCACATCACTAGGGAAATTGATGACAGCACCCAGCTTGCAGTCATCTGCAAACTTAGTCAGCAATAATCCACTGGTTTTGGCCTGCACCTCAGAAAAGTATATTCCCAATAACAGAGGCCCCAAGACTGAACCCTGGGGTATGATGCTTGCTACGGGTCTACTGCTTGAGGTGGCTTCCCCTATTTTGACTAGGTGGGTTCTATCAGTGAGACAATTTGCTACCCATCTGGTAACATATGGATTGATGCCTAGTTGAGAGAGCTTATCTATTATGCCTGAGTGGGGAATAGTGTCATAGGCTTTGGCCAGGTCAAGGAAGGCGATGTGCACTGTCTTCCCCTTGACCTGACCAAAGCCTCCTTCCTTTTTCCTTCCTACACTCTACTAGTGAGATAGTTCTTCACTTCACAGACTTGAAGAGACAACTTGGATATTATATGGATAAAACAAAGGTTATTCACAAGTCTGAGTAACTTTTTGTTTCTTTTCAGCCCAGGACTTTGCGTTTGGCTGTTTCCAAGCAAGCCATCTCATCCTACATTTCTAAGGCCATTTCTTTTTGTTATTCCTTTCAAGGCAGATGTCTTTCTTCATCCATAAAGACACATTCTACTAGGGCAGTTACCTCTTCTGGTGCCTTTTCCAAAGGTTTTGACACCAGTTCCATCCTTGAGGCTGCTACTTGGACTTCTGTTCATACTTTTACTAAGTATTATAAATTGGATGTTGTTTCCAAGGTCAGGACAGGTTTTGCCCAGTCTATCCTGCATGAGTTTGTAGAGGGCTTCACTCTTGTACTCTCCCTGAAAAAATTACATGGCTCTGCTTACTGCTTGGTGTGATGGATTTGAAGCCTTCTTAAGACACTCAGTCTTGCTGGCTGGAATCAAAGTCTGGTTATATTTGCATTCACAGTCTGTTGCATACAGAAACTTGCAGAATACACACTGATGAGAGAATATACTTTGCAGCATCAACTTTAGAGAGCAGTAACAAATAACGTTTTATAATAAACCAAACAAAACAACGTTGCAGCTTAAAAGTACTGTTCCAACTTTACTTCTCATATAGTACAGATGATGTGAGAGATATAACATTTACCTTAGGACAAATGAGTCCCTACCATACCTCTAACATAACTGGATTTATACAGCTCTTTATATACACTTTTTAGTCATGCATAAACATATTTTTGAGGAAACACATTGTTCTGTATTCTATTTGGATCTGTGTATAAGAACATCTGTTCTTGTGCCAATGCTGATAAGCATATCCTGTTTTCCATGCAGAAAAACATATTTTTGAGAAAACACATTGTCAGAGATCAGCTTTTCTGACAGTGTGAACATCCTGTATTTTATTTGGATCTTTGTATAAAAACATCTGTTCTTGTGCCATGTCCTGTTTTTCATGCAGAAAAACATATTTTTGAGAAAACACATTGTAAACATATCCTGTTGTTTTAGGAAACATATTGTGTCCATCCTGTTATTTTAGGAAACATATTGTGCCCATTTTTTATATGCAGAAAAGCATGTCAGTGTTCTTTAAAAGCAGATTTTGCATTTTTGCTCTTGCATATATCCTGTTTTTGAGTCTGTAAGGGAAAAATGTCCATTCAGCAGGTTCCTTATTTTCCAAGCCATGGTCATTTAGTATGACTGCTGATCACATATTACTAAACTCTGTTTCTGCATTTAAGCAAGCTTTTTCTTTCAGCATATTTACAACATAATTAATTTCAGCATTATATTAATAAAATCTAACAATTCCCTCTGTTTTTAAACATACTCAAAACATTTTATATAGAAAACACATTAAGAAACAAATCTTTAGTTTGATACAACAAATCAAAATGCAATTTTACATAGTTAATGCAATGATATTAAAGTATTACTACCAAAACTGAATGTATTTAACAACTTTTTCTTTTGCAGACCATTCTGTGAAAATATTTTTTATCAGTTATGAGCTGTGTCTGCTTTAATGTTATTTTTTTTACTTGATCAGTTTATTCTTTTGCAATCACAGAATTTAATTTATGACTTAGAACTGTTTCATTAACTCTTTGCAACTGTTGAATTAACTATAAGAGACAATAACTATGTGCTACTGCAAGCATTTATACACTGCTGAAAATATACAATTTTAATGTCATTTTAGCCATCACATTGTGTTCATGTCTCTGAACTGCTCATTAACATCTTGGTAAAATACTGAACTGGGCTTAGATAATAAATATTTGAAAGCAATTATTTTACTGGAGTAAAACCAGTGATATTACAACTTGACAAATTACTTTTGAACTTATTACGATGTATCCTGTACAGTATGTATTTACACAGACTGTTTGCTATTTATGCATTTCAATTTACTAGGTATACTGGACCCACTTTTTTAAAACATGTTTTTTCACACATATTTATTACTAGACATTCATTTAATTTGTACTGAATTCTTCTGCATTTGTACATACAATGACTATAAAGTACATTTAGTCTAATCTTACAAATTTAATAACATTAATATTAAGCAAAATCTTGGAAAATTTTTATGTCTCTTTAGAAATATCTAGTGGAATTGATACCATATCCATATGTTCTGTTATTTTAAACTACATACTCAGCAATTAGAAACATTGATGCTTTTTTATACCAACATTGTTTTGCCAAAAACATATTAAAAATAGTGACCAATCTTGTTCAATTTTTTTACATATCTTTACTCTCTTTTGTATAGACCATTCTTGCTATTAGAAACATTTATGCATTTTGCATATCTTTATTCTCTCTCGTATAGCTTTAACAAAGCAATTTTAAATCATCTCTTGTTTTTTAACCCATCTCTTGTATAGCTTTACAGTTTAACAGGTTGTAAATACAACTTAATACTAAACAATACAATAATAACCATTATGATAGCTATTAACAACTTGTAAGATATCTTATCCTGTCAGGTTTAATCCAGTTTACCAGTATTTCTAATACACTAATACCTGTTTTTTCCTCTCCCTAAAAGAGTATTGTCAAGAAGGAATGAGATATTTTTTCCTCTAGCTTTATTTATTTATTTATTTATTTATTTACATTTGTTAACCAGGAGAGTCCGACTGGATACATGTCCATTTTCAGCGGAGGCCCGGGGAGAAAAGCTCCAAGTACATAACAGACATATGAACATTGTTAATGCAAAAAAAAGGAAGATAGTAGAGTTCTAAATACAATATAAAGATACATCACATCTTGGGAAAAAAAAAAAAAAAAACAACAGCAGCATATAAAAAACATAGGTCAGTTACAAAGGCGGCCTTGTTAAAAGTTAAGGATAGTGAGGAAAGAGAAGGGTAAATGATAGTGGTTAAACAGGTGTGGAACAGGGACATTGCCAGAGAGTATTGAGATGGGGTTTAAGCTTTTTGAATTGTAGGAGTGAGGGTTCTGAGGTGAGCATGGTCAGTAGGGAGTTCCACATTTTACCTACAAAGTTTGAGAATAGAGAATCCCCAGCAGAATTATTGGCTTTGGTAGTTTGAGCTAAGATCTTATTGGAGGAGCGTAAAGATTGCAGGTTAATATAGGGGTGAATGATGTTTTTCAGAGCTGGTGTTTTCTCTGGGTGATACAATATCTGGTGAGCCATTTTGAGTTGGTTGAAATGGAGTTGGCTGGAAAACTCTAACCACCCTAGTTGCTTCAAGTTAGTGCAGTGGTGCATTCTAAAGGTGGAATTTGTGGCAAATCTAGCTATGTGATTGTAACAAGAAGCAAGTTTGTTAAGGGTTGTCTTGTTTAGGTTTGTAAAGAGGGGCATAGAAAAGAGTTGATAGTAGGTGTGTGCTGGCAATTGTAATTTTAGCATGAAAAGTGAGAAAGTGTTTTACTTTATAGAGAGCCAAGCTTTTTATTGACGGTTTTGATGGTAAGATTGAAATGGGTGTCAAATTTAAGGAGTTATCAATGGTAACACCTAATAGCTTTGTGTGAGCTTCTGGTGATATAGTGATTCCATTGGAGGATGTAATAGAGAAGGTGGGGGGAAGAGTCTTGTTAGTGGGTGAGAAAGTAAGTAGTTTTGTTTTGTTGGGGTTGAGAACTAGTTGTCGACTTGAGAACCATTTTTCTATTAGGTTGAAGGTGTCTTGGGTTGAAGCAGTGAGGTCTGCCAGGTTGGAGGCAGTGCTGATGATAGTCGAATCATCTGCATATTGAATGCATGTGGCATGGGGGGGTGATTGTGGGCAGGTCATTAACAAAGATGGTGAAGAGAAGAGGGCCAAGAATAGATCCTTGGGGAACTCCAAGTGTACCAGGTAGGCATGTAGATAATTTGTCCTGCCATTTGAGACTATTTGAGACCCTTGTTGTTTATTTTTTTCTGTAGCTTTATTTCAGACCCTTGTTGTTTATTTTTTTCAGTAGCTTTATTTCAGACACTTGTTGTTTATTTTTTTCTGTAGCTTTATTTCAGACCCTTGTTGTTTATTTTTTCTGTAGCTTTATTTCAGACCCTTGTTGTTTATTTTTTCTGTAGCTTTATTTCAGACCCTTGTTGTTTATTTTTTCTGTAGCTTTATTTCAGACCCTTGTTGTTTATTTTTTCTGTAGCTTTATTTCAGACCCTTGTTGTTTATTTTTCCTGTAGCTTTATTTCAGACCCTTGTTGTTTATTTTTCCTGTAGCTTTATTTCAGACCCTTGTTGTTTATTTTTTCTGTAGCTTTATTTCAGACCCTTGTTGTTTATTTTTTCTGTAGCTTTACTTATACAGTCAGTGTAAAACTGAGAAAGTGCCCTTCCCCCTTATACAGTCAGTGTAAAACTGAGAAAGTACCCCTCCCCCTGTAGTACTGCAGCACTGTTTACCTGCCCTATGCTGTGAGAATAGAATGTATGTCAGCCCAACACTTTGGCTATACATTTATTTTATTAGGTTACTAAATAAAGCTTTCACTGTATATTACCTCTAGTAGGTATTTACACCCTCCTGCACAATTGATTTGAACTGTATATATACTATAGCCCATTTGCTGGCTGTACTTGATGCAACTGAGGTTTTTTTTGTCCTTTTAACATTTACTTGCAAACAGATTATAAGTGACATCTATGCACAATTGTGACATTTTATTACAATTACCAAATAGTGTTGCCTGTAAACATTTTAATAATTATGTTTTAATAACAATGATGCTTTAGAAAAACTCAAGCTACTTATCTGGCAATCAGTCTTGTTGTTTATCTTATCTTTCCAGCATTTCCTGTAACTATTCATCTAGTCTAGGAAGGTCAGAGCTCACATTTCATACTCTGTAAACTATAGTTAATTCTTTTAGCATTTTTCCTTTAATGTGATTGTGATTTGCATAACTATGCATTTATACTACATTACAATTAGCTTACATGGATTTCAGTATTTTTTATTTATTTATCTATTTAACTATTTAACTGTCCTGCCATTAATTTTAGAAAAACTGTTTGACAAATACCATCTGTGATTTTCTTTTTAAATTTTAAAACTTTAACTGTTTGGTGTTATAATACAATTATAAACAAATTGTAAAAAACAAAATAGATATTAGCTTAACCAACACATGTTTATATTTATATTTGCTGATGTCTGCCTTTTGCTTTTGTGTATTGTAAACAAATGTACTCTAGATGAAAAGAACATACATGCATGTCTGTCTTGTATCTGTATATCTTTATACAAGCATGTCAGTCTTGTGACTTTAAATTTTTATTCTTATTAACACTTTTTATTTAATTTTATGCACTATAACTGTTTTGTTTACCTTTTGACTATGCTAAGAATGGCAGTCATATGCTGTACTTACTGTAGTACTGATAGATGTCTTGCTTTAACTGAATGAAAGTAAAACATTTAAGAATGATTTGTCCAGACATCAGATCCTACCATCCTACCATGTATGTTTAACCATTTTCAAAACATAAACATATTATAAAATATATTTCTTTTGCACAGATTAGCTGTGTATGCAGGAAGTTCCCAGTCTCTGTCAGTTCAGCTAATTTATTTCCTTTATCCTGCAACTGCTGTTGAATTTCCAGTAATGTTGCATGGTCTTTCTGACATTCTTTAGTAAGCTGTTCTGCTGAATTTGAAACTCCTATGCACTTTTGAAAAGATGTATGTATAACTTGTCTAAGCTTCCTGAACTCATTGTGTCTGTCTTTTAGAAGTTTACTACATTCCTTTGTAACAAAATGTACTAGGGGTTCTATCAGTAACTGATTTGACTCACATGTGGTGACAGGACATAGCTGTTCAATATCAGAATGTAATGGAAACACTTTACCCTTAGTTAATTCTTTATCATGAACAGATCTGTCTTTACAGTCTATTTTTTAGCAATATGATGCAATATTATTTTATGGTATAATACACAAAATGCAGTTTTTGTTGAAGCACACACTAAACATTTGTCATTTTTCACATGGATTTCTTTGAGATACCAGTCAAATATTGTAATACATTTGCATAATGCCTTACTATCAACCTGCCCTAATAAGGTTTTACATTTACTAATGTGCTGTGTATACCAACATAGCAATTTACTAAAGTTTGGTTTACTCCTGCAGAAATTATAAATAATATCCATACTATCTAATATACAAACTGTCTAAGAATATACAAACTATGTATGAATATACAAACTGTCTTAAGAATATACAAACTCTCTTAAGAATATACAAACTGTTAACATCATCCACACTAAATATGTGACACAGAAAAAAGTCTTACCAGTTAGCAAGAAAACAGATGATCAAGCTGTTATTGCAGATGGCTAGAAATTTTTCAGAGTCACTTGAGAAGCTGGTGAAGCACAACAGGCAGTGGACTGCTGTGCTAGTGGACATTCATCTTTTCTTGAAGAATTTATGGCACTGCGAATTTCTTGAACTAGTCTCACTCCGGATTGTAGACGTCTAAAAAACTATACTACTGCAAGCTGCATAAACTGGAATACTTCTGTTTAGGATTTACACATACGTACAAATGTTAGTTACTGCAATTTGACTGAAGTGACCCTCTGCAGGGCTTACCATCACTCCCCTGTGTTTGAATTGCAGATTGTAGGTTCAAATGCAGGCTAGCTTGCCATTGAAAAAATTACATGGCTCTGCTTACTGCTTGGTGTGATGGATTTGAAGTCTTCTTAAGACACTCAGTCTTGCTGGCTGGAATCAAAGTCTGGTTATATTTGCATTCACAGTCTGTTGCATACAGAAACTTGCAGAATATACACTGATGAGAGAATATACTTTGCAGCATCAACTTTAGAGAGCAGTAACAAATAACTTTTTATAATAAACCAAACGAAACAACGTTGCAGCTTAAAAGTACTGTTCCAACTTTACTTCTCATATAGTACAGATGATGTGAGAGATATAACATTTACCTTAGGACAAATGAGTCCCTACCATACCTCTAACATAACTGGATTTATACAGCTCTTTATATACACTTTTTAGTCATGCATAAACATATTTTTGAGGAAACACATTGTTCTGTATTCTATTTGGATCTGTGTATAAGAACATCTGTTCTTGTGCCAATGCTGATAAGCATATCCTGTTTTCCATGCAGAAAAACATATTTTTGAGAAAACACATTGTCAGAGATCAGCTTTTCTGACAGTGTGAACATCCTGTATTTTATTTGGATCTTTGTATAAAAACATCTGTTCTTGTGCCATGTCCTGTTTTTCATGCAGAAAAACATATTTTTGAGAAAACACATTGTAAACATATCCTGTTGTTTTAGGAAACATATTGTGTCCATCCTGTTATTTTAGGAAACATATTGTGTCCATTTTTTTATATGCAGAAAAGCATGTCAGTGTTCTTTAAAAGCAGATTTTGCATTTTTGCTCTTGCATACATCCTGTTTTTGAGTCTGTAAGGGAAAAATGTCCATTCAGCAGGTTCCTTATTTTCCAAGCCATGGTCATTTAGTATGACTGCTGATCACATATTACTAAACTCTGTTTCTGCATTTAAGCAAGCTTTTTCTTTCAGCATATTTACAACATAATTAATTTCAGCATTATATTAATAAAATTTAACACTCCCTACTGTGAAGAATACAGCAACGTTAATAAGAAAGGACATAGTACAGTTGCATAAAATGTTATAACAGTAAATGTCCTCTTCACTGTTGCAGTATTTGGCCCCTCCCTCCTTCCCCCTTTATAGCTCTTGCCCCCATGTTTTATTACCCTCCTGGCCAAGGCATTTTGCTTCCTTCTCATTCTGAACTTTTTTTCTTCTGGATGTGCATGTTTTCCTTTGCACCTGGGGATGTTTTTGTTCCTCCTTGGGCAATTCAATTCTGAGTACTTGCATCCATGTATCACCTTTATGCTCTACCTTCTATGCGAGGAAGATATATGTAACATGTGATCCCTATAAGATCTAATGGCTTTGTTATACTGACCAGAAGTTGAGCTATCTTTGGCAGGAGATTTGTTCAGTGGAGATTACTGCAACAGTGAAAAGAAGGACATTTAATGTTATGGTAAAATTTTACACAACTGTACTTTCTTTTGCAAGCTTGGAACAAACTTGGATAGAGTCAAAACAAGCAATTGAATATTATTCATATTTTCTGTGACTGGTTTAATACTTACATTTAAATGTCTTGAATTTGCTTCTAATTCCAAAGTTTTTTTTTCACAACAGGTGTACTTCCTGTACCAATGATTTATTATATTGTGTGAGGAGTATGTCTTCTTTTTGAATATTTACAAATGTATTCGTTAGCAAGTCTTGTTTAGTTAGTATTGCCTGAATTTGTATTTTCTGTGCCACTGTTTTATTTTCTTTGTCTCCTGATCAGTCTTTTGTAAAATTTTGGACATCCAGAATAAGAGAATCCAGTTTTGCCATAATAGCAAATGTCTGAACAGGAGTCCCATTACTTCAGTTTACCTGTCATCGTATCATCTATATTTTCTCTTTGTAACCTGTTAAGTTTTCCCCTCCAGGATCATTTGTAGCTTCTGCCATATTACTATGACCAATGCAAAGAATCTTTTGCCAAGAATACCTATAGGTTGCATTGAAACAGCTTTTGGCATTATTGTATCCTCAACCTTTTTTGACATCAACTCAGCCTGTTGAAACAATGGTTGGAACAGCATCAAAAAAGCACTGTCTGTGAATTAGAAGTGGTTGTACCATTCTGTTTAGGAGTAGCAATAGGAAAAGAGGAAAGAATTACCTTATTAAAGTTTTACAGAACAATATATGGCCTTTTCTATTCATGAGGAAAGGTCTACAGAGGAAGCACCCACAGATGACAAGAGGGAACAGGGTAGAGGGATGGCATTAAGGATGATGGGAGTGATATAGTAAGTGGGAAACATTGGAAAGATTAATTTTTAATAGTTCCAAGAAAAGGTGAATTGGGCGGCCTTAATACGTCTTGTAACTTGCCTTCATTGCCTTATTTTTGAGGTTTTCTGAAAGTCTTAACTGCTGAAAACAAGGAAATGTAATACAGTAGTGTAAAATTATGCAAGTCATTCTTTGGAAAGGACTGAGGTAGCAATATTAGTAACTACTCATTGTCATAGGCTATCATGTGACTATTTTGAACCAGTTAAACATCCCTTGCACAAGACGAATTCTTACACTGTGGCTACATTTATTTTTTTTCACCTGGATACCATAATAATTCCTTATCATTTCAAATCCCTTGGTTGCTTAAAATCATTTTCTTCCAGTAGAAATGTCTGTAATAAATTTTGCCAAAAAAAATTCAGTTAACTGCAATTTTAAAAAGAAGACCATCATAAATCTGTTTAGCTTTGACACAGCAAATGAATTCCCCAAAACATGTTTCCATATTTGGTCATTTGAATTAGTGAAGATAAAATAAATGAACTTTTAAATATGTCATCTGGAAAATTAGAATATAAAAAAAAATGGAAGATCTTTGATGTGCCTTTTAAACGAACTCCCAACCAACATCAAAGAAATAAAGAAAACACCACCACTTACAGTGTCTGTCATTCCAGTCAAGTGTAATTGCCTGCCTTGCCTTTGTCCTTCTTCTGCCTCATAATGTTCCTAACTATAACTCTAAGTGCAGTTTATAACAAATTCCCATCTCTTTGCATAGATGAAATCCTAAGAGTAGTCCCGACCTCTTCTGATGGATGAGATAATCTCACCATAAATAAGACTAATTACTACATGACTACCTATAGAACACCCTCTGTGTTCCATTTTGAGTATGATAACTATCCTAATGCATTAGCTGAAATTCCGATTATACCTAAGACTTTGTTATTGGGAGAATGTTATGGCGTTGCAGTTTTGGCTAGTGTTTCAGAATATCTTGAATTCTGAGGGCTGGGTTTGTTTTGGGAAGATAACTCACTGTGTGAATATGTAATCATATTTAAAACATCTTTCCAGTAAGAGCTTAATGATGGACCTCAGAATTGAAGTTAAGGTTGGGTTAAGGTATCAAGTTTCTGAGAGCTGACTATGTCTGTAAGGAGACAATATAAGTGAAGACACAGACCAACTTCAGGTGTTTCTCCAGTCAGCAAACTAACTGCAATATTCATTTGTGATTATGGTTTATAATATGGTTCTAAATGTGAGTTAGGCTTCCTGTTAACATGGATTCTACACACTGGGCTTGTCATGGGGACAATATGGCTTATCTAGTCTAAAGCTATCCCTCATTATTAAAGTTAGGCTGGAAGTGGTTTGATCTTGGACTTTTACAGCTGAGTTTGTTTTAGGAAATCTATCTTAACTGAGTTGCAGGCTTATTTTTAGCATATTCTTAATCAGCAGCCAAAGTGAAACCCTCAGAGCTGGAGTACATGGTTGGAATTATGTTTATGACTGGTACTTCAATTTTTTTTGTAGAATTCTTAGGGAGGCAGTGTGAGTGAAGATGCAGGTATATTCCAAACATGTTTCTAATCATCAACCTAACGTTAGATCTCAAAATTATGCCTAAACTTAGAGTTGCTGATAAAATCATTGTCACCTTTATGAGATGAATTAATCATGAGGTAATGTGAGTGAAGCAGCATGCTTATTTCAAGTGTACTCTAATCAACAGACTAACACCCTAAAATCTGTAGGATTCCAGTTATTGTTATATCAGTGGCTTCAGGTTAGCACGTATTAAGGGCTGAATTAATTTGGTAGAATCAGTGTAAGTAAGATTTAGCTTTATTTCAGGCAAATCCCTTGGCTTCATGGTTACGGCTAAGGGTAGTGTTAATTTATGGTTTTGATAGGTGCTTTAGCATGATATGACTTCTGACGGATGAGTTAATATCAGGGAGACACCATGAGTGAAGATGGAAATGTATTTCAGACATTCAAAATTAGCAGCCTAACAATGACTTTTAGAGATAGGTTTGGCTTAAGGGATATCATTGACTTTTAAGTGTGGGATCAGTCATAGAAAGGCACTTTGAGTAAGAAGCAAGCAAGTCTGAAATATAGTAGCACAACTGTAACCCTCAAAAGTTAAAGGGCCATGGTTATGGTTAAGATTGTGGCTTCAGATATAAATTCTGAGGTGCATGTTATCCTCTGTGAATCAAGTGGAGATGTACATATTTACTTCAGGTGTATCCTTTATCAATAGCCTAACATTAGCTTTCCAAGGAAGGAGTATAGTTAGTATAGTGGTTATGGCTCAGACCTTAGATTAACATTAATGCAGAAAACTGAGTTAGCCTTAAGAAGATAGGGTAATGGAAGATACAGGTGGATTTCACACATGACTTAAGAATATGGTGTCATTCAAAGGGGTACAGTATTTGTCACCATGGGAGGATATGGTTGATTCACCTTGCTGCTTTCCAGGGACATCTTGCACCTGTCCCCCCTGGGATTTTGAATATTGGCTGAAACCTTGTCCAACCTCATACTGTCTTTTTTAGGCATTGCCAACCTGATAATCGTACCAATATACTTAAACCAGCCCAGGAAAATCTGAAGGAGTTACTGCTGAATACTAGAAGTCCAATCAAGAAACTCCACTCCCTACAAGCTCTGCTCACCCTGGAGAATGTAGATGTCTGTGCAGTTACTGAGACATAGTTTAAAGACATCATTAGCACCCAAGCAGTGGAGGGCTACAATGCCTTCACAACTTTAACCAACTGTCCCAGGAAGGGACAAAAGGTGGAGGTGTCTCTATTTAGATTAAAAAAAGAAAAATCTGTGGTACCCTCAAAGTCTCAGAAAACCTAGTATCCAACCTATGCTGGGTCAAAAACAAACCAAGAAGAAACATTGCAGTATTGAGGGTGTGATCTTCACTTCCTGAATTATGTTAAGCATCTAGTTCATTCATATAAATCGAACTGTAAAATATTGTGCTACAAAATAATAAAAAAGAAAATAGTAGGTTGTCCACAGTTGAGTTAAAATGGAATATCCTTTACTGGAACACACAAATATGTGAGTGTAATAAAAAGCATCAAAACATTCTTTATTTATATACAATCAGGTTATTTGGAGCACGGAAATGGTTACAGAGGGTGGTTCTG